>NW_024884364.1:42752334-43169054 GCF_019232065.1 Centrocercus urophasianus | reverse complement strand
ATAAGATATTTTACTGAAAACAACACACAGGTAGACTTCTTTCCTGAAAAAAAAAAAAAAAAAAAAACAAAAAAAACCCAACAAAAAAAAAATGTAGTTTGAGAAAGGCCGTTTTTGTCTTTTTGTGCGTGTGTACATGCATATACACATTTTATACAATTATTGCAGCTTCTGCTCTTATAAGTTCAGTAGCACCCTTCTCAGCCTTGAATTGTGACTTACAGTTAGAAAAACAAAAGCAACTTGAGTCTTTTAGCCAAAATCCCATTAAAGAAAAGCAGCACAAGCCACTAGCAAGAAACAGAAAGTAATCCCAGACCAAAACCAGACACAGCATTCACTGTATATTCTCAGAAAATAGCATTAGAAAGGAATTCAAAGAAGTTACTTCCTTTATGCATATATTACAAAAATAGTATGTGACATAATCAATTCCTCTGTTTCAGCAAACAAGTTCAAAATCAGACCCTAGATCTTCATAAAACTATGTAAGCTATACAACTACCACCAGTACCTATACTGCCACGCCAAAATTTGTTTGACTGTTTCAATTAGGGCTCACATTTTTATGAGAGCTCAGGCATTTCCCTCTGTTCACTCAAAGGACATTCCTAATCATCAGTACAGTATGAAGCAGGTAGGATATCTCTAAAATTATGCTTGTGTTATTCAATAAACTTCCTTGATTATCCAAGACCAAGAGGCAAAACATAAGCAAGCTACAGACATCAGGTTGAGTTGGAATAAAAATAAGTTCAACTGGCTCAGTACTTGGAGTTTGGTACTTCATGCAGTTTAAATTCCCAAAATATTCAAGCCTAACAAGGTTCTTAGAAAGAATGAAAGCTTAATCTTCCCCATTTTTAAAAAAGTTAGTAACAAAATTATGATGTGGAAAAAATGTTACAGAAAGGAACTTTGAAAAACAAATCAGGATTCTTTAAAATGCATCTTTGGCAAAAGAAACTACGTCCATTAACTGCAATGTTTGAAGACTTCATTATAAATCTTTCAGAACTACATTCCAGAGCACGCAGAGTTAAAGATAAAGCATTTACCTTTGCTTCCATCGTGGTGATCTTGATCTAGATCTTGTCATCTTCTCTCATGCGTTTATATGAAGTTCTTGAAGCTGTAAAAATGATACAATTCACTGGTATGATAAAAGAACTCACTACAGTTTCCAACAGGGGCACATTTTTAACCAGGATAGCATCAGATGCATTAAAGTTGAGGTGTGGCATACTTTTTAAATAAGTTTTATTTTCACTACTAGTTCTCATCTTAAAGCAAGTAACTTTTATCCTAATTGCTGATCTTAGAACACAGTTTATTTTCATTGTAAAGGATATAAATATCTGGCTATGCCTCATCTCTCTCTCCCCACATCCTATAATTTAATTCTGCTTTAAGCTATTAATCTCAAGCAATACACAGAAACATAAAAATGCTGTAAATACTAGGAGGCACTGAATGCTACAGATGACAGACAGGGGACAGTGAGCTAGCTTTAAAACGAAGTTTACAAGTACTTGCTTTCATTGCATCATTTCACATGCTGAGCTTCACATTTGTAATAAACACAATTTGTAATACCAACGCTTTTACATCAATACAGACCTCCTGTAAGCTTTTACTGCTCCATCCAATGTTAATATTTGTATTGCTACATTTCATCCAAATGAAACTATCTACAAAAGATACATTTCTGTACTTTACTTGCTAATAACCCACTACCTAGACAGATTGCTCTTGAATCCTGGAAGCAGCTTTGGGAATCCCTTCTCATAAAAAGATGCAGAAGCATCAGAAAGATCTATGAAGTCTATCCTTCTTGGTGCTCTTCAAGAAAAGGTATGAAACTCTTGGAAAACAAGTAAAGAAAGGACATACAAGCTCACTAGTGACTGGTAAATAAGAATGGAACAGTTATTCATTATTTAGCAAACACGAGGAGTAAAACAGAGTAAAATTATCAGGTAACTGGGTAGAAGTTGGAATTTGAACCACATACCCAAGCCTACCGCTCCTAATTACCACAAGATGCTGTAAAAGCCAGAAATATAAATAGAGGCAAAAACAGAACCATCAACAGCTTTGAAATTAATGAACAACCAGCCACTTGAAACTGGAAACTAGAAGAACGCATACAGGTCAGTGTTCTTTTATACTCTGTTTTTTACCATACAAACCTTTTCCCAGGTCTACTGCTCCAGAAAAGCCACTATAGACTTTTTGATACTTCAAGGCACTCAGATCTGTATTTTATAACTAAACCTTTTACCCCATCAACTGAAATTGAAAGGAAAGAAGGGGGGAAAAAAAACAGAACCAAAAAAAGCCAAACCAGCAAGCTTTAAGGCTCACAAAAAACATGCAGGGCCATGCCTACACATGTTCTCCCTAGTCCCACATCATACTACTTGGTCAGATATTACCCCTTGGTATATCTTGTTTCTGCATGATTCTATCATGGATAAAACAGCGCTATCTTTGAGAACACACAGCATGCCTCCAATACCCACCACCACAGATGGATGCTAGGAAACCACGTATATAATCTGCCACATTTCAGGCTAATTCCAGAGATGTTCACTTCCTAGTCATTAAGTTGGACTGTAATCTAACTGAACTATTATTTGCCAGATGTAGTAACAGCACAATTCTAGATCTCAGAAGTCACACATTCTAGGAGAGTATCTGCTCTGCAGCGAGTCTATGAGGCGAGACATAAAGCTTTAAGAACTGTTGCTAGGGACAGTGAAGCAAGAAAGAAGTACCCCAAGATGGCACACACAATTTGTTCCTTGAGCATTCAGACACAAAGCTAAGCATTACCTCCTAGATCTCAAAGACATGCATCTGAGGACTGCATGGCTTCAATTTAGGCCCTTTGTTCACTCACAGATTCTACTGGCCAAAGTTAAATAAGGTATTTTAACACCAGTACTCACAGCAAGTATTTTTCAAAAATAAATAATGGTGTGGCTGCAATTATTTCCTACTTCTCACAAGTACGGACGCACCCTATCAAACCAAACAGTACGTCAGAAACATGAGAAAACTGCTCCTGCAAACATTTCAAGAGATGAATGTATCACAAGCTCTGAAGATTCATTACTATTCTCTCTTCTTATAAGCTTAAAGTGACTGCTTCACATGCCATTCAAATTCTTGTTTTCTATCCTCCCTTCAGTTCTGAACTTTATTCTTCATTCTAAAAATAGGTAAAAACTAAAAACACAAGAGTACCACGAAGCCTCACCAAAATCATCATTTAGATTCTGATGCAATGCCACACAGCAACCAATCTAGAATCTGAACTTCCATACCCAAATATGACTTATTCTTTCCAGACCTGCTAAACAATTGCACTAAAAGCAAAAGAAGGAATGATGGTATTTTCAAGACCTCGCCTTAGGATAAACAGGATTACTGTCATTTCCACGCCCTAGTGGAAAGAAAGCATTCACTTGTTTTAATGCACCTCCTAAAAGTGACCCAGAACTAAGAAATTCACTCTTAGCCAATTTAAAGATGCAACACATAGCATACGAAGGCAGGAAACACACAATGCCAAACAAAATTCCCACTGCAATACCAGAGTCATGAATTCATCTACACAGAATGTCTAAGCACGTTGCTAAACGCAGGTTTAAATCCTCTATCCCAGATCAGCAATACAGTTCCAAATCAAAAGAAAGTCTGCCGTAAGGCACTAAGCAGTAAGCCTTTCTACCACAGAATGATTGGAAAGAAGCAGAGGCCTTGCAGTTCCCAAGTGAGCCATCCAGATGCCTCCTAAAGATCAGCTCATCTTGAGTACCAGAGACGCCAGGACCTGCTGCACTCTGGATCCTGCATTCCACCTACTTCTCTCATTGTACTTTGTATGACTCCACCGCTACTGAAGCGTGTAAAAATGTTTGTAACTAAGAAGTAGTATTACTAGGTGCATCGTGCTCCTCACATTCACTGCATTACAACAATAAGTGACTCATTGCAGGAGTTATCAGTAACTGTGTTTAGGCAGTTCTTTTCTTTGCCTTGACTTTTGGAATGGAAATCGGGCAATGTTTCTCTAAGGAGAAACTGCCTTCAGCCTGCTTCCAGCTCTCCTCTGATTCTACACTTTGGAAACCAGAGCTTTCTTGAAGTTTCTAGTAACAACCTGAAAAATGTATCTTGAGAAGAAGTAATTTGGGAACAACCAGAAATTGTTTGGGACACATCAACTAGAATACACATTCTTTCAGTAAGACCATTGACTTTTAAGAAGTTGCTTTTCTGAATTAAACTAGCCTCCAACTTCTGATTTTCTCCAGCAAGAAACACACACAAAAACACAAAATAGACTACAACCATCCAGCTGAATGGAACCAGAGTTCTCGCCAATGCAAATAGTCCCAATCAGTGGGCCCCAAACAGCTAAAATCTTACAGACAGGACACAGATGGAGTAGACGTAGTTAACTCTGTAAACAGACCACAAATCATCAACTGCTTTGTGTGTCTTTCAGGGGTACTTTCCATCAGCTACAATACAGATGGCAGGAGAAACCCTAAGCTGTAAACTAAGGACAATTTCAGAGGAGTAAGCATTCGCCACTTAAATTGTCATTTCCCCTGTGGTGAAGGGAGGCATTTCTTATCCCACTGTAAGGACTGCCAGTCTGTCACTGCAACTGCCTCCCAAACATCATACAAGAGGAAGGGCTAAGCAAATATTTCCTAAGTTACATCATACAGCAGTCACAAAGACAGATGTTGACCCTCACTGAAAAAGCCACCTAGTTCACTATTCTTCCACCCTCCTCTAAAAGGAAATGAGCAGCTGCAAGCTTCTCATATGGTTCTCTTATAGGCTGGGATCAACAAGGAACTGCAAGGGACATGCCAGAGCATGCCATGTAGTGCTCTAGGGCCTATCAAGAAAGAGAAACCAGAAACTGATTGTCAGCACCAACACAGCCAGACAGAAAAACAATCAAATCAAATCTTCAGCTGCAATCCAGACAATTCAGAGATTTTAAAGCAACAGAGAATATTGTTTATCCTCAAACAAGAAGCATAGGACTGGCAACTTTTCTAACAGATAAGTTAAAATAGCTAAGTGAAAGCTTGTCACGCATGTGTCCCCAACTATTGCCTGAGCAGGACATAAGCACTGTTTGCTCTTGAACACACAAGTTCCTTTGACATTACTGCTCAGAAAGGAGTCTCAAACGTGGAGCTGAACCATGACATACAACTCTGCTTCCTGAAGCATGACTCTGCTTAACAAAGCTGGCAGGTATACACAAATCTTGCCTGCAACAGAAAATGTCTCAGAAAGAGCATAAGAGCAGACTCACGTCTTCCAGCAAACCAGCTAGAACCTTTCTGAACTGCTGTGAGACTTCACATGACCTTTAGCTTAGTGCTTCCCAGTCTGGCTTGGACACTACCATCACAAGCAGAGGCTGCCAGCCTCTCATTTTCCCCTCATTTTTCTATTCAACACCTTCAACCTCCAAACCCCAGCTCCCAGTTAGCACCCTGATGCAAGGCTAGAAGCCCCACTGGGGCTAAATGCAGGATGCCATGAGTTGGCCTTCAACCATCTTGCCTCACACTCCTCACTTCAGACCTTCTTCTGTGTCTAGAGCCAGCAGCACAGGGACACAGCAACATGAACTTCCTGGAAGTGGCAGAAAGGGCTCCAACTGACTGATGGCTGTCAGACAGGCATCCAGCGTTGACTGACGGCTCTGCCAGCCCTAAGAGTAACTCCTGACACACTCCCTCTAGGCAGAACACATGACAGCTTTACAAGCCGTGAGCTTGAGAGCAGCTACTGAATTCAAGGACACACACACTGTTGAGGCAATGAAACCCAGCTGAGGGATTTCTAAACTGTTTCTTTTTACAGGCAACGAAGAGATAACAAATCTGTGCAAAAGACTGTGGAATATGACCCAAGCATCGTCTGCTAAAAAAAGGGAGAGGTCCTGCAAGGCTGGAGAACAGGCCCAGTACCCACCCTATGCCCAAACTGCCCCTAGCTGTGCAGGTCAAGTGAGGCTGTAGCTATGCCTCTGGCACTCCACTCACCTCCAACCATCTCTAACCCACTTTGCCTATGTGCAACACTCTTGCCAAGGGCCTGAGCTACAACCAGAAGTTGTCAAGGAAAGGAGAATGTGGCACCTTTGGCAAAAACACAGAGCTCATAGAATTGAGTGAAGATTAATATATAAACAATCCCTCATGTTTGGGGAATTCAAAACAATTTCCCACATGATCTTGCTTCTCTGCAAGATCACGTGGTTTTCATACCCCTGCCCACATCTTAGTTTGCATACTTTGTAACAGTTTGTTCCCTATTGCTTATCATGGTGAACCATGTATAAAGCATACAAAATCATGACACTGGAAGACAGCCTTTGTATCTCCCCTCAGCTGACCCAAGACCTCCCCAGTATGCATGCTCCCACCCCACACCTCGCTGCCCTTCAGTATCCACCTCACAACAGTCCCATTGACAAGACAGGCTGTATAACCCTTCCTACCCTAACTTACTTTGCCCAGAATTTGTGCAACCTTACACATCCCAATTTACCCTTACCTATGCCAATAAAGGCCTCCCCAACTCAAATACCAATTAGTCATAGGCTAACACATTGGTTGCTTAGAATACATGTGATTATAGATCGTATCTGCAGCAGCTTGCTCAGAATACGTTTAATAAGATGTTTTGGTGCACCCAACCTGTGTCAGTGGAGTGTGACATAGTCACTGCCTTCTCACTGGGCAAAACATACCAAGGAACAGGGTGGGACAAAGACCTAGATTTGAAATCCATCTGCAGTTTCCTCACTGCTCTCCTATCTGATGAGCGCTCTTGTGAAATTACAGAAACGTCCTCCTGGGCTTTTGTTCTTCTCAAAGAATCTTTCACATGTCCAAGGTTATGGCTTGACTTATCTTAGCACCATGTTACCTTAACCAAATTTCCTTGTCCAGTCCATGCCACCCTCAAAAGCATCTGTGGCAAAGTGGCTCAGAGAAAGGAATTCTGAGATAGCAGGAACCAGCACCACCAGTCAGCAGTCACACCAAGCACGTTGCACTGCCAAGTCACAACCCTTGCAAAGCCCACTCAGATCCTTCCTCCTGCCAGCTCCCCTCCCAGCTATCATGGCTCCAGCCTCCCATGAACTCAGTCACTGCAGGTTTGAAATATTTTTCTTCTCTCTTTTCGGCTTTTATCCTGCTACAATAATAATGAAGGGTCTGGAGAGCAAAGTGTACATGAGGAGCAGCTGAGGTGCCTGTGTTTGCTCAGCCCAGAGCAGAGGAGCTGAGGGGAGGCCTGAGCAGAGGGGCAGCGCTGAGCTCTGCTCTGTGTGACAGCGACAGGGCCCGAGGGAACGGCGTGGAGCTGCGTCAGGGGAGGGCGACTGGGGGTCAGGGAAAGGGGCTGCACCACAGGGCGCTGGGCGGGGAACGGGATGCACAGGGCTGTGGGCACGGCCACCAGTGCTGGAGTTCAACACTCTCAGACACTGGGTTTGATTTTGGGTGGTGCTGTGTGGAGCCAGGGGTTGGACTCCATGATCCTTATAGACCTCTTTCAACTTGGGATGTTCTGAGATTCCCCTTACACTCACAGCAGGATGAAGACGAGCTGCAGGAAGTACAGTCCTACCTTTAGTATATACTTCTCACTGATACACCTGTTTAGTGTATGTAATTCCTTGAGGTATTCAGAAAGTATTTCCTTGCCCAGTGAGTTTGATCAAAAGAATAAAAATACCTGAGCTGATCTACTAAGGAATGTAACTTAAGCTCAACATGGTCTCATTTAAAACTAACCCATTTAATGGCACTAATTAGCAGGCAATGCCTTACCTTTGTAGAAAAACAGATTACAATGTCAACTTGGAAGAGACTGACCAAAGTAAGCCTGCATCACATTTTTTTGACATAAATTACTTATGTCAGTCTCAAAAGAATCAGGATCAGCAGGACATAAGTGACTGTCCTCTTCTACTTTGCTCTCATAGGACCCTACCCAAAGTACCATGTTCAGCTCTGTGGTCCCAGTACCAGGAGAACCTGGAGCTCTCGGTCTCCTAAGGAGACAAGCTGAGCTTATACAGCCTGGAAAAGTGAAATCTCTGGGGAGACTTCATCGCGGCCTTCCAGTACCTAGAGGGGCCTACAGGAAAAATGGGGACTGATTCTCCATCAGGGAGCACAGTGATAGGACAAAGGATGATAGCTTTAAAATAAAAGGAAGCAAGTTTAGATTAGATGTGACAAGGAAATCCTTGACTCAGAGGGCAGCGAGGTGCTGGCACAGCTGCCCAGAGAAGCTGTGGTGTCCCATCCCTGGAGGCACTCGAGGCCAGGTGGGATGGGGCCCTGGGCAGCTGAGCCGGTGGGGGGCAGCCCTGCCCACGGCAGGCAGCTGGAATGTATTGACTAGCCTTTTCTATAACACACTGAATGAAAGGTCTTTAACATACATCTATTACAGAGCCTTAAATTTCACCGTAATATCCCCAGCCAGTTCTCCTTACTGAGTCCTAAGGAGATGTCAGAAGCATGTTAAAAATTAATGCTTTCATTGTCTTAATATTTAAGCCTAAGAAAAACAAAACAGAAAAACCACACAGCTTCCTGCTTACTGAATGCCATCCAACAGGCCTCAATTGTAGTAACAGAGACGTCTGCTGTTTAATCTTAAGTCACAAAAGCAGAAAGTGAAAGAAATGCCTTATTTACTCAAAAGCCTTGTAGAATCAGCAACATCACACACAGGTGCTGCTGCCAAGAACCTGGATAACCAGAGCTGTGCTCACCAGTGAGACCAGCCCTTCTGGAAGGCTCCTGGGATGTTTCCTCCTTCCCTGCAGAGCCCACTTCCACTCAGGACAGAAAGAGAACCCAACCTGTGTTGTCTCCCGACAGGTGAACGCCCACAAGGCCCATCTCATTACACCATAGGTGGAAGGAAAGTTGGTGCGAGAGCTCTTACAAAAGTCCTGGCAGAAATACCAGTTATTTTGCTAGCGGCAGATGTGGAGGAGTGGAATACATGGGCACTCACTAAGACAGCTGTTTATCAGTACAATAGGGTGTGCCACTAAAGGAGATTAATTAATTCAGCTCACCTCATCAACGCCAACATTAAATTAATTCCTAAAAAAAAAATCCTAGCAGTCCTACAGAGTGAAAAGTTGAAAACCAGGGGGAAAATCTTAGTCACTGCATCCTCCATCCCCCTGTGCCCAGCACCAGATCTGAGACTGCCACAACCCATCTTCTACCAGCGCCCTTCCACACCTCTGCCCTCCTCCTCCTCCCCCTGCGCGATTCCTGGAGCCTCTCACACTTGGCCAAACTTTGATGACAGGCTCTGTCTCTCCTCGAGGCCACAAACACGCCAGGTAAGCAGGTAAGAAGAATCTCCCTGCAATCTGAGCAGCCTTTGTTTTAAACCCTTGGGGACCTAAGCTACATTTAGAAGTGACTCAGGACAGCGGTGAGCAATGCAGACACCGTTACCGCCGCTGCTGCTCCCCTCCAACCTACCGGTGTGCCGCAGCTTCAGCTGAGGATGAATAACCACGGAACGCAGCACAGCATCGGTCACACCGCTATCAGTCCACTTTCCTTCGGCCCAACCCGAGCTCCGGGGTGCAGGCGCTCGGCCCGGGGACGTTGCCGTGCATCACACGCGGTTATGCAGGCAAACACGCGCGGACGGGGACGGGGGCAGGCACCGTGCGGGCCGCACAGCCGCCAGCGCAGCGATGCCCGCTGACCTCTCGTCCCCTTCACACCGCGCCGCCGCCACCGGACGGACGGACACCAACGCTTCTTCCCCTCGCGGCCGCCCCGAGGCCGGGCCGTCCCGCGGAACCACTGCGGTTTTGTCAACCCCCCCGGCGCGGGCCGGGCCCGATAGTGGCACTGACACCGCACAGCGCCCGGCCCGGCCCTCGCCACCCCGCCGGGCCTGCCCAGGCCCCGCCGCACTCACCGCCCGCACAGCCGCCTCCGGAGCCGCCGCCACCGCCACCTCGGCCTCCTGCCACCGCTCCTCCGGCCGCCACCGCTCCGCCCCGAGCAGGTGCCCGGCGAGGAAGCGGGGCGGGTCCCGGCGGCAGCGCCGGCCGCAGCTGCTCCCCACCGGCGCGGCGGAGAGAAAGGGCGGGCGGCCCGGAAGGGGAGGGACGGGAGGGATGGGGCGGGCGGTGCTCCGCCTCGTTCTCCTCCCCCTCCTCCTCTTGTGGCTGCTCCGCTGATCGATTTGCCGTGGGGCACGGCTCTGCTGCCAGGAAGCTCACCGTGGCCTCACAGGCCCCGGGCTCCGTGACGGAGTTCGTGGAGCCATATTGGCTCCTGTGGTGGGGCCGCACGACCCCGTTCTGATGAAACCTAGATGCACAAGCAGGGAGGTGTCACGGCCATGGCTTGCTTGTTGCTTACTGCAAGGCTCGATCCAGATGCATCCCACGCCTACAGAATTATAGAATTGCTCAGGTTGGAAAAGACTTTAGTCACAGACTGGCCTGGGTTGGAAGGGACCTCAAGGATCATGAATCTCCAACACCCCTGCCACATGCAGGGCCACCAACCTCCACATTTAACATTAAAGGCTGCCCATGGCCCCATCCAACCTGGCCTCGTACACCTCCAGGGATGGGGCATCCACAACCTCTCTGGGCAGCCTGTTCCAGCACCTCACTCTCTGTAAAGAACTCTTACTTTCTCTGTGAAGAACTTCCCCCTGACATCCAACCTAAATCTTCCCTCCCTCAACTTAAAACCACTTCCCCTTGTCCTGCTGTCATCTACCCTTCTGAAGAGTTGATTTCCCTCCTAGCTGTAAGCTCCCTTTAGGTGTGGACCTTAAAGATCATCGAGTCCCACCGCAACCTAACCATACTATCCTAACTTACAACCTTCACTTCTCTCTGCTTCGTGCAGTGCCCAAGTGCATGTCTAGCTCTCTGCTTCTCCAGAGATGCAGTCAAGCCCAGGAAGACAAGCACTTTCCTTCCTGGGCTGTCAGGATACACCCCTTGTGTTGGTCACCGGCTGGCCAAACAGGTTTGATGTTGAAGGGAGTGCTTCCTTCAGGAGCCAAACGCATTGGTGCACACATTGGCATACAAGGAAGCCTTTCAAAATGGAATAAATTCTGTGATTAGAAAGCACAAAAATGGATTTAAGACAGTGCAAAACAACATGTAAAACGAGATAGCAACTTTATCGACTTTATGCTGTTCAGCATCTGGGGCTGTTGGTTGAAGGCTGTGAGTACCATTGAGATCAGGTAGAGGCACACACATTAGCCTCATTCTAAGCACAGGGTTGCTGTTGGTGTTTTTGTTTTCACACGAGCTGCAGGAAGGTGAGTGATACCTGATACAGCCTCATTACCACTGCACAGGCAGGTGACATCTGATCTGCTGCAGAGCTCGCCAAAACCAAGTCAGCTTGTCAACATTTTTAAAAATGAAACAAGACCAGAGTCATGTCATGGAGTCTGTGTTACGTCCTCCTGACATTTCTGATCCAGCTCAGCCAAGGTACCATGTTTAACGTCAAACCACAGCCCAGCAGTGTGAAGTTAGATGTTTGCCTTCCCTAGGTAAAGACATTACTTCCTCTCCATAAGCTCCTGATTAGATGTAGCTGAGAGAAGTGGTCCCAGTTCCCTCATGTTCCCAGTGCGGACTGCTGACTTTCGCAATCCATCAACTTTTGGAATCTGGCTGATATCTTCCTGCCAGCCCCATACAGGGCCAGAACCTTCAGCAGACATCTTCACCTTGGCAGAATTACTGCTCTTGGGACTGAGGGATCCCTTCACAGCTTCAGTCCTTTATACACCCACAAGGATAGGGGATGACCTGCTGGAGAGGAGCTCTGTGGAGAAGGACCTGGGGGTCGTGATGGACAGCAGGTTGGCCATGAGACAGAGGTGTGCCCTTGTGGCCAAGAAATCCAGTGGGATCCTGGGATGCATCAAAAAGAGCATGGCCAGCAGGTTGAGGGAGGTGATCCTCCCATCTACTCTGCCCTGGTGAGGCCACATTTAGACCTACTGTGTCTCCCTAGTTAAAAAAGACAAAGATCTCCTGGGAATCCAGAGGGCCACAAAGATGATTAAGAGCCTGGAGTATCTCTCCTATGAGGAAAGACTGAGTAACCTGGGACTGTTCAGCCTGGGGAAAAGAAGGCTGAGAGGGGATCTGACAAATGTTTCTAAATATCTCAAGGGAGGCGTGAGAGGCAAATGGAGAAGGCCAGGCTCTTCTCAGTGCTGTGTAGCGATTGGGCAAGGAGTAATGACCCAAAACTTGAACATAAGAAGTTCCATATTAACATGTGGAAGAACTTCTTTACAGTAAGGATGATGAAGCACTGGAACAGGTTGCACAGAGAGGCTGTGGAGTCTCCTTCTACGGAGATATTCAAGACCTGTCTGGACACCCACCTGCTTTAGCAGGGGAGTGGACTCTATCTCTTGAGGTCCCTTCTAACCCTTGTGATTCTGTGCAGATCACACGCGATTCTCATACAAAATAATTTCCTGTATCTTCACCAAAAAAAGCTTGGAAAATCTAATGTGAAAGGCATATAGAACTCTTTTTAAAACTAGTAGCCTTCCCAATTAAAAGGGATTGCAGAAGACTTACTGAACCATTTGATATAGAAGTACTATCACAAGCCATTAAAACCAATGCCTCCTGCTTCTTTGCCTGTTGGTATTGTTAATAGGATCTCAGGGTGGGTCTTTCCCTTTCCCTGACCCCCAGCCGCCCTCCCCTGACGCAGCTCCACGCCGTTCCCTCGGGCCCTGTCGCTGTCACACAGAGCAGAGCTCAGCGCTGCCCCTCCGCTCCCTGGGAGGAGCTGCAGCCGCCGTCAGGCCTCCCCTCAGCTCCTCTGCTGTGCGCTGAGCAAACACAGGGGCCTCAGCCGCTCCTCCTGCATCCTGTCCTCCAGACCCTTCAACATCTTTGTAGCCATTCTTTGGACACTAATAGATTTATGTCCTTCTTATCCTGTGATGTCCAAAACTGCATACAGTGCTCAAGGTGAGGCTGAACCAGCCAGAGAAATTGAGACTGGAGAAAGTGAGACCAGGAAAACGGGATTAACAGAAAAGGGTTTGGTCTTATTCCTAGCTGCAGCTGGTGCAGTGGTTTGCCTGTTTCCTATGAGTAGGGAGGCAATTACTGCCCTGAAACTTACAAGTAAGCAGATGCCTCACTTGAAGCAACAGTGGTTTGAAGGAATAAGTATAGCCAGCCCACCTCTGTGTGCACATGATAGACTTACACATCACACACACTAACTGACACTTCACATTTTGTTCAGTTCTGCTCAGATGCTCTGGAGTCAACATGCACTTATCCTGGTCGGTAACATCAGGTGTATCCACCAGGGTCTCTCTGCTGTGACCAGGTAGTCTAAGAAAACATGAAGTTAAACAAACATTACAAAATTAAATTAATACTAAAACCAGCGCCTGTCAGTAGTCCCCCAGCATCATTATTCTCCATCTCTGAAGTGCGAAGACCATGCTATTGCACAAGGCTTGAGAATTACTTCTTATTAAGACTAATTATTTTAATCTATTTTCATGTTGTTTTTTTTTTCTAATTATGTATCATTAGAATAGAAAATAGCTTTCATATCCCTTTAATGTTTAATTTAGTAAACATTCCCTTTGGAAACAGGATGGCTATGGTTTGCATGCTAAATACTTGGAAATTATGGATGGAAGCTAGAATTCAGACAGAAACTGATATGAGATAGCAGATGGATCTTATCTATCTTTCAAGCAAGCATTTTGTTTTCTACATCAAACATTACTATTGGAGCTAGACTATACTGAACCATGTTAAGTTACTTTAAAAATAAAAGGAAATGAAAGTTCCTTGATCCCTGATCCTTGATCCTTGAACAAGGCCATATCCAGAAGCATGGACTTTCTGGTTTTGCCAGGCTCACCACTACTTCTACATACCTTCTCCACCAAGGTGGACTACGTAGATGAAATTAGAAGCTCTTCGCAGGGAGTGGGTCAGCATGGTTACCACACACAACTAATTGTGTGTCTAGACTGAGCCTGCAGATGGTAGTATCTGAAGGAGAAAGCAAATCAGAGTGGTAAGAGCAGCTCATTGCTGACATCTAGGACGAGAGGCTAGGACTTCAAGTTGTACCTGGGGAGGTTCAGATTGGATAGCAGGAAAAATATCTTCTCAAAAAGAGTGGTGAGGCACAGGCTGCCCAGGGAGAGGGTGGTGTCACTAGAGGTGTTCAAGAACCGTGTGGATGTGGCACTGAGGGACCTGGTTAGTGGGCATGGTGTGATGGTCTGGGGGTTGGACTGGATCATCATAGTGGTCTTTTCCAACCTTAATGATTCTGTGGCAGGCAGAGCCATCACAAGGAACTGCTGTCTAAGGGTAATGATAGTTTTATCAGCCACTCTCTCAGTTCCTCATAGGGAGATGTTTCATTTGTACTTCACTAGTTTATTACGCTTGCTGATAAGCCTTGTGTGGCTTCATTAACTTTGATCTCTGCTTTTAGAGGAGTTTCACATTCATGTTTGCTTTTTCACTTCTCATCCACTCCTATCCCTTAGCACAACCATTCCCTTTTTTCTTGCACCGTATCAAAATGTTTTTGCCAAACCACAAATCACATCTGCTGTCTTGAAACAGGAATGAGCTGCCTAAGTCTTTGCAGACACATAACGCAGCTTCTGCTTTTAATACAAAAAGAAAGTATTTCTGTCACTCAGTAGAACACAATTAGCCAAACCTCTGAGCCCCCAGTGAAGCAGTGTCAGCTGTTTCTCATTATAAAACCGCGAGACACCCAGTGCTTAGATCAACTCCTGAGGTTACTTGTCAAAATAACTTTAAATCTGAAACACCTCATCCAGACAAGGGAGAATGGTAAACCATAGTAAAAAAAAAAGAAGTCCTCTCTGTTGAACAGCATTCTGCAGAACAGTGCTATTTTCTCAGTCAAGGATCGGAGCAACAGATAACAGTTCCCTCTATAATTGAGGAAGTAAGTCCCACATCATTTAGCCTTGAAATTTAAGGAAAGCTATAAAGCAATCATTTAATTAAAACCTGCGGGGAGGTGAGAGGCTGATGGATGGAGCATGCCTGCACTCTGATAGCATCACCAAATTATTCTTTAAAGAGTCCTTTAGCAAGCCTGCAAACTCCTGACGTACGGATGCCTGCGTTTTACGTGCAAGGTTATCGTGGCTGTCCTGTCACAACCTGCTGAAGCCGTGCCACTGCCGCTAGGCATACGGCCTCTGTCAGCGGGGCTGGGTTTTTGCAACACAGCAGTGAAAACAGTCTCTGCATACAAATTAATGCAAGCATGCGACACAGATGCAGGTAACGGAAGATCCCACTTTCATCCCTAAACAACACTGCCCAAACACAAAAGTGTAAACTAACCTCATCCAAACTGAGGTTACAAATGTAACTTCCGAGCTATAAGGAAAGAAATACCGACGCAGCCTTCATGCAGGGAAGTCTGTCCAGTTCTGGCCAGGACTGTGTGGCTTCATCACACAGCACTTCGTTGCTGCCTCAGATACATTGCTGCAGATACTCCATCTCCAAAACCCTCAGACTTATTCTTTCTCTGCCAGCCATGGTGCAGGCGGTCTTTGCCAAGGAACTGCAACATCAAACTCCTTCCAGCAGGATTTAAGTATTCATAACTGGTAAGAGGTTTAAGTCAAGAAAAGGGAGAGAAAGGAAAGCATGAAAGCTGTTGTTTGACTGATCCCTCGCTCTGGGAAAATTATGAGCAACTCCATAGAATTTATTGGTTTTAAGCCCCCATAGCTCTGTATGTTTGCCATACTGATATTTCCAAAAACGTTGCCATCTGTATTTGAAGAGAGAAGTTAGTCTGAAAAAGCATGTGTGATCATTGTTAATATACGCCTCTATTTCAGTAAAGCTTCTGAGTGAACATCACACACCAATTTCCAGAGTGTTTATTTTGAACCTGCAAATTGCAGTGTTCAGGTACCCACACAGCCCTTTAGTTTTAGAAAATTACTACTCTGGTCTTGAACCATTAGAAGTACTATCAAATGTGTTATTGTACTTCAGCACCACCAACTGCAGAACAAACATGGCAACTGAGGCAAAAACAAGAGCCAAAAATTATTCATGTGGTCAATAAACCATTTTCTTGTAGTTTAGGTAATTATTTTAACAGCCTAAGCATCTTTTCTCTTAGTGTTTCTGCACTGGAACAGGCTGCCTAGGGCAGCGGGCAGTGTTCAAGGGGCATCTGGACAATGCCAATGGTGGTGACAGGGGCAGCTGGAGCAGCTGGCCACTTGAATGAGCTGTATGCTATCGCTAATGAGGCTGGGAGCTAATGAGCAGGGAGTCACTTTTTGAAGTGATGGGAAAGATCTGTGCTCTGCCAGGCAGAGCAGCAGTCTGTATCAGCAACAGCACAATCTGTGCAATCACAGGAGAGCAGATGATCTTCCCCTTCCCTGGTCCTTTATCTGTCTAGATGAAAATACAGCCTCGGGGTCCAGATCCACCCATTGCTGATGCTGCTCTGTTTGGAAATGAAGGTGCTTGGAAGCCAGGGGGGCTGCTCGAGGCCTTTGTGAGGCCTGAGACAAGCTTTGGGTGTCACTTCCCAGAGCAACTCCAAGGAAATTGCTGATCCTAATCAGAGTTACCATGATGCCCCATTACCTTGTGTGTATTATTTATTTGTACATTAGAAACTTGCTAATAGTTATTCTAGAGATTGAAAATAGATCTGGGAAAAGATGGCAGCAGTGTCAGATTCTTCTTGGTGCTTAAGACAGCTGCATTTGCATCACTCCATTGTGCTGCATTAGCACTATGTATTATTAGCAAACGTTACCTGCTAACCTAACTTTTTGAAGTAATGCAGTTCTCATGTGTTACTCAGAGTTCTGCTTCAGTCATCCCTCACGCCTGGTCTGCAGTTCACTTTCTAAAAGTAACCTGGGAAAAAAAAAAAAAAGTCCTTTCACCCACTTACAAAAATCCACTTAAGGATTGTGGGTCCAGTTTGTTTTCTTGCTTCTTCTCACAGTGTGATACACAAATGCTTGACAGCAGAAAAACTCCACCAAGGATATCTGTGAATCCTCAGCAGTCATTCACCATTTTCAGGACCACTGCTAAATGAAAAATGAAGCTCTCTGGGCAGAGCTGAATCACAACAGCAAACGTGTGTATTGATGCAGAGAAGTTGTATCATCTAAAAGAAAAAGTGGAAGCGAATGAATCCCTCAACAAACAGCACTTGCTTCAGATATTCAACCAATTTTTTAAGGCTACATGTGAAAGCAAATGTAAGAGGAAACAATGCAAGGTCTTTATAAATACTGACTTACCTCGTTCCCTTTAAGCTTAGTAAATAGTTGAGTGGACAGGTCACATCAGTGATTTCAGAGCTCATAAGAGCACGATGGACTGTTATAATGGAAAATATTCATATACTTCAAAAATAAAAAAGGTCTTGATATAATTTTTAATTTTCAAAGTTATGATTTAAAAAAAGGTATTTGCCGAAGGTTTTTCCCAACATTTCAGTAGACTATAAATAGCAGCTCTAAGCAAGTTACTTTCTGAATACTGGTATGTGCATTTAGCTTGAAGAGAACATCGATGTACAAACACCCTTAGAGAACAGAGCTCACACACTCAGTAGAACAGCATCCAATGGCCATGGATCCCAAGTTCTCTTTCTCATTTGCCTTCCTACATAATAGCCCAGAGAGCTGACGCTGAGGCTGCAAGCACCAATAGCATTTAGGATGCCACTGACTGGAAGCCCTCAGCTTACAGCTTTTCTGCTGATGGTGTACATTTCTCCTACGTACTGACAAGACCTCAGAAAGCAAATCAGCGCACGGCAAAGGAAGCAACATGAAATATTTTAAGGCTCTGAAAACCACTCCTTCATTCACTATCGCTCATTTCTTCAGAAGACATCACAGAATAAATTAACACACAGCTGCTTTTAAATCTGTCTTACTAGGAGTAAAAAAAGCTAAGAAACAACAGTTAGATTCATAAATGAAAATGTATTTCACCTTTGTACATGCTATACAGGTCATGCAAATAAAGAAATCTACATGTTATACAATGACACCATAATAAAATATCATGTGACATTTGTCAAACACAATGCACCACAGCAAAACAAACAGTTTGGTTTTGTTTTGTTGGTTTTTTTATTTAAGAAATAAATGTAGGACTAAATTGGAAGACACGGTACCATGCTACAGCTTACTGCACAGTCAAAGGAAATTACTTTTTCTGAAGTACACCAATATAAACAGCCAGATTGCTGTAGGAATGCTTTCTTTGTACATTGCACGTGATTCTATTGGTTACTTCCCCATTGCTGGCTTCAAGGAGCACAAGAACGGGTCTACAACCGAGCTCAAGATACACTTGGAACTCCCCTATGTGTAAAAAGAAAAATAACCAAACAAGCGCAGTTTTCACTTCTTTTTCTGATGTTAGTTTCCAAAGAGAGCAGTATTTGTAATTTATTTTTATAAGGAACTGGAGAAAAGTGTCCTCAAAGCAGCACATCATCTAGCATATAGTTATCGTAGGTTACCAACAGAAATGAAGTTCACACCGTATGGCACGTAATGTCTACACATGATACAGCTCGATGTGGATTTTCCCATACAGATGCTTATAGGATACTAAGTAGGCTAGCAGTGCTCGCTGTGTGTCTCCCAGCCTTTGTATTTCTGCTGCAACTTTCATGTATTATTTTGCTGCCGACTGTATCTTGTTTTGTTGAGCCTGTAAGGAAGACAAAACACTTCTGCACATGACAGAAAGCCTGCTGGTATTAACCAAGTGCCTGCATCTCCAAAGGTTACCATGTTACCTGACCCCCCGACATACTCACTTGCATCTACTACAGTTATACTATAATATATTAGGGATTATACTCGGCATTGTGCCTGCATTGTTTACAGGTGTTACACAGGTATGTTTTTAAACACATAATTCATAATCACTCCAGGACTATTAATATTAACCAGTAAGTGCCACCAGTGACTAAAACTGTCAACATCACCATTACAAGGTAACTCCACACTCCGCAGTCAGTAAGAAGGTTCTTTCACTCGCAGTAATTATCCAGTTTTAAGCCTTTTTAGCTATAGCTTTGAATTATATGCCTGCATCAAAGTTGCCAATAATTCCTTATTAAAAACAAAAAAAAAAAGATAGGCACAGAACCAAAGTACAGCGTAGTATTTTTCAGTGCACTGTGGGCAAACTTCATCGCTATTTACAATAAAAAGATGGCTAAATGGATGCATGATAAAATTAAGGAGCAATGATCTTAAAATTAAATGCACAAGGAAAATCACAGTGAAGTGTTCAGATGTATTTTAAATTAAAAGAAAAAAAAATAAGTGCTTTGCTAGCAGCTAAAGCTCAAATTCTAATGCATACTCAGTCTTCCCTGAAACCATCGAGGTTCTAGATCACTGTTTTCCACCGAAAGTAGCCAGTTAGTCAACATATTCCCTGGGAAGACAAAGTTTTATTCAGCTCTGATTATTTGAAATCCAGTGTTCAGGACTGCAGAAGCTTTTTCAAGTGACAATTTCATGTTTTACCGCCAGCAGTGTCACAAAGACATACGTCCTCCACAGATTGCTACCTCTGTCAATTGAAAAAATAAGAGAAGAAAATCAAGTCAGCTATGCAAGTTAGATGACCTCAAGTTGTAGTCTAGAAAACACAATAAAATCAACTACAGCAACGTACTTAGAAAATACCATTGAAGCTTACTTACCTTCCCCCTACTCCTCCCCATCATATTGTTTCTCAGCTTTCCAGAAGCATTTCTACACTATGCTGCAAGTTCCTACAGCAGCAGAAGAGAGTGAGCAGCTGCAATAACCACCATTTTATAGTTTGGCTCCACTTCTAGCCATTTTCTTTATGTTAATGTACTCCAAAGACTCATAGCAACAGTATTTTACTACTGAAGAAAATGAGCAGCTCACTACTAGCTGAGCACAGGAAGAAAGTGTTTCAATTGACTGGATACATTCAATTACTGGTAGCTCAGTAACACACATAAAAGAAGAACTCTCTGAGACCAGCCCTGCAGAGAAGAATTTGGGGGATCTGATGGACAAAAAGCTGGGCATGATCCAGCAATATGCTCTTGCAGCCCAGAAGGCCAACCAAAAAAGTACCCAAAAAGAGGGGTGGCAGCAGGGAGATGGAGGCGATTGTCCCCCTCTACTCTGTCCTTGTGAGGCCCCATCTGGAGTACTGCATCCAAGTCCAGGGCCGTCAAAACAAAAAAAAAATGCAAAGCTGTTGGAATGGGTCCAGAGGAGGGCCACAAGGATGATCAGAGGGCTAAAGCACCTCTCCTATGAAGAAAAGCTGAGGGAGTTGGCCTTGTTCAGCCTGGAGATGAGACGGCTGCAACAAGGCCTTCCTGTACTTGAGGGGAACTTACAGAACAGGAGGGAGAATAATTTTTTACACAGGTAGATAGTGACAAAACAAGGGGCAATGGCTTTAAACTGAAAGAGGGAAAATCCAGCTTAGATATGAGGGGGAAATGCTTTTGTCAAAAGGCAGCAAGGCGCTGGCACAGCTGCCCAGAGAAGCTGTGGTGCCCCATCCCTGGAGGCATTCGAGGCCAGGTTGGATGGGGCCCTGGGCAGCTGAGCTGGTGGGGGGCAGCCCTGCCCACAGCAGGGGCTGGGGGGCTTCTGAGGTCTCTTCCAACCCGAGCCATTCCATGATTCTATGATATGATGGCCATTTAAAAAGAGCTGTAAATGTAAAAAGTCATGCTACATTTAAATATCTAAGAGATCATATGTGAAAAGAATTAGAAAGCTGCTGTTTAGAACTGCTGTATTATTCTGGGAAGCTCATGAGTAATCACATGATTTATCGCATCTAAAGATATTTATCACACTACTGTACCTTTATCTGTCCTGCCGAAAAGCAAGGCTGTCAACAGATTGAATTAAGTGTATTTTCCTGTCCTGGACTGTTAAATCCCTCAATCAAGTTTTTGTTACAGTCATCAATGCTAATAGTATCACTGGACGTCTTGGAATAAGTAGGTGGGCCTGTGAAATCCAAGAGATCTTCAAGAGCCTTGGCATTGCTTGTCCCATTTTGGTCGAAAGAAACACCAGGCATGAGTTCATTCATGGGTGAATATTCAGGGATGGAGATAAGTTCTTCTTTTGAAACAGGGCTATAAAAAGATATATAAAAAGAAGATGCAGAATAACAGCTGTGTAGATTTTCATTAACCAACAAATTTATCTTCTGACCATTCAAGAAATACTACCTTAGAGCTAAGTGCAGTGAGCTTTTTACCTGGAACATGTCCCAAATCAAGCAAAAAATAATAATAATAAAAAAATTACTCTGTTCAGGATAAAAGATCATACTTAATCTATATTTCTTAAAAATTAAGATTTGTGGTTCCTCTGCGACATGAACATTCATCTCCTAAAGCCCACATTTCTAATAGTTTACTGAACTGAATTTACTGACTCCCCTCAGCATCTGCACCTTTCCATTATCTAAACACGTAACTGCACCTTACAAATTACTGTTCTGAACCTGCAATCATATACCTACAGCCCTTGTATTTCACAATTTAAATAAAAATCTACTTCTTAATACTTTATAATGTACTTCAGCCACAGAAATCCAGAATTTAAGAAGCACTGCAACCAGCTGATGCTTTGCAGAGACTATAAAGACAAGGATGTTTCAGTTTGGAGAAGAAAAGTCAGAGGGAGAATTTTGCTACAATTTCTATGACCATATGGTGAGAGCAGGACTACTGTGCATCAACTCCATTAACACTGAACACTGGTGATGCACAGTGACACTAGTAAGAGATGGGAGTTAACAAAGATCAAAGAATATCATTTACCTCAGGGGGGCTAAGCTGTAGAATCTGCTGTCAGATGAGGTTGTGGAAGCAAATAATATCAGCAGGTTGAAAAAGGAGTTAGATAAACTCATGGAAAATAGGTCATTCAGCAGATATTAGTCAGAGCAAGGTGGACTTCCACCTTCCAATATCCATAACAAAATACTTCTGTGTAGTTTTGGAGTGCACTAAATTCAGGTTCCCTCACCAACCACTTTTTCCCATTGACGCTCAAAACAGAACAGCGGTCTAAAAGAACTTTTGGTCTGTCCTGGTAATGCTCTTCTCTTGTATTTATGCATCTTTACTGAAATACTAACACACTGTGAGAAGTTAATAAGTTAATTTGGCTTGTTAATTCAAGAAATGTAGTATAAAAATTCCACGCTTAAAATTCTGAGCTAACTTTCCCATAGCAGCCTTAAGTCACCTATTTCCTTCTTACCCGCAAATCCTTCCACCAAAATGCAACAGTGTTTAATACATAGGATGTTACTGATATCCATACTTATTCCAGTTAAACATTTACAATTTTTAGAGCCTAATTTCCTTTATTCTGTAGGGATAAGCGTGAAGAAAAAAGCTTGTGCATCGTAGCTATGCAGTCTTGGGACAAATAAAAAATAAATGGTGGCATCTGAACAATACAGTAGCTACATCTGTACAATATCTACAGATGCTGTTTTCACACAGTATGGCATTTTGTATTTTAAGAATTATCTGAGAGGCTTGGACACATTTGTATAGAACCTGTAAGTAAGAACAGTAGGAAGACTTTTAAGTTCCCCTGCTCCTAAATACATGAAAGTGAGAGGAAGTTCAGGCTCTTGTCCAAAACAACCGCTTTGCATCTTGACAGATTTAGAACATACCACCACTGACACCACATTATTCCCCACACTGTGAGGTTGGGGGGAAGAAATACCAGCAAACCAAACGGGAAAGCTCATGTCCCTAGTATAAATTTCACTATTTCTATTGGTAGTTACAGTACCTCACATCCATAGACTGAACCTCATCTGCTGAATCTTCCATGCTGTTAGATTTCCCATCTACAGCTTCCAGCTGAACAAGTCCTGGAACTGACTTCAGTCCATTAGCAACTACATCTTGAGAAGGTACTACAGAAGCAGTACTCTCTAAGCTTTTACTTTTCAGGCAAGTTGCCAGCCCATTGATCTCTATAAAAAATAGGATAGCAATTACGACAGTAGTGATATCTTTATTTAATCATTTTTCAAACATCAGAAATGCTTTTAAATTACAGAGTAAAAAGGAAGACTGACAATGACTGACTCAGTTTCATCTTTGACTCACTGTATTATACTTGAAATCCTCCTTTCCTCTCTAAAATTGTGCTTTATGCTCCATCTTTTGAATTTAATGAAACAGGAAGAAGACATACCAACTTTTTTGTCATGTGCTAAAAGCCTTAACACCTGGGGAAGTAACCAAGCTATAGACAAATGCTGCAGATACATATATATTTTTAACTCATGCTTAAAATACATATGCTGCTTTCATCAAGTCAAATTAAATCTTATTTTCATCAAGTGAGATTTAGAACAATGCTATAAAAAGCTTGCAAGCTTGACTGTGAGCCAAAGAAAATTCTGCCCACAAAACTCAAATGCAGGTTGCGGCAGACAAACCAATTAGCAGACTGGAACTTCTCATTTATAGAAATGCTATGTCAGGTACTAAATGGAGGACAGTCATTCTTCTGCTTACGTGGCAAAACAAAGTCTCTCACTGAGACTCTCACTCAGTCTCCAGGGTCCAATATTTGTGACTGACACAAACCTAGCTAATCTTTTTCAGAGAAAACCGAAGAGCACAGTGCTCTATCTGAGGAAAACTCTGAAAGGAACTAGTTATGAAAACAGGTAAGAAAAATATAGTTAGTTTTACCTGGCTGGTTAAGAACAAGGGCTTTTGGTTGCTTTTCCACATTCAAAGTTGATGGTATCTCCAGTTTTGGCTCTTCCTTCTGCAGTCAAGTAACAAATCAAGTGTATTAGACAAAGCAGTGTAAACTTCATGGAACCGACTGTGCTCAAAATGTATGGCATTGCTCAGGGCCACAGGGTGGTCAAAGTTCATCAACAGCAGTGGAGGATTTTTTTTTCATTTAATATTAGGCAGAGGATTTTTTATTATTATTATTTATATTTTAACTTGCAAAAGAAAACAGTCTGTGGAAGTAACTGAAGGAATAGTTTTTTAATAGAAAACTTACACTATAAGTGAAATCTTAACTGTCCATCACTTCCTAGCTGGAAATAACTGCCTTGTTCTTTGGCTGGTACAAAGCAGAGATATCACAGCAGCAAACACTGCTGGGTGTAAACAGTACCTAAATACATCTATGATAATGGAAAATGCTCAGGTTTAATTTTCACATGTGAACATTAAAGTAAAGACAACACAAATCCTACACCACACACAATTTCATACCTTTATTTCTGGAGTTTCACTCCTCCTTGTTCTCTTCATTATTTCATCAATTCTCTAGAAATCGAAATAAATTGGAGGATGAGAAGGCAGGCAAAACATTTAACACTGGACTGATAAAGGAGAAAAAAAAAAAATCAACAAAAGTCTTGTCACAACCTCATCCTCACCTGTCCTCAAAAAGGGAAAGTAAATAAGAAAGATTAATGTAACAGAAGAAAACAGCTGGAAGCTGGCTTGCAGCATCAGGGTACAAAACATGACCTTCTCACTAGATGCAATTTACAGACAAACATTTTAAAAAGACGTTGGCAGTTTTGAGTTGTGCTCAGCTTTGGAACAAGACATTAAAAAACAAAAACAAAAAAACAAAAACAGTCATTACTTTCATCTAGCTTCCTTTTCTATTTCCAAACAGCTGCTTTGAAAAACAGGTTTTTTTGGAATGGAGGAGTAGAATGAACTATCTGAAATCACTCTTTGCTGGAATTCTGCAAAGTGTTACCCTAAAATCCTTTATTTTTCTTCTTTGTTCATTAGAAAACAGCAACAACAAGCTTTTCCAGTAAGCTCTGCTTCTTTGCACTACTGTGAAATATTTCACATGTAAAGACATTTTGCTTCTGTTTTGCAATCTACAACAGCAACATGTTTCCAGCTCAGTGGTAAACAGTTAAAAATAACACATTAGAATAACATATATGGAAGGACCTTCTATAACTAGAAAGAAGCTCAGCAGCTCTGCAGCTGTTCTCTCTTGACACAGAGCTGTAGGTAAAGCTATGCAGTTCCAGCCATTTCCTTGTGCAAAAACTGTGGCAGACAGCCCTGCTGCCTCTGCACAGTGTAACCAGAGACAAGCCAGGTGGGAGGAAACCTGTTTGTTAATCTCATTAACTTTCTAAATTAAAAACGCCGGACTTCTGTTGAGTAAGTTTTAAAACAAAGTCACTCATGTTCCTCAAGAGCCTGTGATGTCCTGGGTTGGGTGGCAATGCACGTTTGCCTTGCTGTGCCATTCTCTATTTGTCTTAGGCGTTTAACCTTGTGGGTGCATGCTAATGCTGTGTTTGTTCACTGCTTAGCACAAAGTCATTTGCCTTAGGCAGTTCCACTTTGTTACAAATGCTGATGTAGATGTCCCCCTAACTTGCAAGAAGCAAATACTAAATTAATCATAAATATCAGTTTGTAATCCCCTCAGATTATTATTTCTGGATACTACTAGGTACTCTCTGGGTTATATATTTAAACAAGAAATGAAATCATTATCTTAAATGAGACACAAATATCCACCTTCTTTCGCTCCAGTCTTTCTTGCTCAATTTGCTGCATGATTTGCTCCCTTTCAAGACGAAGTTGCTCAGCTGCCTCACGGGCTTTGATTTCTGCTTCTTCCCTCTAATCAGAATGCATAAAATACAATAAGTCCATTATTTATTTCAGGTTAATTACTATATAGAATAAATTATTTATATGTATACGTAAATATATGTATACATACACATTTGTGTTTGAAATGATACCTGTTTCTCAAGTTTGGCTTGGAGCTCTTTTTCTTGCTTTTCTTTCAGCATTTGTTCTTCCTCAGCTCTCCTCTTGGCTTCCTCTTCTGCCTTTTTCCTAGCTGCTTCTTCTTCACGTCTTCTTTCCTCCTCTTTCTTACGAGCCTCTTCTTCAAGACGAAGTCTTTCTTCTTCTGCCTTTCTCTTCTGTTCTTCTCTTTCAAGCCTGCAAAAAGAAAAAATACTGGTATGTTTAAAAGGTTTCATCTTGTTTAGCATGAATCCTACTGTACATATGATATACAATGAGCATTAAGTAATCATGCATCAGTGCACATTTTCATGAATATAACTAAGAGGTTGAGAACATGCCCAGAATTCAGGTTAATATCAAAGTTTTATTCCAGTGTTTTCCTTATTGTATAAAACACCTCATAGAAATTATACTTTTCCTTAGGAAAACAAAAACAAAACAAAAATCTCCAATGTGATCTCCAATAGGATATAAATAATGTCTGTAAGCTTCAATAAAAAAATAAAAAATCGCTTTTCCTCTGTACTTAATTCCCAGAATACTGGAATATATAAACAAAGATATACTTCTATGCTTCCTTTCAGTTGAAGATAAACAGATTGGACAAGTAGCAGCAAATAGAATCCACAAAACACAGCAATGTGCTCAAAAGAGTGGGTCTATCTATTCCACCTGTGCTGTTCATAGGCCTATTCAGGGACAGCTTATTCACTGTCAGATTCAAGAGCTGTTTTGACAACTGATCATTGTTGCAGTTGCAGATGTGGGAAATATTTCCATCAGGCTAAGCTTTCAGACACTTCTGATTTTTTTCCCCCCACATTCTCAGTAAGAACAGACACAGTCCCAATTTAGACATGCACAGTCAGTGCTTTAATATTAGGGAATGAAGCCATGAACTGTTTACATATGCCACTAGTGCTGAATATGAAGAACAACCCAAAGGCTTGCTCCTGAAACAGAGCCAGAAATTCACTGTTTAGACACAGCAACTTTCAGTGTGCCCACACTCCTAAAGCCCTCACCTGCCTGTGACAGGGTTGGGCAGAGAGAAAAACTTCAGGGTAATGTTTTGAATAATACAAGCCTTGCAGTTTACGGCATTTATGCTGGTACTTATATGTGAACTGGTAAAACTAAAACTACCTCATACCCTTTTACAAAGTACTGCAAACTGCAGAGTGGACATAGCTAACTCTTTGGATGGGTTATAGTTTCTTCAGGCTTCTTGAAGGGGCACAATTATTATTTTCAAACTTCCCTAGTCATAAGGACTGCCAATGACACTAATGAATTACAAATACAAATAAATTAACATTTAAATGCAAGCTCTTGTATTGATTCTAAAAATGCCATTTTGAAGCTCCTTCAGTGATACAGGTTATATTGTTAGCTAATAACTTTCACGAATCAATGGAGATACCTCTCCCGTTCTTCTCGCTCCTGTCTCTCCCTCTCCTCTTGTTCCTTTTGGAGGCGGGCCTGTCGTCTTTTTTCAGCTAGAATTTTTGAAGCTTCTTCTGCATCAGTTGTTCCTGCTGTGATCTTTCCTAAGAGAAGATGACCAAGGATGGAAAGTTGGAGAAGAAGCTGTGAAAGTTTCCAGTGCTTACTCACTGGCACAGTGGCTACAATGAGCCTGGTTCATGCTGTTATGTCACTTCCACTTCTCAAATGCATATATCAGCATTTTCAGCAGACAGAAAACGGCATAGGTGAGGGCATCCCTGCATTTCAACATTTTGAAATTCTCATTAACTGACATTTTTCACTGATAACCCAGGTAAAAACCATACATAGCTGCTTCCGCCGTGTACTTTCACACATTCTCATAAATCCATGGCCAAGGAGATTCACAAAAACAGTTCATCGCTGTTTGAAATCCTCACGGGCCCACAATACTTCTTAATGTGTTCTCTTACAAAAGCTCACCTTCACTACTTTCTGGCTTTCCTGCAGCAGGCACATGCTTTTCAGAAGCCACCTGGCCTGCTTCTTCAGTGCGTGCTCCTGGGGATTTCTGATGACTGACGTTTTCTTTCTCCTTATCTGCTTTCTTTTTAGGAGTTTCCTGGTTGAGATTAGAAGTGGCACGATGCTTCACAGGAGAAGCTGGATATTGTTTGGCATTTTTAGGAGACTGAGGATAAGTCTTCGCAACTGTCCTGAGGAGAAAAAAAGAAAAAAATTGAGTACAGTTTATACATAGGACAACATGGAATCAAGTTCCATCTTTACAAATATCATTCTTCCTCCTTGGGTCTGACTATATTTGAGTATCAGGTTTTTTTGTACACTGCTGTATAGAATCTACTGTGATGTAAGCAATCAGAATCTGAACTGCAGGGAATTGGCAAGCAAGTTCAAATGGTTCAAATGATTACTGACTCAGTAAGACCAATAATATCATCCAAGTTGTATGAAAGTAGTCATGGACAACCTAAAAACAATTGTTTTCATAACAGCCATTCCATAGCCATTCTCTACTCTGCCCATCTCAACATTTAAAACAAAACTGTGACCAATTATTACCACATAACAAGGTAACGCCAAGCACTACAAGAGACAGAACCAACCAAACCATTCCACAGTCCACTCCACTGGTTCAGTTGGTGCTTTCATCAGCACCAGAACAGCAGGCTCGAGGCTCAAAGCTGCACTAGTGGTGATGGCAGGGCACAACAGCAGTGCTACTGATATCTCATTTGGCTCTGCGTACTTTAGATCGAGTGACAACCCTGAAATCAGTTTTGGCACAGTGAAAGGGTAAGAACAGTTGGTAACGTGCAAATATTTTCAGTGAATAAGAGATTACAAGGAAACAAAAAACCACACACAAACACCGTTAAATATTTATATAATACTGGTAACAAGAACTAAATACTTCTAACATTTAGAAGAGCTGGGCTGCACGGCTTAATATTATGGAGGTTAAAGAGATTACGATCTGAAAAAAGTGATTTATGTGAGTCTCATTAGAAGAAACAATCCTACATTAAGGAGAGCATTACACAAGCAGTTCTAACCTTCCTTATGAATATATAATTATGTGTTATTCCTTATCACTTTTTTAATCTGCACAATACACAGTTTCAGATACTACAGCATATTTTCTGGACTGTACACACACTCTGGTAGACCACACACATGAGAAGTATGGACAGTGGTTGAAAATTAATGGATGAGTGTGCAAAGATTTGTTTAAGATTATAGTATTGTGAGGACAGAGACTATTATAACTGGAACATGATTTGCATTACAGACCAGACAATAAAAATCCCAAGTCTTTCAACTCTCTCTTAATTCATGAGCTCAGAAAAATAAAGGGTTCTTTTCAACCATATTAAAAGACACTGAGATAACAGAATATTATATTCCTATCACTCATTTAAAGGTGCCCAATTTCTGAAGAAGGAAAGTCTGCAGGGCACTGCACCGCCTGTACTCTCTTGCTCCTGTGCAGAGCCCGTGGCCTGGCAGAACAGCAGCACTCAATTAAATATGAAGTTCAGCTCAGGTATCCTCTGCCCTCAGGCCCAGGGACTCCCTGTAAAACTCTGGTTGTTGACACTGCTCCTCCCCTGGCCTAAGCTGTAGGTACACCTCTGCCTTGCATCCCAGTGATCGGGAGCTCCTGATTTGTCCTTCATCCTGAATACTGTGAAGGCTTCACTGGCGGTGAGAGAAGTTGGTAACACCGGGTGGTGTTAGTCTAGCCTGTCTTTAGTTTTCTCTTTGGGATACAGATGGATTCCCAAGCCCTTCTAAACGCAGAGGCACAGCTTTCACAGTCCCTACCTATATGCATACATATAGGTCTCACATGTGTGCTTCACCATCATATAATTTCCTTTCATAAAAATATAACACGTAAACAGAAAGCAACAGCTTTTTTCATCCTTCTCCAGGCACAAAGAATACTTCTGGCCAATCAGACAGGTTCTCAAAGCATAGTTCCTTCTTGTGGCCCTTTCACATTCCTGACTTTACCACATATTTCCTACGTAGCTTTTTACTTAACTTGCTGTGACAGGAAGAGCAAAATAGTCATAACTAAGGCTGACTCATTTTCAGCAGTAGCACAGACATAATTGTTCTCTAATAAAGACGCAACAATCAAATTAAAGAAGCTGGTAGGAAGGAATCTAGCCATGACAGCTATGAATCCTGGACTGCATAGGAATTGGAGCATTGTACAACTTGCTTGTGGACAAGAAAGGTGCTAGATGCACTGAGTAAAATACCTTTGAAATTTAAGACCTACAAGATTTTTTTCCTACGGCTCTTTGTCAATAAGAACAAGTATGACTTTACTCAATTTAAAGCAACTAAAAGGGAGAAGCATTTAAAGTCAATTTACTACAAGGACAGCAGCAGTGAAGCATGAGGAGTTAAAAGCAGAGAATGCTCATTAGGAATAAAAATCTTTTTTCCTTCAGAAATTTTATACCATTTACTCAGTGTCGAGTAGAAATTATTAAATGAGCACTGTCTTTCTCCCTTGTATTTAAACATATTGCCAACTTAGCATCTTTAACATTCCTGAACACGGGTAGAATTGTTACTGGAAGAAGCTTTCATTCTACTGGTATTCAGATTGATGCTATTTTTTATCAGAAGAGACAAACCTGACTAAGGCAAATAGACACATGCTTGTACAGGGATCTAGATAGATTTTTAAAGTAGTTTTGCCTATGGATAAAAGGAATGGGATGCAATTATACGCAACAGGAATACAGGAAGCATACATGATGAAGATTAATTAATTAAAGGAGACTCCTCAAAATCCAAAAAGTGACAGCACATCAGCTGTCTGAAAGTTAGCTCCTTTCGATCACCAGATTTCACAGGCAGATGCAGAAGCACAGGAAGCCTCTGCCTCCCAGCAAGAAGTCTCAGCTTTCTCCTCTCATCCCCGTGCTGATGGCAGCATCTGGTAAGGAGCTATTCACATCATGACCCCTAAACACACTGCACAAATCTCTATCGGGTCTAAGGATCCACTGGTGCTTAAATTACAATGGCTTTTTTTTCGAATTAAAGAGAGGCAGCAGTAGCCCATACAGCAGAAGAACGTCTTAGGAATAGCAGAAGAAGAGTTCAGACCTTACTTTAGCTAAGCACACAAAGTACATGGAGTACAGAACGAGTCAGAGGTCACATCCACTTTTGTCCATAAGCAGCAAGATCAGCATGCTTTCTTCAAAAGCCTGGTACACAACCGGTCATCAGTTACAGCACCTAAGCAGGCTAACTTTAAATTAGAGATAAGCAGCAATGCAACGCTGCATTTCCTCCCCTCCTTACCCCAAATCTGCCTATTAATTGACAAAAGTTCTGCTGGAACCATACTGAGGACTTTCACGTTCTCAAACTTGCTGAGATTGCTCTGATCAAAATGCCATTCCAGGATTCTGACATTTTCGCTCTTTTATCTGTGATATTTTCTCAAAAGCATTTATTTTACTCTCAGTTTTCATCTTTTCTAGCCAGGGACAGATTCATTTCTCTTTTAGATTCCTTAGAGCACAAACTCAGACCAGGTCTATTGAATATTGCTATTTTCTTTCATAGCTGCATTACTACCAATGTTTTCAAAACCTCCAGTTGGCCCATCCTGTAAACCAGGTGATGAAGAACTCAGAATAATTCAACATTTTATCACTGTTATCTTTCCAATGCAGAACAAAGACTGAGAAAAACAAATGCAGTAGGTGTCAAATAAAAAAATTAAAGATGGGTTAGATAGGGACATAAAAGCTACTCTGTGAGATACACATGATACACATCTTTCCAATAGGCCATTTTTTAAACTCTTTAAGATCTGGACATTCTACCACACATACATATTTAATCACTATTCTGTAATTTGATTGCCCACACGTATTTTGAAGACAAAGCAATGTCCCATTGGCTGCAGTGGAACACTGCCCAAAAGAACCAAGTTACAAGTTCAGTTAGTGCAACTGTCAGCAAAGCAGTGTGGCACAAACTGGGAGCTGGAAACAAATGAGTAGGAGCAGAGCTGCATTCCCATCTCCCTTCCCCCTCTCCTTTTTTCTCCACACGTAAGTGAGATAATGGTTCAGCAAAATAACCTACTGTAGAGTCTCGTCAGAGCTTTCCATTTTTATTCACTTATCTGAAGGCACTTAAAACTAAACTCTATTTCTTTGATTCAGTCAAGTTCCATTGATTTCAAAGGGACTATTTACCCAAAGACACGTGAAGGACACAGGCTTTATTGCTTTGCCAATCTATAAGATAGGACACTTACCTAACCCTCTGAGGGATGCTGCAAAAATAAACTGATTAGTGTATGGATCTTTGAAGGTGAAACAATCAGGAGAAAAAACCACACAAAGTCCTGGTATTATTGACTAAGTAAAAGCTCTGAAGAACAGAAGCATTTTACACCACCAGTATCCAACAGCAACTGTTTGCAATTTGTTTAATTTTTAAATCAAAGAACATTCCCTATCTTCCCAGCTCCAACCCACTAACAGCCACCACAGTCAACTGATCTATACTGCATTCAAAGCAATACTTTCACTTTTTCTTTTTTGTGTGGCATTTCCTGACAATATACTTAGGTTTTGCCATCGTTTCAATTTCTCCCTTGGCTTATAAGTATTCATACTCCTTATCAAACATATTTCTCTCTCTCTCCTTCTGAGGTGAGCATTTGCTTACACATTTTTCTTGGATATTACAATTTGCACATTTTTATGTATAGGTATTTTTTAATTTCCTCTCCTTCTTTCTCACTGAAATTTGTACCTTTACAAACATCTTTATTTATGTACTTATTGCAAATCTAGCCTGCCATCAGTCACTGTCTCCTGCTTAGGTTACAGCTTTATAGCCTCGTCTGAGCCTGTTTCAATCACTCCACCATGACAAAGAAAGCTTTCTAATTAATAAACAACGAAACAAGATAGAAAGAAGACATGCAACTACCACTCACAAACCAGGATGATGACTGAAAATAACTAACAATTACAACAATACCCAAGCAAACAGGAATGTCAAGCCATACATTTTTAAGAAGAAAAATGCATACAGCTAACTACCACCTAAATCAGCCCACGCTTGATTCTTTACTCAACAGCTTTCAAAATAAGGTGCTACGCTCCTAGGATCACTAACTACTAATGCTGTTGAATACATATTCTTATTTCTTCCACGTGTAATTGTTGGCCATACAAGGTGCTGGATGGAGAAAGATTAAACTTGGAAAAGACTGTCAGGTTTGCAAAGAGAATGAATATTTTATCTATATACTAAATTGCGTTACAATTATTCTTTAGCCCCACGGTTAATTTTAAAGGAGAAGCTAAGGTGATACAATCTAAAAGAAGGTTCCTACATTTAAATCCATCATCCAACCAGATCATCATCTCTATATAATATGCAGGTATGATGATCAGGATGCATTTGGATTTTTTTTTTTTTTAAACTTCTGTGGGAAATTTGAAGAGTGCTATAGCAGAAGTGCCGTTCTGCAATCGGTACCTAACATGGATTTAAACTGTATTTGCTGTAACTCTCATAAGGTCAAAGAGAGTGTTCTAATTGGGCCATGTTAAGATTAAATTCTCAGTAATACATTTGTAGCAGTGGTCAGAATATTGTTCTCTTAAGGAGGAGAGGGAGGGAAAAAAGGGATAACTTTCCAGCTTATAGTCACAGAGAAACCCATAGCAAGCATCCTAATTCCTCCATGCAGCACCTGCTTCTTCCTCTAAAAAGCAGAGTTCTATATTCCTTACATGCATGAAAACACTTTCCTGTAAAGAAGATTCTCAGAATTTGCTAATTTGCTTGTCTGGTGGGAAAAAAAAAAAGAAAAAAAAACACTAAATCTTTGCCTAACCTTCTAAGGAAATTAGTTCTATAAATTAAGAGTAGCCATGCCTTTTTCACTGAGCACTAAGCATCTGTTTGGTTATTTGACCACTTATCCTCCTGTCCCATGAGGGGTTGGATTCGATGATCTCTGGAGGTCCCTTCCAACCCCTACAATTCTGTGATCTCTAGAACAAGCTGTGCCAACATTTTCAGTGACTGCCCACTGCTTCACGCTCAGTAGCCCACTTCCCACCAATCATTTTGTTTTAATTATACCTGTTTCTTGCTATGTCTTTTATGCTGGTTGACTGAACTGAAAAATGCATTCTGAACAGGGAATATCAACAACTTACAGAATAATACACATCTGTATTGCTCGAACTTTTCTCTGTACATTTTGGAGAGCCTGTTTTATAATGACCTGCTCAAAATTTTAATGACAAAGCTGACTGTGATTATTATTCCATATCGCTACATTATTTACAAAAGTTACACAGTTCAAATGTGATGAATATTACTAGATGTAATATTGAAAGTTTGTACACTTGTGGCCCATAACATGAATCAAGAATTGCCATTTCACAGTTGCACACAAGCGGGTGCCTAAAACAGAAAGGATGCCCTGAGTTAGATTATTTCCCACATTTTGCCTCACACCAGAATTGCACACAAAATCACTTCTCCATTAAATGATTGTGCACACAGAACTAAGGCAAAGAAGGAACACTAGGCTGACTTTTGAAGAAATTTATCAGAAAGATCAGAATGGTTCGGAATATAACCAGGTTCAAATAGAAAATAATATTTATAACCAGCCAAAGGAGATATTTTCAACATAGGACCCATGAACAGGGTCTAGAAAAAGAAACCACAGACAACTACTGTAGACAACAAGTACCTTACAGAACTTAAGTGCTTGAGTCAGACTTAATATCTTGTTCTAAGAAAGCTGAAGAAGCATTTGTTTAGACCTGCGAGTTGGAAACCATGGCACACACAGTACAGTTCTGACAGTTTGCAAGTGAGGACTGAGAAAAGCAACTCAGTAAGGCAAGTAAGGTCAACTACGCCATAGGTCCACAATCCTGCATGGGGTGGGGTGGGTGGAAGAGGTCTGTAAATGAACAAAGATTAAAACCAATGGTTTAGATCTAGAATCACAGAATGGCCTGGGTTGAAAAGGACCACAACGATCATCCAGTTTCAACCCTCCTGCTATGTGCAGGGTTGCCAACCACCAGACCAGGCTGCCCAGAGCCACATCCAGCCTGGCCTTGAATGCCTCTAGGGATGGGGCATCCACAACCTCTCTGGGCAACCTGTTCCAGTGCATCACAAGTTTACTGATGGATATAAGTAGTAATGCCAGCAAAGGCATATTTTAAACACTAAAATTTCTAGTTAGTATTAATGTTTTGTGCATTTGTTCAAAATCTAATAAAACAAATGCATGCTTAAAAAACAAATTTTGAATAAAATTTCACGGTAACTGAATTGCACAGCAATAATTTCAGAAGGATGAGAAAACACTGAATATCTCCAGAAACCTTTAACACAAATTCATGTGTATCTGTTCATCTGTTCCTCTCTTTCTCTGTGTGTAACAAAAATTAACTGGATTTTATACAATCCTACCAAGGAAATTCTTCAGGAGTTTACACATTCTTTGTAGATAAAAGAAGCTCAAAGCATATCAGATCACTGATCAGAAAGGCATACTTAGGTGTGGCAGGTGAGGCGGATCTTCTGGACATAGCAGCAGGAGAATCAGACCTTCTGAGAGGAGATCCCATTCCAGATGATGAACCAGGTGTGGTGGGTCGCTTCTCTTTCTTTATTTTCTCAGTCTAGAAACACCGATTATTTTAGTTTATGTAATTAGGAGCAATACTTCAAAATGTATTTGATAATTGTAGTAACAAAATGACATAAGAACAAATTCACGTAGCATACATTCTCAACAATTTTTTTTAACAGCAGCTCACAAGTTAGGAGCATTTTTTCCATACAGATTAAAAATAGGTCACATCTTGCATCGATATAGTAAACAAGGAGTAAGTAAGTAAAGTCGTATCAGTGCATTCCTCTCCAAGAGTTCTTGGTGGAGAGCTGAGAAGAGTATTGGGTGGAGTAATCAAAATCACTTAGATGTTAGTGCACAGCCTCTCAGATACAGCCAATAGTGCAAGCACACATCTCCCATAAATGCTGCCAGGTGTAACAGCATGAATCATGCAAAACTTCAGCTCCCAGCTCTGGTCCTCTCACTTGCATTCAACTCAGATGGTACAAAACCCCCTACTCTTAGTATTAACTACTGGAAAATACAGGATCTTATAAAACACTATTTCACAGCTCTAACATAAGTTTTCTATAGCTTATCTTTCATTGCGTAGACTGAGTGAAGGGGAACGACTTGCCTTTACTTTTTCGGGGAACTACAGTGGATCAACGACATGACTTTTAGGCAAACAGCATCTAAAATGTCTACAGAGGGAGTTAAGCAATTTGTATAGAGAAGAGGCACTGCCAGTAATTTTGGCAAGTTTCCAAAATATGCAAAGCCTCCTAATTAACCAGCAAAACTGGACTGACTTATACAGAAATATTTTGTTTGTCATCCCCCACTCCCAGAAGTTATAGGCGAGCCCAGAAGTATGCACTTCTCAGTTCCCTGAAAATAAAGGTGTTGCTGTTCTAAATACCCTTGCTTAACGCTGACTTCCAGCAGGAGGAAGATACTGAAATGTCGGAACGCCAGAGCAGAAAAGCAACAGATGCATGCAAGTCTTACTTTCTTACTGTTTCTTACAAAAAGGATACTCGTAGAAATAAAGCTATGCAAAGTGAAAAGTAACAACAAGAAGTCCCATCAATTTATCCAGAAGTAAAATCAAGAATGTTCCAAACTGACCTGAGTGACTTCACCTGCAGCCGCCCCTTTCCCGGCATCAGAAGTGGAGGGTGAAGTCGCCTTCTTCCTGTCTGCGCTTCGGGTGGGGGAAGGCTTGTAGGGAGATTTTAGAGGACTAGCTGGTGCTACACGAGGACAGATATGGAATACTAAAGAGTTATAGCACAATAGCAAGAGCAAAAGGGAGCACAGACAGAGGAAGCAAGGGAGAGGAGAAAACAGCATACTTTTACATCAAAATGTTCAAAGGTCATTTTCAAGTTTTCCAATTTTCAAAAAAGATCACATTGTGGAATACATTCATCACCATATTTACTAAAAATGCCTCAACTGAAGGTAACATTGCACAGAGTTGTTTTGTTGTTTGGTTTTTAATCATCTCTAATAATCGTTTTCTTATCCATACACTTTTTGAATCACTTGACTATGACTGCAATTCTTTTCTCTTCTGAAAACTCTCAGCTCCTTTGCATATGACAAAAAGAGAAATCAGATAATTCCAGCTGGATAACTTCTGAACAAATACTGTGAAACTGGAAGGGTAACAGGAGCACAAGAACTGATTTTGTTTGTTTTTTAAAAAAAGCTTAAACATGGCAAAGGCTTCTAAGTATCTCAGCTGCTTTTTAAAGTAATAACTCCAATTCTTGAAGAAACCCTAAACTAAATGCTGCTGTAGGTATTTCAGTTATTGTCATTAGAGGTAAATATACTTTGCAGGGCAACACTTTCTGGTTGTTTTTTTTGTTTGTTTGTTTTTTTTAATTTGCAATATGAACAGGATTTAAAAAAAAAAAAAAAGGGATATTTTACTCCTGTTTTTTTTTTTTGTTGATGTTGTTCATATTGCTAAGATGAAACTTTCACAAACACATAGAACCATCAACAGAACATATGCTTCATTAATAAGATACACAGAAATTGTAATTGTGTGGCAGTGTTTACAGTCCTATTTCAAAATAAGTCAAGAAGGATACTGACTTTGGAAAAATATTAATTATAAATAAATTTAAAGGAAATAACTTTTTTTTTTTTTTTTTTTTTTTAAGTTGGGGGCAGTGCTGTAAAATCTCTTAAGATTCAATTTTTACATGCTTTCAAGTTGAACTGGACCCATGTTTTCCTCTGAATGACTTTCTTGCAATTTGGCAAGTTTGCTCCATTTGAGAAAAATGTTCAGAAACTTGATTGTTGCTTAAGGTAGCTCTATTTCAACCATAAGAAAAATAGTTTTTATTGAACTCTCATAATTCAGGTTTATCTGAATGTCTTGACTTAAAGTTATATTAATAACATGTTGCCTTCAAGAGTCATGAAAGCTAGGATCCTCATTTCTAAACATACAGAACGTGCAGGAACGGAGCAATTTTGGCCCAAATACAATCACAGGAGCACACTACATGATTATGAAAAGGGAGGACCTTGTTCCATGTTCAGAACACTGCTTCTACTGAAAGAAGTACACATCAAGGAAGAAATCCTCCCTCAACCTTTTTGCTGACAACTACTGACAAAACAATCAATTGTCACTCCAATTTCACTTAGGGAAAAGTCGACCTGTAGGCCAAATGGCATCTCGGTGAGACATGCCAGCAGGCTACTTTAAAGACTCTGTGATGAAGAGAGAGATAAGGCTGGGAGTTTACAGGCAAGATGACCAGGGAAGGACAAAGAAAGTCCCTATTGATTTCTTCAACATCAATCAAAAACAACACAGAAAGCAACATCTGTAGGTGGTCCTGGCAATTCACCTCAATGTTTTCAACAAAATATATCGATCTAGATTTGAACTGAGTTTTGCTCAGTTGTAGCAGCAGCTGCTCCCTGAACAATAAGTAACCTGAGAATTTTCTCATAGGCAAAGCACTGTATGGCAACATTTCTGCTTCCTGCACCTACAAGGGAAGTCATTTCAGAGTGGCTCCATAACAATGTCCCTACACACTGCAACGAAGAACACTGCGTAAAGGAAAGCATGCTTACTGCCTAATCCATTTTTAAAAGGCCTCGCAGTGAAAGCACAGATGCAGGACCTGAGTCTACTGCAATCATGACACACAAAAATAGCAGTCATCAAGATGATCAGTTTTGTGCAGTCTAACCACTTTTGTCTGAAAAAAAATTAATGCGCGTCAGTGAAATTCTTGTGTTTTGCTCTGAGAAGTGCCATACGCTGCTCAAAACGAGTTTCAAAATGAGCATATTCATTTTTCAACATATCACTGAAACTGAAACCAGTGGGATTTATTAAATCATTTCTTTTTATTATTATTATTTTAAATTTGAATAACCACTATGTTTCTATGTTATCCTTATTAGGAAACATTCAGAACAAGATGATGTGCTTTTTCAATACACTGCTATCAAAAACAGTCTATTTTATGCTACCATATCAATTGTCATTTGATTCACAGTACTCCATTTCTTTAAGTAGCTACTCAAATGCAATCAAAAACATACCTTAATGGTTTCAAAGTGAGTAATTCACATTTTTACCTGGATTATTGTACTGCTCAGAAAGCATTAAGGTACTTCTGCTTCTGGCTAAAGATGACTGTGTGGGAGTCAGCAGTCGAGAAACAATAAAGTTTTCCATTGGACTAAGATGCATGCGGTGAGCTGAAGGATGGGAGCAAATAAAAATAAAATTTAAAATGCAACATAACAAAACTTCATGTTAAAATAACAGAAACAAAATAATGGAATGATTAAATGAAATGAAAGAGTCTCCAAGTGTTTGAGATTTTAAGTATTTTCAGATAATCATCATTCCCTCTGAAAAATGGTTTCTGGTTCCTTCATCACTTTAAACTAGCTTTCTACCTGTACAGTAAATATAGTACGGTTAAGTCTACGCTGCATTTTGTTCTTAAAAATAGAATATTCCATTCTACAAAATGATGGCTTTCATGACTCAGCATGAGAAATGTTTGCTTTTTTACCTTGACAGAAAAGGTGAAACGTTTGGTCTAACAGCACAGCTACTCACCAGCGTGCAAACCATGCTGGAATACATTTTAAATGTGCAGTCTCACTGCATTACATAAACCTTACACAATATGCCTGCATTCCTTTCTACTCCACAGAAGAAGAAGAAAAAAAGCATCAATTATATAAGATATCTATAGATGTTCTTATTGCATGTGAATAAAGCCACCAATTGCAATAATCTCAAAGCTATTGATGAGTTTTCAGTAAGTAGCTTAGAGAGGAAATCAATTTTACTTTCTCTTCAGTTTAGAAATAAGCCTTTACTGTCATTTCCTTCAGTCGGTATTTTTTTCTCAGTTAAGAAGGTGGTGGAAAACAAATACAAATAAAACAAATCAGCAAAGTCCATAAGAGTTTACAGTGGGATAAATTCCCCAGCTCTCTCAATAGTGTTCAGTAACCACTAATCCTGCAAGACAATCATCTTTCGTTGAGCCTCTCAGCATCAGGGTTTCAAATCAAATTAAAGGGCTCTGGTCACCAGATCGAGGTCTCCCAAGAGGCTCACAGATGTACTGCTGCCAATGGTGCAGCCCATACCTACTGTCCAGCCATGTCTGCATTGCTAGGAAGATGACAAGCTGTACTATTATGGGAAATGCTGCAGTTACAGCAAGCACAATCCCGTTTGCTAGAGTAAAAAACCCCCCAGTGTTGACTTAGGCTCTCCAGTGAGGCAGCACAGCCCTGGGACAGACTACTCAACAATTTGATTGTATTTCAGATTAATAATTCAACATACAACCCCTAAATGTTTGATGTCTTTTGAATAATAGACATAAGAGAGTTGCACAGATAGTTGCAGAGAATTGCTTTAAGCAGAAGGAGAGTTTATGCTGGCAGGAGACCAGCATGTTCACTTGCCTCTGTCGGGGGAATGTGTTATTGCCGCTGTGGAGGAGGAGAGGCGCTTACTGATTGGCGATTCCATTTGCTTTGGCAGGTTCATTGTAGAAGCTGAAAGTTTGTCACATGCTGCAGAGAGACGCATTGAAGATATTTGTATTCTGATCACAGTGTTGATAATCAACTCCCAAAAATTAACCTTGCATTTGTACTCGCGGCCTTGCTGCTGATCACAGCGCTGAATGAGCAAGGCCTGACGTACACGTGTTCCGACTGCCAAAGGACCATTTGGGACACACTCTGGAATGTGACTTTTCTGCTTGTGAATTTTACATTTCAGTTATACAACTGCCTGTGTTTTACAGTGCCACAGGCAAATAACTGAGTATCATGCCTGCTGAACGAAGCCGTTCCAACAGAATAACAGCACAAGCAGAAAGTTACCTATAATGCCAAACTGCATACATGGGGGCTCTGATCCTCACTTTCCATCCTCTACCCGCTGCCTACTTTCAGTCTGGAAAAGCTGGGGTAGACTTCAGGTATTACTCTAATGCAGAAATGAAATAATTAACATTGGTGCATTCACACAAGAGAATTCTCTCACTCTTTTGGTGACTGGTTAGGCTTTTACACTTGAGGAGAAGAAAAAAAAAAAAAAAAAAGGCAGATCTTTGGTGCCACCCCAATTACTTTTTTTTCCCCCTGTTATTTATTCTAAAATACTGTTTGACAGCATGTTTGAGCACAATTCCCATTTCCTATCTTGCCATTTACTCAACAGAATGACATTAAAAATGTTATTCAACTATTACTACAGTGCACTGCTCTATGAACACTGCATGATGCTCAGAAGCACAGAAAAGACGAGGCTTTGCCCTTTGAATTTGAATTCTGTTTTTTTCAGACACAAAAATACATTCAACTAAAGTCATATATGTGGCTCCACACCTGCAGCCCCTAAGCCACTTCATTCACTATGACACCCACAAAAACCTCACCTCTGTGGGATCTGCAGGATTTGCCTCCACCTACTACAGTAAGCAATACAATTCTCTACATTCCCTTTCTTAAAGTACGGGTACAACGCCACTATGCTTGCATCAGATGCAAACCCAAATCTCTTTGAAATGTCTGTACTAATTGTTGCTTGTGCACAATCTGCACAGAGAGAGTAATTCTGTAAGGGCATGGGCCCAAGAACCAATAGGGCGCATTCTGCAGGAGGAATATCCAAGCCCAGCTTCTCCTCCTGGGAGAGGAGGATCCTACTTCTTAAAGCACAGGCTGCATTATGTTTTTAAAATGCCAAGTACATTTGATGTCAAAGCTAGAAATCCTACGTGCAGTTCATTCTTAACCCTGTAATACTCATCTACTTCACAGCCTTTTTAGGAGAATAAAAAATAAATAACAACGAAATGAAAAACACAAAACAAAACATGATTGCCTATACACAAAGTCAACTATTGGAGTTGGTTACTAATACCAGCTTGCAAAAGGCTGAAAACACAGCACAGCTGCTTATACTAAGCTTGCTCGCTTTCAAAATATTGCAGACAAAGGCCCTTGATATGAAAAAAGGGGCTGTTCTAATGAAATACCATCTCCTTAACAAATTTTCCTCATAGTGATTTTTTAAGCAGCGCCTGCAGATGTACATTTCAACAGTTATATATTTATACACACACGCAAACACACAAACAAACACAGAGTGCCTACTGATTTAACAAAAATGAGAATCCGTATTGTAGAAGACTACAGTTAGTGGGAAAATCATGCGATGCCTCTACTGTGGAATGTGAGGCATGCACTGCTCCACCATGACAAAATTAAAAGCAAATTAAAAAGACACTTGGTCCACATCACTAAGGGTAATGCTGCAGAGCATCAGACTGAAATAATAAGAAAACAGTGGTTAGGAAGGACGAAATCAGTGATGATGAACTACAGTGATTAGAACAGTTATAAACGAGACACGATGGTACTGTGATTCTCTGAAATACCATTGAAGGAATCAGCAGGAGCAGTAGAGGTCACAGGGTCTGGAGGAAGGGTGTTGGCAGCTAAACCTAGAACAGGGGGTGGGGTATTTTCTGATTCACCTACACAGCAGAGAGATCAGAGCAAAAAGAGGTGAAAGAATTACTGAATAAGTTGGGGGAGGTGGAACCAAGCACAAACTGCATCACAAAGACAATCTGGTTTCTTTCTCAGTGCATGAAAGACTCCTTTCTTTTTAATCATACATATATTTAATTTCCTGTGAAACAGTTTGTCATTTTAGAGTTAAATATATTTACATAGCGTTTAAAAAAGAGTAACTGTCGTAGTTTGTCACAACCCAACCACGGATATATTTTCCTATGACTACAGTTTTTTCAAACCTGGCCAATTTAAGTAAATTCCATGATTTAAAACAGAAAACATGCATACTTTTGAAATATAAAAGCAGTACATGACTGATTGTGAAATAAAAATTATCTGTACTGAAGCCAAATCAAAAAGCACAACAGCAAAAAATACATGGGAGGGAAAAAAAAAAAAACCTCAAAACTATTTTAAACTGCAGATGCTGCATAGCCATGTAGAAATTCTCATCAGGTTTTCAGAAGTACCAAACAATAACAGATCATCTTTTCAAGGTTTGGCCAGCACTCAGCCCTTTGGTGAGCATTAAATTTGCCAACCATGTGCGTGGGAAGACAATGCGGGGGAAGAAAGTAAGGGAGAAAGAGCACAAATTTTGATTTTAGCATCTGTCATCCTCAAAGCAGAATCTGATTAAAACGATCTGCATTCCTGAAGTTAGGAGTGACCTTTCTTCCCAGAAAGTGTTAGAGAGAGGAAGCCTAGCAAGCAATTACAAAGCATCTCGCATCTCTTCACGCCCCAAGGCAGCAGCCCCTGCAGTACCACACTAACTACAGAATGCACCATCCTCACTATCTCCACAACCTCACGCATTTTGCACTTCAGGATCTGCAATGCAGGCAGCCTCTTTCACTCACCATCTCTCCCTCCTGAGCCTGCAGCCAGTGCTCCTCCCCACGACCATCGCTTCTGTTTCTGTTCCAGCTGCTGGCTGCGTTCAAGGGACCGACGCATCATGGCTTCTAAACGTTCCTGGTTATAATAATACAAAAACAGAGAAACCAAACTGAATCAGTTCTTTCAGGGCTTTTTAATATATTTTTTTTATTTTTTTTTTTTATTTTTTACCTTCTTAAACAATGCTAAAAATAAGCTGTCCCCCTGTTGCTCCACTTAAAATGTTTACAGGAGCTGATTTCCAATAGAATAAAAAAAGACTAAATAAAGAATCTATCAATGTGTTACCTACCTCCAGATCTGTGTATCCTTTGTCTGCAAGCCACTGAGGTCACTACAGAGGCCTAAGTAAATAACACAGGTTGCATCACTGCCTAGCATCTGCTCCTGCTGGTGAGGCTGCTGCTGCGCTCTGGACTTAATTTGTATAAGAATAATGCTCGACAAGCATTAACTCCTTCTTGTCTATGCAGACCTCAGGATTTCTTCCATCCCTTTCCGAGTACAGCTAAATTGCTGCAATGCCAGTGGCTCCTCCTAGCCACACAGATAAATGATCACTTCAAACCCAAAGTAGGTTACTTTGCAGGATGGCTTAGTTAATTATTTATTTTCTGGGGAAACTCCCTCCTTTCTTACACCGCATTCTTCGCAGCCTAAGCACCTAAAAGCTTTTTTTTTTTTTTCCCCCTTCTCCTCTTCTTGTGCATTTTTCTTAGTACATGCTCAGATCACCCTGTTCAGAGCTATCTTTTTTCCTCCACCCTCATTTCCTCTCCAAGTCATGATGAGTTAGAATTTTCTGATGAGGAAGAACAAAAAGAAGATTCTCTCTCTTGCCAAACACTACCCTACCTTTAACTCACAGATGGGTCTCCAGTTTCATTTCCATCACCTCCTAACTCTCATAGATCTCCGCTTAGTTTTCTTCCTATCTCCTCCCTCTACCAGTTTATCTATGGTTTATTGTTGTCACAAGGATCTCTGCATGCTTCCTCTGTACCCTTCGAGAACACAAAACCTGGTTCTTCCCCATCCACCATTCCAACACCTTCCTTTTTTCATTCACATCTGGCAACCTCTGCACCCCCACAGTTCAGCAACCAAATCTCTACCATAAGAGATGAGCCCAATGGTTTTTCACCTCTTTGATCCCCTTTGTATTCTCACACCTATTACTTACTACCTTTGCTACGTCTTTCCAATTTAGCACAAAATTCCCACTCTGATCACTTAAAAGCTCTAGCTCACATAGGCTTCTCACTGCAAAAACACTTTCTGTGATTATATCAGATCCTCTTCCACTGCTACCAATCCCTTGCACCATCTCCAAGATATCTGACAACTCAGCTCAACTACACTGAAAATCTTTCTGCATCTTCTGTCCAGATTATTCTTTCTCACTGATTCAGGACTTTGGTCTAGTTCTCCCATCCCCCTTCCCTGACAAATTTTAATCCCTAAAATATCAGTCTTTGTTCAAGCATGTCTCCTACAGTCTCTGTGCTGATGGTGAGCCTGCAGTCTCTAATTTTGCTTCTTCAGAAGATCAGACCCAAGCACCAGGCAAGTAACCAAGTAACTACCATGTTGGGAACCGTTATACAAGTATCTACAAAATTTGTGTTATCTTCCTGTGATTGTCTACAGCCACTGGCTTTCATTAACAGCAGTCATCCAGAAGCTGATGAGAATGTATCTATAACATCCTTTCTCTTATACACATCCTTGAAGAATCTCTTCCACTACCATGAATGACTTCCAGCAATTTATTGCCGACCAAGCTTCCCACCTCATCCAACCTTGCTAGCATCTGTCAAGCTGTCTTTAAGCTCTCTTAATTTTCTTACGTGCCACTTATATCATAAATTCAATTACATTACGTTCTGTACAAATATGACAAAAGGCACTCAGTTCTTCAGCCTGTGTCACCTTTCGGCCAATTGACTTGCTGCTACAATTATATCTCCAGGAAGACAAGCCTTTAGTCCCATGTACTGTGCTCACTTTATTTTTGTCTCCTTTCTCTATCTTTAGCTCACAGGTACACTGGGCAAAGACTGTTGAAATCATGCAGCTGCTTCTCCCTCCCCCATTTCTTTTGTTCCTTCTGTTCCATCCTTGTCCAGGCAGGCATGCCATGTGAATGTGTTATCTGCCTTTCCTTCCCCCTTTTTTCCCCCTGCTCAAATGCACACGCATGAAGCATCACAAAGCTCAAGCACAGGCTTTTCTGTAATAGCACAGAAAAAAAATGTCACATTTTGAATATCCCATTGCTTCTTGCCTATACTTCAGACATGAAAAGGTAATCCTGCAAGTAATCTCCCAGCCTATAGATTCCCTGTAGTTTGCTCCAATCTTTCATTCTTACTAGTTGGTGATTAAATTTCCACATTGAAAATCTGTACATGCTGGCTCAGTATTTGAAGTTCACATATTCCACTTTTACCTTCACACTTTCCAACATTAATTTCATTCTATTTCAGACTCTTTTCTGTACTTCTGCTTTCCAAGCTTGTTATTTCAGCATCAGCTCTCTGCAGTTAGCTCCTTTTCTTTACTTTTATCTACTTTACTTTTTACTCCAATTTATGTTTCTACCCACACTCGAAGTAAAATGACCCTCCCAATTTTTTTTCATTAAAACACATAATCCTACAGAATCATTTTTCCTTCTGTAACCTAATTAACATTCTTACACATTAATAAAAAGATACAGTATGACAGCAGACAAATTTCATCTGAGTGATTAATGGTTTTCTTTAATCCTGCTCAGAGCAAGTACCAACAATATTCTCTAGTTTGCAAAGCACGGGATACACTCACGCCATGTACTATAATAAAACATTGTTCTAAAAATAAAATGGAATGCATGATTAAATAGTTTAAAGAGAAACAATTTTTCATACATATATGAAAGCTCACACCACTTGCATTCTGAGGTCAAAATCTTCAATTACACAATGTGGAGAGGATCATTTATTATCATCTGCAAAGAGCCTTTCATTACAGCACTATAGAACATAATGATTAAGCTTAATGAAACTCTGCAGATATAGGTTAGATAAAGAACAATATGAAAACCCTTTGCACAAAGGGTCATTAAAAAGCTGTTTAAAAAGCATTTTAAACGAGCACAAAACTGAATTTTAGAACTAGAAAGCCAAAGAAAATAACAGGGATGCAGAGAAGCACAGCATAAGCAATGCACATACCAATAATTTTCAATTACGACAAAAACCAAACAGCAAGACAAAGCTTTTCTTCATTAGCAAACACTGTGCAGAAGCCCTCCTGTGCTATAGGCACATTACCTCATTAAAGACATCCAAATTATCTGATCCTCTATAGGAACTCAAACTGCCATAGACAGAAAAATCTCTGCACTGGAGATGCAATTAACTTCCTCAAAAAAATGTACTGGACAAACTTTGCATGTAGGTTAAATTAAGAACAAATAACACCATAAAAAGAGAGACATCTACTGCTAGTGTCTGAAGTAAACGTTACTTTCCAAATTCCATAGTAATTCATGCACATTTTCCTCAGACTAAACAACAGAACAAACAGTTGGACTGCCTGAGTTTTAAAAGAAAAAGCAAAAATTAACTGTGAGCATACAAATAATTTGACTGAAGTACTTCCCTTTTGTCTATATAAGATATGACATAGATGTGAAAACAAAACAAAAAAAAGCTTCACAAATACTATGAGTCAAAATAATTTGTGCAAACAATTCTAAAACAATCTCCCTTGTTCTTAGAACACAAACACCTAACAGAGCCATATATAATATTAGAGAGGAAAAACTCTTCCTCTTTGCTTTATGTATTCATCAGCGTATAAGTAGCTGTTTCCTGATATTATCAGTTGGCCTCACTTTTATTAGAGTGCTTCTTCTACCTAACAACAGATAACTCTGTTATTTTCTATTTAAAGAATGGCTTTCAAAATTTGTAAAGCGTTTTTTAACTACCTCTCTGAATATAATTTATTGGTACTCCCAGCAATTTAAGATTATGGGTGTATATAAAATTCATATGGAAAAAGAGTGGGTGCATCAAAGGAAAACAAATAGGACAAATGAGGGCTCTGTTACTGCACGTGGGGAACTGGGGCAGCAGTTATGGCAGAAGGGAGCAGAGAGCAGAAGAGAGGATGCTCATTATTAGGAAAGGACTGAATTCTTCTCCTTGTGCCCACTGCATAGCAATCAATAGATTGCTTTTGCATAGCAGCCCCAACCAGTTTGCAGCAACATTTCTCTATTACTTGCATAACTGAACGTCACTCATTACATAAATGACTACAAAACATTTGGAAGACATTTATTAATTCCATACATTATAATTTGATAAGTAAATAACTGACACTACACCATTCTAAGGTTTTTGTATCTTGTGTTCAAGTGCTTTTTTTGTTGGTTTTTTTTTTTTTTCCAAACATAACAAATAATGTATGTACACCAAAACAAAAATCTAACTACAGAGTCTTCCCAGCACTGAGATGTGAGATGTTCTTTTCCATTTATCATTGAGTTTGCATGCTGGAACAGATTGGATTTGTCTGCCTTTTTACTAGTAGCTGTTCAAATAAAAATTAGTATATTGGTAGCATGAGTACTAATTTTACCAACTCCCTTTCACAATAAAACCAGCAGATTTTGTTAAAAAACAAATCTTTGAATAGATGGGTGCCATCACTCTCATCTGTGCTACTAACCTTGACATGGCCCTTACAAACAACACCCAAATTGTGTTATGGAATATGCAAGAAAGAGAAGAACACTGCTACTAAAGAGACTTCCCAATATGGAGTGCATAGTAACACATTTATCTACAATTTCCAAAGCAAATGGGAGCTTCAAGATGAAAAAAGAAGAAAAAAGAATAATGATTTAAGCAAACAAGGAGCAGCTTTTCCTTTACCTAGTTGCAACTCAACTGGCTGCTTGCTGATAAAATGAACTCATTAATACCTTCTGCTGCCAAACAACACATCTTCTTCCTTAAAGCTCATGGACTCATAATCCTAAAAGAGGGGGAAGCTTTAAAAGGAACATGGAAGGAAGGGTGCTGTTATTGAAGACTTCCCCTGATATGAAAGGTGCAGTCAATGGAGACAGCGCAAGGATGATTGCCTAAGGAGTGGCAAACACTTCCATCATACTCCACTAGAAGCTCCAGCTGCCCTGGAGAACAACTCTGCCAGAATATCTCCATTCCCATTAATACAGACTTTAACATAACCACCTCTTCCCTGGCAGGGGAGCAGAAAAAGCAGGCAAAATAAATTTTGGTCACTTCGTATTTGAGAAGCCTTTCATATGCAAAATACCCAAACAGAGAAGGCAGCAACATGGGAAGCAAACAATTCCCCATGGTTTAATAGCCATTTACCTCCCAAATTCCTACAGACACAACAATATTTTTTAGAGTGAGATTTATACAAACTGTGCCTATCAAAATTATGCACTGCCATCTGTTGTGTTAAAAAGCAAGATAAAAAGAAAACGACCTAAGGAAGACCTAAAGGCCAACCAGTAAGGCAGATTTGCAGCAAGGAAGAAAATCTACATGGCACTTCAGACACTTCATACACAGGTGACAACCAGAGCTCCAGTCCCCACCCAGTATATACCAGCCTTAAAGGCAGAAACACTGAGCACATGCTGTAGTGTATCAGCTCACTGGCCAGGGTGCATCCCCCACAAGGGTGGGAAACATGAGCTCAAGGCTCTTCCAGTAAAGACAACCTCAAATGTCCAAAATGACTCAGGAGCAGTGAGTAACTTGAAATGCCCCTAGCGCTGTAAATTCATCACCATCCTTACTCTTCCTTCCTACATTCATCTCTGGGCAAATACAGGAAAGTCTTTTACAGCAGATGGGGTACCTCAGTGATGAGATCCTTGGTCTGACCTGGAACAGCCTCGCTTCAGTTTGACAACCCCCACCCTGATTGCTCCAGTAATAATCATGATGGCAGGCAAAGAAAGTAAGTGGCTCATTTTGCCTACAGCTTTCCCCTACCCTGCCTGCCTCCAGTGCAGCTTGGATTTTGACATGGATTTTGCAGTGTTTGCATTAGCCACTACCCCCTGCATCTCCCATAAAGAAGAGCAATTTTGCTTAGCTGCAAAAGGTTATCACAGCTGGAAGTACTGGGGAAGGAGAACACTCGGTCAATGATGTTACCAAAGAAGGAGATAGGTCTCCTAAACCTTTGTTCCTGTTTTTGTCATTCTTCTTAAAATTTGAAGTGATCCACATGACAAAACATTTAAAAATGAATTCTCAGCAATTATGCAGAAGCCACAAGCACTATGTTACAGTTGAAAGAAGAATGGCAGGATACAATTTTCTTTTCAGGTTTCAGTAAAGCAGTGAAAAAAAATCAAACATAAGGAAAAAAGCAGACAAGTATGCTGTTCTGATCCCATGTGGAAATGTTTCATCTCTTCTGTAAGGACATTTCGATAAACTTGGGAGAAGGAAGGAATTAATAACTGCAGATTTCTATAACCTTTTCATATAGAAAATAAAGAAATATCTTCTCTTGATGTGTTGTTTTTTTTTTTTTTTTTCCCCTCTCTAAACCACTGTCCCCTTTCTCAAAAATCATTAATTCTTAATTAGTTGGAGTAGCAGTGCTGCATGTCATGCTGGGAGAAACACACACCTACTGGGTTCAGAAATCTGCATCAGAAATTGGACTCATTAGAGAAAAAAATTTCTCAGTAAAGAGTAGAAAAAAGGTGCAATTCTGTATAAATTCTGTTCTGCATGACAAGTTTAAATCAAGACTAGATTCTTCACTGCTTAAGAAAGAATTTCTGATTTCGTGTTACCAAGGAAATATGATTTCCTGAATATCACTTCAAGTTCACAGACAGTGCAAACAAATCAGCAAGAAAAATCTTGCCAGTTTATGAAAAAGCTGATCTGTAAGAGCTATCTTTTGGGATGCTCTTGCTTCTTCATGTAACAGTTGGAGTCCCAGATATGTTAGTATAAGTAGATGATTGTTTTGTGAGATCAGACAAAAAACAGGAGACAAAAAAAGCTTTGAAAAATGTTTTTGAGGTACAAGCAGTCGTGGAGTATTAATAGTTGTGATGTGGATGCAGCTCCCAAAGTAATGCCCATATGTCCCTGGGTCGAAGAAAGAAACACCTGCAGCACACATTGATACTCAGCTATGTTAATGCTAACAGACACAGCTGCTCTTCCATATGACTCCCAGTGGACCTTACCTCCTCCTCTTTAAGCTTTTGCCTCCGCTTTTCTTCAACCGCTGCTCTCTTCTGCTCCTCTCTCTGTCTCTGTTCCTCCAGTCTTCTCCACCGTTCCTCCACTTGCTTTTCATATTGAAGCTTCGCTCTTCTCTCCTTCTCTAGTATCTGCTGTTCCCTAGCAGCTTAGGCAGAGAAAAAGGTGTGTTTCAGATACATATATATTGGCTGGCAATATATATATGTAATCCTTCAGCAGCTTTAAAGGCAAATTCTTTTTTCAGACCTAACAAATGTACTCACTAGGTTTTAAAGTTAATTATCTTCATATGCTGATTCACAAAAGCCTTTGGAATTTCTTTGCAAGCAAAAGCCGTTGGAATTTCTTTAAAACAATGATTCTCTTCACAAGGCTGCCTTCAAAATAAATACTAAAAATATGTATCAGCTATACTCCCCACAAAGCTTTGGAAATATATAATCCTGTAATTTGATACTACCTGCTACCTTCCAAGAATTAAAAAAAAAATACTATTATGGAGAGTTTCTCTAGTTGCTTATCCCAAATGGAGTCATAATTTTTGTCACTACCTTGTTACAAAATTCAGACTGCAGCACGATGTGCAGGACTGTTGCTTCAGATTTACACCAGGAAAATAAGTAGCAGAAGTTAATTTGACAAATTGTGAAAAAAATCTATTTCTTGTTCAAGTGCATTCCATAAAGAGGCACAAAATGGGTCAGTAAGCATTCTTACATGCACACAAGTCTGTAACATCATATCAACATACATATAGCCAATATGAAACAAAGAATATTAACACAATTGATGAGCTAAGAACTTAAAAGCTAGGGAAAATCAGAATTAGCATGGGTTATACAAGAGCAGATCCTTCATTCTGCTCACCTCTTAGGCCCCAGTTTACTCTTCCAGTTGCTGTTTTCCTTGTTCAGCAAATCACTGCCCTGTGAGTGTTCTCTCTTTCAACTTTTTTCCATCAATCCTAGGCTCTTTCCCAGCTATCAATTTCCTCTTCACAGATCAGATTTCTTCCCCCAGCTCCTTGCCCTTGGGCTCTTCATCTACAGCTGCAGCCTTCAGTCCCTTTCAGCCTCCCTCTGTCCCTAAGCCAGAGACCCCCTAGGAGACGCAGTCCTTTCCCAGTAGCCACATTTCTTCCCCTTTGATTACCAGATCCTTGTAAGATACTTTCTCATGTCCAACCTGCTTTACAGAATGCCACCTTACTCTTGCCAGTAGCATGGTTGATTGTGCCTTCCCCTTTTGCCTATTTCATGTCTACCTCAGGAAAGAGTGATATGAAAGGCATGTTAGTGCTGTAGGCAAGTCTAGACTTCTCAGAATAAATTGGACCTGCCAATAGATAAGTTACCTCAGATACAGTGGAAGAGGAGAGACAAGTCCCTAATTGTTGATGACTACTAGCCATGCCAGGTAGAACAGGTGAAAACTGCATGTAGGAGTTGATAAAAGACAAAAAATAAAGTGAGCTGTTGGAGACTGTACTAGTTACCTTTCAAACAAGTAGGTGAAACCCAGGACCGATTCTGGACAGAGAAGCAAACCATTCTGACACCAAGACATAAACACAATTCTTGTTTCTTGATTTAGGAATACTAAACCATTGGTTAATGAATTTGGCTTTGACGAGGAGATGATTCTATATTGCTGTAAAAATACTTGCTGGGTGCGTAAATATTTGCCCTTCTGGAGAACTCACTGCTTTTTTTCTGAACTTCTTTAATGAATCTGACAGAGACAAATAGCTACTAAGGCCAAAATCCAAAGGTCTTGACTCTTGCAGGGGTTTTAATTCTAACCAAGTATGTTTTCAGAAGGCACATACAGTGGCTGGAGACAAGAAATGCAACCAATAACTTTCAAACCACCTGGGCTAGCTGCTTCCCAGATTGTCCAGCTTTCAGTTTTCCTCCGACTTCCTCTTTTCCTCTTTAACCCACCTCCCCTTTTCCTCTTTAATCCAAATCCTTCCCACTCATCACCTCACCTTCTCAGGAGCCAGCAAAGAAGGGATAATCAAAGTGACAGGAAAGGTAGTCTAGACTGAATATAGCTATAAGAGATAAAACTAAGACTGGTGCATGCCCCATACGGACAGAATTTCTGGGGAGATTAACTACTAAAAATTTTAATCACCACTAAGCAGATTTCCACATGAACTACAGAAAGAAATCTTGCTCACCAAGCTCACTGCAGTAAAAAAAAATCACATTTCAGGCCTCAGGTTTTGTCAAGACATTTGGGGGGGGGAGGGGAGCGAGGTTGAACAGTTCATTTCTCTGCAAAATTTCCCCAGCATTTCCTTGGAGATGTTAGTAGACTAAAAACAACTGGTCATTATAAAAACTCTGAAATCAATGCTTCGGAATTTGATGAATTGATTTTTTTTTTTTTAATTCCCTTGAACAAAGATTGTTATAAAACTTGAAAAAATAATCCACTTCATGCAGGACTTAACAACTCTGTGGTATATTTTCATAGGACTAAAACTTAACATGCTAAAATTAAGGCTGTTTTACCAAATAATCCTACATATTAATATAAATGTTATTCGAGGCTTATTTCAGGTTTTTTGTTTGTTTTACAAATACAAATCCTAACAGTCAGCACATTAACCTACATTCAAAAGTACATGTATCACAGAAGAAAGTCAATCAGTTGCTGCAAAATATGAAATACTTGAATGGAAATTAAAGAATGCACCCATTAGTTTTAAAGAAGTAATATAAGTCATAAAGGCTAGTAACAGACTAAACAACAGTGTTTAAAACTCAAAACAGAAGAAATGTCATGTAACTGAAGTCTAGTAGCATATATACATGAATAATACAGACACTTCCCACCATCTTACCAAGATATTTCTCTCTTTCTTCTCTTCGTTCTTTTGCTAGTCTTTGTCTTTCATCAGTTTTTAGAAATCCATCAATGGCTGAAGTGAGAAAGAGAAGAAAAACAAGTGTTAGTAAAACCAAAGAAGCATCCCAAAGAACTCTCTGCTTCCTGCAAATTGAATCTAGCGCATGTAAAGCCCGGACAACAGAAATGACTTTGCACTTGGTGGAGGCAGATGGGTTAACAATCTCTTACCTACTGCTGAAGTCCAAACACACCTCATCGGCCTAAGCATCCGGCTCTTCTCAGTGTGAACAAACAAGCTCTTAGTGCTCATTTTAAAGTTTGTATGTTTCTTGGGAAACATCATAAAGATGCAATCAATGTCCCTTCCACTTTGGTAGTAACCTCAAAAGTGAGATCTTGGCTATCAAGTTTAGCCAAGTTTTTGGCTAACAAAAATAAAAGGCAGTTCAGGAAAGCAATAGAAACAGTATGTAGTTCTCTCATAGCTTAATGCTGTGTGGAGTCCCAGCCGTCGTATTTGCAGCCTCCCAGCCCACAGGAAACCACCAGCACCAACTCACTGCAACAAGCAGTAATTACTGCAGGATGAGGCTAGGCAGACAGCAGCCCTTCTGCTTCCTTTTCCAGGTAGGAAACAGTTTCCCTCCTCCAGTCGGTACCTACAAGCACATTACTCACCTGGGAGGAGGTTGCTTTGTTTTATAGCCAGACATTGCAGCAAGGCCCAATCCACTGAACAGCATGATTTGGCCCGAAGTCAGAGCATGACACATGAGGAGGCTGGGAGACACCTGCCTTTGCACCCTGCAAAGAGCTGATGGCTGGGTCTTCACAGACTCCTCCATCCCAAACACCACACACAAGCTCTCCAGGCCCTGCTTTCTGGACAAGCCTTAGCCACTGACTTGAGAGAGCAGCTAGCTGACTGCATCCTTCCAACAACAGGGCCTCCAAAGCCCTCGTTTCTCTCTTTACTTCCAGGATCTCCTGGGGTTTTAGCAGGGCCGCAGTGCACACAAGCAGAGGGTTTCACAGCAGTTTATATCCTCCACCATCATTATTTGGGCTCTCTGCTGAGTTTCCATATAATGGAATTCCTTCCCCTTTTGCACAAAGAACTGAGTTGGTCTTTTTTTTTTTTTTTTTCAGATAAATACAATGGAAAACCGACTTGGATTGTAACCGCAATTCTCCTTCCCAAAAATCACACTTCTAGGCTCAGGGGGCATTCTGCCCATGGAAGCAAAGCTTGTACAGAGCGAGGACTTTTCTGTAAAGGGAACTGCTATGTAGTAAGTTTGAAGACCAGCCTCAGTGGCCTCTTGTGGCTAGGAAAAAATGCCAATGCTCACACAGACAGCAACTGCCCAAAGGCAGCCAGGTCCATGGCAAATGGCAACTACAGCTGTCGGCTGGGTAGTTACACCAGGAATGTGTGGGTCAGATCAATATCTACTTATGACCAAAGACTCATCCTACTTCCAAACTAGTCCAGTTGTTTGTTCACTTGGCTGCCATTAATTGTCAGATTTGACAAGCAGTGAGAGCAGCAACTGAGTACAGCAAACGTGACAGGGGGTTGTAACTACTAGGAAGGGCCTGCATTTAAGTGCCTAAAAAGAAGAAGCCTGTTGTCAGCATGGTTAAATTACAGTTCCAATTAATGGAAAGTTATTTGAAGATCTGAAACTAAAAAACAACTTGGAAACTACAATTTAGACTAGAAGGAGCAGATACGAAACCAAATCTGGATGAAGATCCCACGGAAGGAAGATTGGTCTTGAGAGCAAGCACAGGCTGCAGGCAGGGAAGGAGACGCACAGAGGCAGGAACTGAGCTCTTAGGAGTGAAGGGGAGCGGTTAAGAAGTGGCACCTGAAGAATGGAAAACTGGATGGCAGTGAACTGGAGGGATTGGAGGAGCCTCTGATTCGTGTTCATAAAACAGTGTGCTGACTATCACTGCCCTCCTGCTTCCAGCAAATACCTATGAAATCTACAGATTAAATTATGTCCAATAAAATTATCAATAAAATTGCCAATAAAATTACAGCAATCTATTTCTACTGTGTTTGCTTTATGAATGCAAGTGGGTAGAAGTGGATCTAAAAGCTCCAGCCTTGTCACAACTGCCACAGCTATCCCAAGCTGACATGGGATGAAACTTCCACTTTTTTAGATTGCCTTCCTCAAGACTACAGATGTCTCAATCCCACCAGCAATATTAAAAAGACCGTCAAGGTTGTACTGCCAGATGCTTAAGAAATGAGAATGTATAAGAATTAAAACAGTCTGCACATTCCTTGTTTTGCTTCCTTCCAGACATATTATTATGTATTTTTTCTTTTTAGGTCCCTTGGCTTATGCAGTACATAGGATGAACTTCCTCAAGGAGTAAACCAAGTTCATAACAAAGGAATTGCAGTTTATGCTTCCTGCTTCATTTCCTTCTGAAACTGGAAAGTGTTTAGAAAAAGAAAGAGAAATAATTTGAAGGCTGCCCTGGAGAAGAACACCCCACACTTGGCTATGTCACAGAAGAAACAACAAAATACATGGGATGACTGTTCATTAAAGGTACAACTCACCAATGCAGAAATGAACTGTGTGGAGGAAAACAGCATGTGATCTCTTGAAACACAGACATCATAACCGCATACGCATGCAGCAAGGGTAGCATTAAAATAGCACAGGCGTCTTAGAGCTTTGAAGGCTGGAATAATATTCCCTGGGTAGTAACTTCTATTCTAGCATGATTTTTAAGGCTTCAATTTGTTTAATACATGCCTTCACGCAATATACATTATAAGTGTAATGGGTACACCAGCTATTTGCGATGAGAAATTTGATTAACGATAGGAATGCAAGTTCTGTTTTGCAAAACAGAAATGAACAGCAAGCTAGCACAGACAGCTCTACAATTACAACACTACACCATCTCTCTTTTGTAACACGAACTACCGGTAGATGGCAGAACAAGGTTTAAATGAAAAAACAAAACCACACAGCAAAAATGCTTTCACTGTGACGTAGGAAGTGACCTCAGGTTAATATTTTGCACATTCAGCTTTATCCTGAGCTTTCTTTATGTTTAACTAAAGCAGCTTAAAAAGGTGTGTAACAGTTGCACAACATTTAAGACACATAAATATACGCCAACCAGAATAATGAATATGAAGAATCACTAGCAGAAAATTCTTCCTTTACCCCCAGTCTTGCAAAATATGGAAAATGCCCAATTAACAACAACAAAGATGTTACGGTAAGGAGCTGCTCTCTTCTCCCTTCTCCAAGTAAGTTGCTGCTACTTATATTTTATTTCTCAGCTCCACTCTGCAAAAATCCCTTTTCAGGAAGTCCCCATTCTCAAAGGCTGCTGTGTGTCAGTTAGGTTGTGTCTGACCATTGGGCTAATTTCTCAAGGCTGTGCCTCTTTTTTGACTGAAGAGAGTCAGCTGCTCCTCTGGGACTTTGTTACAGGAAGCATTTCTAAAGAAGATCGTAACTTAAAACCAGTTAAAACATTAGCAGCCTTGCAGCAGCAACCTGCCATCTAATGCTGAAAGACTATTTCAACATTTCGTTACTTTGAAATAAATACTCAGAACTAAAAATTGACATGTTAATCAGTTTCAACTCTTTTTGATGGGCAACGTATATCTATTTAGACAGATGAAACAGTGCCAGAACATGTACACTTATTACACACTATATACCACTGCATAAACTTCTTGGCTATTGCTAAAGACAGAAAGGAAGATTCTTGTGTTCTGACAAGGCACAAGGCAAGCTTTGTCTTTTGAAACCCATCCCCTGCTACTGGTTGAGAATACAAGTACTCAAGCAGGACAGTCAGGTTGTTGGAAGCTGAGAGTATGTTTCAGTAGGATGAACGAGTTGCCTAGACACTTCCTCTTCTGAAATTTGCACTGGAGCAGCAGCAAACAGGTATGGCTCCTATTCATAGATTTTCTTACTTCGTTTTTAAACCTGCGTAGTCTCCTGTACTCTATAATATCCCATCATGTTTAGTTACATGTTTATATACAGGAGATACTCAAGCCTTTGGTAGCAGACACCCCAATGAAGAAGTTAAGTGGAGATCCAAGGCCAGCTTTAGATAACGCATTTAGAACTTTGACCACGTTGCATAGTCTGTTCAAGGCCGTTAGACCTTTGTCCATTCTACACAGCAACATTCCACCTTTGCCACTGCATACATCACCTAAAATGACATTGCTGTGTTGGTGAAATTCCTAGTTCAAATGCACTTCTGTCAGAGGGAAAGCAATTTTCTTATGTATCATGTATGGTGTTCAGGGAGGCAATACAGCTGGATGCTCACAGAATAAGCACCCACCAGCATGTAGGTGGCCTTGATAGCAACGTGGGGAGCAGATCTGTAGAGCAAGCCACACAAATGAACCACTGCACTTACCACCCACCCTTCTGCTGGCAATCTCCACTGTTTCAAATTATATTTATCTCAGTTGATAGAATCAAGGTTTTACTCCTTGGGATCTGCTTTTCCTCCTTCAAGACTGTTCTTCGAAATAACAAAGAACATGCTTTTCCACCTGCTGCTGCTTTCCAATGCTGAATGAAGAAATATCGTATTCTTCAATTTCATGGTGACTGACTATACTCTGCAGGGAGACAAAGGTTTAAGATGGCATATGACTGGGGTCATGGAGGACTATTTCCATCAAGAAAAAGCATTTTTTCTGAACTTATAAGATATTGCTGAGAGGCTTTCAGGTAAAGTCTACAGGCAAACGACAGATGAGCCTTACAGTTATGTCAATAAAATCCCGTAGAACTTCCTCTTTTTTGATAACAGCCTTTTATTAAGTTTAATTTAAGAAGCTTGCTTATTGCATTGCACTAAAAAAAAAAACAAAAAACAAAACAAAACAAAACAAAACAAAACAAAACCTACAAAGGAACATAATTTTTCAGTTGCAGCTAGTTAATTTTATTGCTAGGTTTGTCAGTACAGACTTCAAATATAACTAGAAAAAAAGGTATTTTCTATTATGTCAGAGATAACAGGGAAGTTATTTGTTATTATAAAGATGTTAAGTGGACAAAGTCATTAAGGGCAGACTCAGTTGCCAAACACAGTGGCATTTCAGATACCCAGGGCTAATTGTGTAAGACGTGGCCTGGCAAGTATCAGAGAGAACCTGCCAGGTATCTGCACACTCCAGTTAAACAACTGGGACACCGCGTGTCACAAGATGCCAGTTTCGTGTTTCTGATCCCCACACTAAATGTTCAAGGTTTTCATTTGCATCAGGATGTATACCATACTAACACAAAGATAACAGTATGAAAATATATCGCACAAACACCTTATCAGCTCCCTGGGACTGCATGCCCTGCGTATAAGCTGTACCTAGCCATAACAGGGCCCCAGGCAGACTCCAGTATCACAAACATAGCAGTTAAGTCTCACAGGTCATCAGAGAGCAGATAATATACACTAGCAGAATTTTTGTCATTTATGAAGACATTAATGATCACTGAACAGATCTGTGTTAGACAGCCTAAGATGCAGCAAGCCCATACAAAGCAGCTGCACTGAGTTAATGTGTGTTCCATATTGCCATTTCTTTTAAGTGCTTTGGCAGCCACTCACTCACACAGGAGGGAGACAGGAGTTTCAGGCTGAACTTACCAGTCCCCTTCACCAATATGTGGTGCACACAAATCTTCACAGGTGTGTTTTTCAAGACTGCAATAGACCTGTCCCTTCAACTCACTACTACTGGTGGTTAGAAAAAGTGCACTCAAAAGGGGATGAATGGTGAAAGTTCAACCACGAGTCTAACCATGGTTGTTTGGTTTGTGGCTTTTTTTTTTCCCTGAAGAAAATGAAGATTAAAAAAAAAATCTTGTGTCATGTTTATGAAGACAAAGTTAAATACACAATTTCTAAGTGAATCAGTTTCTTCAAGTACTCTGTATTCCTACCTCTGACAGTGTAGGTCCTAGTTCTGTCAATGTAGATCCTAACTAACCCTTTCAACCTCACTATAGCTGAAAAATTCTCTCAAGATGTTCTTACACATAAGAATGGATACCATGCATGATAATAATTTCATTCAAATAAATATAAACATTTTAATCCTACACTTGTTTCTGGAAATGTTGTTATTCATTAGCACAGATTTTTAGCATCAGATCTTGACAATACTCAAACACACCAACTCCCTTCCAGAACTATTTACTGTCTGAACGCAGCTAGTTTGAAAATGCTTGCAGGACTTCTTTACACACAAAGCTTGGGTAAAGAACCATTCTCAAGCCCTCACAGAAGCAGTGTCATTTCTCTGAGAAGTTTACCTTTGTAGCACACCTGAAAACCTACAAACTAATGCCCAGTGGATTTTCATATGCTGCAAGATAAAGCCCATGTAAAGACATGCAGAGCTGGTAAATAAGCATAAAAGAGAACCCTCTCTGTCATATAAATCATATTGTGTTCCTTTTCCCTATGCTTACCTTCTATGATGCTTGGTTAGCAAAGAGGAAGGAGAAAGACGACAAGAAGAAAGGAGGTTCCTTTTGCTTATTGTATATCTTTCACACAGCAATTAGTAACAAATGGGATTCATTCCTCTGCTAGAAGACAGGCAACTACTGTTAATAGTGCCATACAGAACACAAAATAAAATGTTCCTATATATGAACATTATGTCCAGAGCCTTAGCTAATTTTTCTGAGTGCCCTAATGTGAGTTTTAAAGCAGCTATAGCTCCAGCAGTCACTGATCAAAGTAATGACAGCCTTAGGGTTAGCTACAAGACAGCCCTGCAACTGGGGTCCTGTCTTCATTTTGCTCCTGTTCCCAATGAGACCTTTATCTCTTGAACATCAGCAGATGCAGTACTTCACATCAAGATATTTCTTATACGAATAATTTTCAGATATATTTATTCTTAAAAAAAAAAGGACTTTATACAGTATTAGAATTATAAGTATTAAAAACCATTCAATTTCATCTTACAATAATTTAAGCAGGCTTTTAAAAAAAAACAGAGCTTGATTTTAAGTACATATTTCTTTCCTAGTAAATGTAGACATTTTCAGTGTAAAAGGCTATCATATTTAAAGAGGCACTGTTTGAGATGTGGAAAAATCAGTCTCTGAAATTGACCCAGTCACCACTTTTTCTTATCAAGAAGGCACTATAATTAAAGCTTTTAGGAGTATCAACCAAAAATAATAATGTAGTCTTTTTCCCGTTCAGAGACCCACCAAGCTTATGGTGAGAAGTAGAACAAAACAAGTAAATCCCAAAGGAATTTGTGCATTCCCAACTCTACCTTGATAACAGATTCACACTACGCAAACTCCACATCCCAATGAAGCCAGCCTTTTCTAACCCACGCACTGATCAACCAAACCTATGCCACTAACAACTAACCACTAGCAACTAACTTCTGTGCCTGATCATGGGCTACTATTTCAGCACCTGATGAATGGAAAAAAAAAATCAATGTTTTTTCTGGAATGAAAACCATGCATTCTGTCACAAGAAAAAAAAAAAAAAAAAAAAAAGGAAGAAAAAAATAAACAGTACTTCTAACTCATAGTTATCATTTTGAAAGTCAACAGAAGCAGGGTTCAATAAGGAGCAATTTTGAAGAGCTGGAAATAGGCTGAAACAACAAACCAAACCTCAAAATTATGAACATTATAGCTGCAATGTTTTTCCCTCACTATATAAGCTTTTTATCCTTCCATGCACTTATTGCACTTCTCTTAAATCAGCAACTGTCCTAACGTGCACACACTGGTTTGCTTGCACAGTCCAGTCTCACTGACTCCAGCAGAACTACTTTGTCAGAGCTGGTAGACATAATTCATCAGGCCCAGTGAGCCATCACATACCTTGTCCAAGCCTGAAAGAGGCCCTGTCACCCATGCACTGTCATAAACACCAACTTTAGGACAAGAAGCAACGGTCTTATGTTGCACCAGGGGAGGTTCAGGTTGGTTATAAGGAAAAATTTCTTCTCAGAAAGAGTGGTGAGGCAGTGGCACAGGCTGCCCAGAGAGGTGGCAAAGTCACTTTCCCTGGAGGTGTTCAAGAAATGAGTGGATGTGGCACTGAGAGACATGGTTAGTGGGTATGGTGGTGGTGAGTTTAGAGTTGGACTCAATGATCTCAGTGGTCTTTTCCGATTGCAATGATTTTATGATTAATGAAAAAATGCTTTTATTGGGAAGGGCATCTATAAATACCTTAAATACTGCTTGGCTAGTTCACTTAATCTTACAGACTCAGCAGGAAATATTGTCATTGTAGGCCAGTAAGCCTTGAGTCACGGTCATTTTGCTCCAGTTATCTAACAGAAATGCTGTAGAATCACACACAATTCTTTTTTTATCCAACTCAGTGATTTCAACCCGAACAACAGCATTTCAAGGACGTACACAGCAATACAAACAAAATTCAATCTCTTTTCAAAAATTTGGAAAATGTCAGTTTAAAAACAAAAACAAAAACAGATATTCATTATTACTCACTGAAACTAAAAACAACAGTTTTGCATCCTCAGTGTAGCCCAGGACACTTCAACTCTTCACTAAAAATTTCCTTCTGGACTTGTGCTACACATTCACAAATTAGTATCTGTTGATTGCACGTATTTTTGATTAGGCATTAAATAACCAAAGCCCAGTGAAAATTAGGATTTCAATGAAATACACTGACCTGTTAAGCAGCAAGTGATATAAAAACTATCAGCTTTCTCCACCTAACTGGCTTTGCTGGTATATAGCACTGAAAACTGACCTTATTCTTTAGCTCTATTACAGCTTTCATTGCTCTGCTGCACTCAGTGATAGCTAAAGCCTATGAAGACAGCAAAAATGAAGGGCAGACATGCTATATATTATGAGCTTTAGCTATGTCCTTACAGACACAGCAGTCCTACATAGCCCTCAGGTGGACACGCAGCCTATCTGCAGCCGGAGCTCCACTCCTGCTGTTTCAGTGGCTTTTTTTGGTTGTATTTCTTTTTCTCCCCCTCTGACAATGACAGCTCTCACTCAAACCTTCACAGCAACTTCCAATGCTGCAATTTACAACCAAGGGGTGCAGGAGCCAGTATTTGCAAAGGTGCTTATTTGGAGAAGACAGACAGTTCCCACACACAAGCCCTTAGAAAACTTACAGCATACTGCTGGGAAGGGCTGATGTGTTCACTCTCAAAATACTACCAGCCTGAGCTATATCCCCTATAACACCTGGCAGTGGGGCTGTTTCCCCTCCTGTCCACCACTGCATGAGCCACAGTTCTTTGCTAACATCCTGCTTCATACTGGAGAAGTGGAGATGATTTTCCCACCTTGGCATCAGCCTGGAGCATTGGTCACATTGCCCGGATCAGGATATTCAAGCGCTCTGGCAAAGCTTGATGTTGCACTACTGGAGCTGCATTCACCTGAAAAGGAATAGCACCTGTACAGAGTACCTGCAAATCTCCAGGTTCAGGTGGATCAACCTGGGGGTCAGAAGGACTGTGTTTTGAGGGTCATCCTGAGGAGCCAAGGCAACCTCTTGCATGGTCTCTGCATGCAGGGCTAGAGGGGCAAAGCAGACACCTGCGGGAAAGCAAGTGCTTGCAGATGGGCCAACTGCTAGGGATTAGAGAGAAAAAGGGAAGTCCTATAATCTAACTTCTGAGTAACCCAAATGTCCAGGTTCTTATACAAAACCGTGACACAGCAAACCTACAGTTAGCTTGTAAGGCATTCTTCTCCAGCACTGAGTAGAAATTACAACATAGATTTGTCAGTGGTTGTTTTTTGTTTTTGTTTTTTTTTTTTTTTCCAATATTATCTTCAAAAACAAAAGTAATCTAAAAAGGAATAACTGTTGAAGAAACAATAAAACAGCGTTTCAATCTGTGGATAAAGAAACCACACAGAGAACACATGAGCTTGGTGAAGGAGCTGATCAGACAATGCAATTTGCAAGACGTATCACTGACCTTAAACAATTGAATCCAGATGTGTGTAGAGACAACTCCGTAAAATCATCCTGCTAATACTTATTTCATTTCCAGTCTAATTTACTTCAGTCTAGCAGAGCTATTTGTTCTTTGCGATTTGCTATGAGTTTTAGAAAAAGTATATAGAGAATCAAGAATATCTGTTGGGCTTGTAACAATGCTTACAAAAACACTACTGCCCGTATATCCTTCATTTCCAACACACACCTACTTTATTTTCTCTAGACAATGGAGTTTACTTTTCAATGTTACCTTCATTTTTCACAATACCCTGCTCTTCATCATTAAGTTGGTGACGACTGAAGATGTGGAGAAGACTTCAGAATGTTTCCCTTCTATTCTTTTTGGTGAGCGAAATGAACATAAAGCATTTAACAAAAGCAAAGTAACAAAGCACTGATGACTTACAAACATGGGCTCCCATCAATTACTAATCTAAAAGGCTTCCAACTTTCCTATGCCCCAGGCTGGTACATGCTGAAACTACCTGCTACACCAACAGAAAAAAAAAACAACCAAACAACTGGATTTCTGATGAAGGAAATGCATTTCCCCTGTCATTTCACAAAAGCTTCAAAAAACAAGCAAAGCTGATTAATCCAGAGTGGATATTAGCAAGTGAACTTTATCCTCTATGGACTTGACCATGATTAGGAGCAGGAATTAAAATGTTTCTTTTACCAGGCTTCACACTAATAATACTAACCGTGGACTCATTTAAGGGAAAGGAAGAACAGCCACTGATATATCACAATGAAAGTGACATATTATAGGAAAAAGCACAGCATGCTCAGAGGGAGAAGAAGCTTCTACAATTAGATGTCTTCCTTTACCCTATTTCCTTGCATTCTGATAGGTGTTTTAGGCCAATATGTTTCATAAAGAGAGACATCCAGTCTCACTGACCTTGCCTGCTCCACTCTGATGGACAGACAATGTTTCATTAAACCAGCCAAAAGCCATTTGATCTAGTGAGTTACTATCGGAAGAATAATCTTCAAGACCAGAAGGCAGCATGCAGACAAACTGATGTGCTAACAAAACTGAGGCTGATAATTTCTGCATTCCTTGAAGTTAAGTGAACCTATGTTCCTAAATACTGATTTCATTTGATCTTTTGCACTTGAAAAGGTGCTAAAAAGATTAATCTACTTTATTACCACTACAGCAGATAAATCTTCATTTAATCTGTAATTTCTCAGAGGATTATTCACCGAGTTTCCGCTCTAAATCTTCTTATTTGTTTACGTAAATTCAGAACACTAGTCACGTTATCAGCTCTTGTGGTCTGCATCTGGAGTACTACATCCAAGCCTGGGGCCCCCAGTACAAGAAAGACACAGAACTCTTGGAACGGGCCCAGAGGAGGACCACTAAGATGATCAGAGGGCTGCAGCACCTCTCCTATGAAGAAAGGTTGAGGGAACTGGGATTGTTTAGCTTGGAGAAGAGAAGGCTCCAGGGAGACCTCATTGTAGCTTTCCAGTACTTGAGGGGAACGTATAAACAGGAAGGGGAATGGCTGTTTACATGGGCTGATAGTGACAGGACAAGGGGGAATTTTTTAATTAAACTGAGGCAGTGGAGATTTAGGTTAGATATTAGGCAGAATTTTTTCACCCAGAGAGTAGTGACGCACTGGAACAGGTTGCCTAAGGAGGTTGTGGATGCCCCATCCCTGGAGGCATTCAAGGCCAGGCTGGATGTGGCTCTGGGCAGCCTGGTCTGGTGGTTGGCGACCCTGCACACAGCAGGGGGTTGAAACTGGATTATTGTTGTGGTCCTTTTCAACCCAGGTCATTCTATGATTCCATGGTTATTTCAGGGTAAGAATTTGTAACTTTCACTAATGCCCTTATTTGTGAGGGTCACAACCCAAAGTGAAGTTTTGTGTGATGTACAGAAGTGAATTGCATGCAGTTTTCAATGTCATGCCAGGACTGCCTCTCTGCATGGACATTTCAGTAAAATGGTTGTGTGCCATCACAGAGTAAAAAAAGTTACTTGTTTGGTTCAAAAACTAAAAATGCTTATTATCTCAGTGGTAGAGTCACCATCCCTGGAGGCGTTAAAGAACCATGTGTGGATGTGGCACTGAGGGGCACGGTTAGTGGGCACAGTGTGGTGGGCTGGTGGTTGGACTAGGCAGTCTTAGAGGGCTTTTCCAACCTTAATGATCCTATGATTCTGTGAATATAACTCCCTTTAGCTCACTTATTACATCACATCTTGGTTGATGGCTTACAGGTAATTATTGATAGAGGGCAGAGGGACAGACAGATAAACATGATTCTCCCTGCTTCATTTACTTTTGAAACTAAGGCAGACAACAGAAACCTTGAAATGGCAGCCAGGCACTTAAAACCAGATTCCAAGTCCCTTTATCATTTGCATGCTCTGAGAAACAAAGTGCACTCAGTGAGCAAGGACACTGCATCTCACTAAGGGTTTTTCTGTCTTCATGGTCCCTACTCACACTTGTTTTTTGTTTGTTTTATTATAAACTTTCAGAAGCAAATCAGCAACTCTAATGCCATTCTTTTCCTAATACTTCAGAGTATCTAATTAATTGCCTGCCACTTTAAGCCTGCCACAAACTGGCAGGCTTAAAGGAAGGCAGGCAGGGATGCTGTACAAAATATGCACTTCAAGAGGTGCTTAATCCATTGTTATGACATGAAATTGACAACATAATCTGATAAACAATAATGAAATAATAATTTTCAGAGGAATTTTTTTGTTGTTGTTTCTTCATAAAAAGCAGAATAAGAAACTGTTAGCTGTTGCAGTTTATCAAACCAGCATTATTATTCAAAACTGAATGATAAATGAGCTTAAATAAATCTTTTGCAAGGAACATAATAAACTCTAAAAGGAAATGAAGGTAATTATTTGCACTAGTGAAGAGCAGTATATAGTACTTGATCTAGTGGCTGGCAGTCCCGCCAGTGGCAGGGGGTTGGAACTTGATGATCCTTGAGGTCCCTTCCAACCCAGGCCATTCTATGATTCCATGATAAAAGCAGTAAGACTTAAAGAGAGTCTTGCTCAAAACAGCTACTGCACTCAGACTGAAGTCACACTGATTCCCTTATCTGTATTGAAGAAGAGTTAAAGAATATTTCTGATAGTTACTGAAGAAGACATCATAATAATCTCAAAGACAACACTCCTCAACATTATTTGAAGACATCATCTTTTTCCTTTCTTTTCACAGAATCATAGCATCTCCAAGGTTGGAAAAGATCCACAGGCTCACCCAGTCCAACCATCCACCAATCAGCAATAGCTCTCACTAAACCCTGTTCTTCAACACAACATCCAAACATTCCTTGAACACCTCCAGGCCCATTCTACTATATGACCACTATTTCAGAGAAGTAGTATTTCCTAACATCCAGCCTGAATCTCCCCTGGCACAGCTTGAAGCCATTTCCTCTGGTCCTATCACCGTTTACATGAGAGAAGAGGCTGACCCCCAGCTCACTATAACCTCCCTTCAGGTAGTTGTAGAGAGAAATAAGGTCTCCCCTGAGCCTCCTCTTCTCCAGACTATTTTCAGAAATGTTAAAAACATAGTTTACTAAGTCATTCAATTTCACTCTCAAAATGACTCCAACAAAGAAACCTGCTGGCTAATGTAAGAAACAGAGCTTCCTTCCTCACACTCAAAGATTCAGGCTTTTTCTAAGTATTTCACATCTTCTAACCCTATGAAAAAGTTAACAGGCTTACTACCATAACTTATGCAAAGCTAGCCTCTATAGGAAGATTAGTGCACAGAGCTCTGTAGGTGCTGGCTTTCTAGACAAAAATATATATACTTTACACAGTAAAGATATCAATATTTCAAGATTATGCTTCTTGCTGGCAAAGGGTTCAGTAGGAAGCACTGTCTGTTATATGAACAATCAAAGCCTACATTAGTCCTAATGTTTCTCTGTGTTGGTTGGTTTTGCTTATTCATCTAAACCAAGTTAGATTGATTTACAGGATTAAAAGCAAGCAGTAAGATTGAGGAAAATCAATGTTTATATGCATGTATATTGATATATGCCCCTTCATAAATATATATGGCAGAATAGTTAAATAAAACAAACAAGTTAAAATATTGTTCCAACCACGGTAATAAACAGAAGGACCTTTTTAAAACACTGAAGATTGAACTACAGGCTTACTGAACTCTTCTACCCTTAACACCAGTCCCAAGCTATAATGCTCACTAATCTGCAACGTTATCTCAAAGAACAGCAGGAAAACCTGGTCACGCCAAAACCTGTTTCTCCAACACAGCAGTGCCCTGGTGCTTTTCACCTCTGGACCAGAATTGGCCTCTGTGCAGAACAGAGCACATTACAGCCACAGGAGTTCTGTGATGTAAAGGACAACACACAAGATAAGATCAAGTGGTGACTGGATGTTACACAATGTTGATTTTTTAATTTTATTTACTGAAAAAAAAACCATCAAGCTGTATTTATACGCACATGGAGAACATGGGTTTCTGATAACTCTGCCAAGATGACACTTCAGTGTGATTACACCTGTTTATTAGCCTAGTGGAATGTTGCTGCAGAGAGTCCTAGTACTTCATGCTCTGTTGTTTATCCTGATCTTACGTAGTTTTTTCTCACTCTTTATTTAAAATAAACAAAAAAACAGATAAGAAGGAAAGGCGCTGGCACAGCTGCCCAGAGAAGCTGTGGTGCCCCATCCCTGGAGGCGCTCAAGGCCAGGTTGGATGGGGCCCTGGGCAGCTGAGCTGTTGGGGGGCAGCCCTGCCCATGGCAGTGGTTGGGGCTGGGTGGGTTTTAAGGTCCCTTTGGGCTGCATTCCATGCATCTCACTCCCACAGCCCCCTTCAGCTTCAAGCACAGGCACCCTATGCCCCTTCCCCAACACAGGCAGTCTGAGGAGGCCCCTGAACTGCCATAGGGCTCCCCAGCACATGCAAAACAACACAGAGGTTTTAAGCATACCATCACATTAAATCTCATTCTGAAAATTCAGTCTGGCCTATACAAACAAGCAGCAACACAGTACAGAGGGATGAGCACACATGACAAGTGAGTCTCATGGTGGACACAGACCTGCAGCAAGGCCACAGCAGACCAGACACAAGCAGGCAGCCCGACCAAGCCAGCCAAATCATCTGAAGCAAGACTAGGAGCTTCAACAAATCCAAACTTTTCACATTTTGTCATGACGGCAATGCAAAAAAACACTGTTCCTTTTCTTTAAGTCACTATTAAGGCAAGACAGACTTCAAACCAGAGTAAAGAGGAGCATTTGCTTCCTTACTGTAGCCAATTCTTTCCTTCTCGTTTGACTGTTGCAAAGTTGCAAGGTTATAAAGCATAATTTCTTCCAATATACCTTACAGTAAAACTTCCTCCTACCTCAACCCAGTAGTAGTAAAATTAAAAAAAAAAAAAAAAAAAAAAAAAAGAGAATCTAAGCAAACCAAATGGATTACAAAAATAATAAGACACCGATTTTTAAATATGTTTTGTACAACTTTACCTAGGTCCCTCTACTACATTAACTTGGAAAATAGGTCCACTCTTCTTTTTTGAAGGAAGTTTGACCAAAGACATTTCAATATTTTATAAAAAATGTTGCAGATCTGTTCTTAATCTGAATCAAAATGTAATACACAGCTTTCATTGTAACTTCTACAACATTTTAGAAATGAAAATAACATAAATTTAAGTAGAGATGTAAAATAAAGCCTCAAGTGAGCTGTTAACTTTAAAATGAGTTAACAAATTACTCAATTTTCCACTTTCTTTCCTCTGAGTTGTGTGAGTGGTTATTTGGCATACGTAAACATCCTTGCTAGCGACCTGACCCAAACTACCATAACATCAGTAGTTTTTTTTGTCTGAAAGGATTCAGGGATCCAAGTGCAAGATTAAGTGCTTCCAAACTGATATGTCTGATAAATGTAATGTTGATATGTGGGGCATCCTATTTGTTACGACTAAAGTTGACTCAACTTGCGCTCTTATATAGAAGTTTAACTTTCTTCATGTATTTTCTGTTAGAAGTGTAAAGGTGTATATTTGGTTTAAAGAACTATAACCTCATTTTCAGTACGATCCTCCCAGCTTTGCTTATCCCTGCCACTGGCAGAATTCTCAGTTTGGTTTTTACCTATATAATCAGCAATTCCAGTATCTATTTTTATGATACGTTCATTGAATTTCTTTTAATAGAAAATTAGAAAAATCACTGATGACAGTTGCTAGTGAAAACAGGAAGTATAGCATCGTTCAAAAATACTTAAAGAACAACTGAGCCTGTAAGAAAGAAATGCTGAAACATCCACTCACATTCTCATCCTTACCTAAAGCTGCTTTGGCCTGGCAGACTCAGAACCTCCTGTAAGAACGATTTCTTCCCTTTTCCACCTCACACATGCCAGTCTGCAAAGACATTTATTTCCATAGGCAGCTATGTGCCATTTCCAGCTCTCAGACAAATCTCTCTGCTTTAAAGCTTTAAAGACTTATTTGCCCCATTTTAAATAACAGCATATGTCACGCTACAGAGCTAAAACAATTACAATTTCTGTTTGATACACTACTTCAGAATAAGTCTTTGGGTACCACCGCCACTTCAATGCAGTGCTCAGAAAGTGATGTTGAAGGTTTGAGAGCAAAGCTTTTTACAGATACAAAGAAGTTCCAGCTGATAAATGGGGAAGGGTGATGGCTCAGAGTCCTTGCGGGCAGGCTGCGGGCACTGTAGGCTTTTCTCATCAGCTGTGGAAATTCAGCAAGCACAACAGTTTGGAAAGCTTCTTACTGGTTCAGCGAGCAAAGGGAGCTAACACACTTCAGAACCCCACGTTAGCAGCCAATTAAAAGCTTCACATTATCACATCACCTCACTAAATGCAAATAGGCAGGAACACTGAAACTTTGCAGACCTCTTTACAAGATCAGATAAAAAAAAAAAAAAAAAAAAAAAGAAAAACAACAGAGTACATACAGTTCAGTTCCCACAGCTATCATTCCAGCACAGACGCACACCCGTGAGCATCTCTACTCAAAACAGACACTGTTTTCATTTGATGAATACTGTGATTACCTTAATGTAGCTAATTTGGGGTGAGCATGTACAAAATCCTTTAAAAAGAAAGTTGCCTCTTTGCTAAGTAATGTTTTTGTAGTACTAACTAGCCTACTTCTGTCCAACAACCCCCCTTTTGCAGTTCTCATCTATTAAACATAATTATAGCAGAGAAGATCACTTGGATGCTAACACTTCTACACTACAATGGCTCTGAATCCAGTGAGAAAAAATAGCCAATATACACAGAGCATTATTCTCCTATGGTAATAAAGCAATTAAACCATGTACATTGATGTACTAATAAGCAACACGGCTACATGCCTCTTTAGCATCACAGTGGGGTGAGAAACTGTTGTACCGCAGTCATTTCATGAGGATCCAAACAGGTGGAGAGGAACTGGGCCAGTGTACAGCAGCTGAGCAAGATGGTATTTTTGCTAACTGCCTTCTGGTGCTGCAGAATCTAATTTCCACGCAGAAAAAAAAAAAAAAAAAGTTGCTTGGCATATTTAGTACATTTCTACATATGCCTCAGTGAATGGTTTTGAAGTGTGGATCACACCTATTTGTCTCATGAGCTTTTGAATATTGATTTAGGCAAGTGGAACTTGTCTTGGACTCCATAATTAAGAACTATTACAAGGCTGATCAAATAATACAATTAAAAAAATAAAGACAAAACATGAAGTCTCCTCCAATTCTTCCATTATCTCATAAATAAGCAGCTTGACATAAGGTATTCAAGCTGTTAGGGAATTTATTTATTTGTAAATGACAAACCAATCTCCCTGTCAGTCTAACAGCTTTTCCTGGGGAGTCAATTTACTTAAAAATAAATTCAGTCATTACCATACTGAGACAGAATTATTAGATTACAAATGTAGTTGCATTCTGAAGCACTGCAGTCATGTGAAGAGATTTCTATAGAAAAAAAAGTTACCTAAATTTAAAATTAAGAGTTACGTTCAGCCTTTATCAGATTTGCTTCTGGGAGTGGCAGTCACAGAACCGTAGAATCACCAAGGCTGGAAAGACCACTAAGCATCTACTCCAACCACCAGCCCACGCCTGTGACTGCTCTAGACCTCTGCTACATACACCCTTTTCTTGAACACCTCCAGGGACAGTGACTCTACCAGCTCCCCCGGAATCCTGTGCCACTGCCTCATTACTCTTTATGAGAAGAAATTTTTCCTTATTTCCAACCTGAACTTCCCCTGGCACAACCTGAGGCTGCTCCCTCCCATCCTATTGCTGTTATCTAGGAGAAGAGGCCGACCCCCACCATGTCACAATCTCCTTTCAGGCAGTTGTAGTGAGTGATAAGGTCTCCCCCAGGCCTCACTTCTGCAGACTGAACAATCCCAGTTCCCTCAACCACTCCCCATAAGACTTGTGCTCCAGACCCTTCACAGCTTAACTGCCCTTCTCTGGACACATTACAGGGCCTCAAAATCTTTCTTGTAATGAGGGGCCCAAAACTGAGCACAGCACTCAAGGTGCAGCCTCATCAGTGCCAAGCGCAGAGTGGGCATGATCACCTCCATGCTCCTGCTGACTGCACTATTTCTGATAAAAGCCAGGATGTCATTAGCCACCTTGTCCACCTGGGCACACTGCTGGCTCATGGTCAGCCAGCTGTCAACTAACATCCCCAACACCCTCAGCTGTATGCCCTGCTGCAATAGTGCTTGCATTAAAATTGCTTCCGTGAAATGTGTAAGTATTCACCTATTCAATCTAGCATTTCACTGTGAGGTACATACGGTACTGGCACCAATGAAATGGAAAACAGAATGAAACATCAGAGTCTCTAAGGACAAAGTCCATGTATCTGAAAAGACCCATGACTGGGTGCTTTGGTGCCAAGTGATGACGTTCTTCAGAGAATTGATGTAGATCACCCAGCAAGTCTGCCACACATTCTTTGAAGTGGGTTATTTGAAAACACAATTTTTTTTTTTAATTACTTTTTTTTTTTTTTAAGGCTTATCAAGAAAATTTTCATCCTACTCACTTTACCAAAATAGCTTGAAGTAGAAATATTTGGCTCAGGGAAGAGAATTACTAAATTTGTACATGCATGTGTGTGATCCTGAAGCTCCAAAGCACCAAAGTATGCTGAACCAAAAACAGCTCAAACCTCCACGCAGCAGACAGCAAATGGAGATTTCTATTTTAATGTGTACATGTGTGCATGGCAAATCTCTCAACTTTCATGCCTACCCAGCTCATGATTGTGCAGGGAGGGACGGGGGCACCATGTCATGCAGTGGGAGTCTGCTGGAGAATGAGGGTACCAAGGAAATTCTTTTAATGCAGGATACTTGGAGCCTCATATCCAGCTTCGTCACATCTTGGTATCATCACTCCTCCCATACTATGGATAGGGAACAAAAAGGCTGAGTACCTGACAGGGCACAGCTCATGCCAGCAGCTCTGTCTGGCAGCTGGGAGGGAGGTGACAGCACAGTTCCAGGAAGCTGGAGGCAGGTGCTGGCCTGCCCAATTTCACACTGCAGCTGCACAGACTGACAGGGCTGACTTAGAATTTTGTCTAACGCTGGAATTTGTTCTAAAATACAGAATTATGTTACAGGGTGACAACTAGCTTCTTTGAAACCATTAAAATCTGTAATGCTATTCTGACAACAGTATTCTAAAAATATATTGCTTACAAAGGTCACCAGGTAAATCAGAATCAAGGGCTTGCAAGGCTCTGCAAGGCAAGGAAGAAGGGCAACTAAAATTCACTTTATTTTACATGCTTATAATGCTAGTCTAGCAATATTTGAGAACACTGCAGTGCATGACAACAGAACACACAGCAGCATCCTCTGACATCTGCACACATCAAACTAGACTGAGCTAAATGATTCGGCATATGAAACCTAGCAAAGAACATGATTTCAGTGGTCTCTAGAGGCAAAAAAAGCTTTTAAAAAGGAAAACAGAGGCAGACAGTGTATGTGCAAAGACTGAGTTAAGGCATTATGAAGGTTTAACTACAGGCTCTTGAAGTTCAGTTTTCATTCTCTGCAATCACTCAAGCCCTTGTTCAGAACATTTTACAAAACAAGTCAATCTCTCAGAGTAATACTGCGGAAATTCCCTTAATGTGCACATCCCAGAGCCCTGGAGGGGTTCAGAGTGCTGTGAATCTACTTTCCTAAAGGTGAAAAACCTCAGTTCTTTGATATTGCTGTGCTCCTAAATGTGTGGTTAACGGTGACTCTTTGGCAAAAAAAAAAAAAAAAAAAAAAAAGTCAAGAAATAGTCTACAGCATCATAAAAAGAGCCTAATTTAGCAGAAGCTCTAGACCAAGGTCAGTCCAATCAGACTCAACAGTCAAGTCCAGGCTGGGCAGGAAGCTTGCTCAGGGCTGCAGAGAGACAAATGGGATAACACACTACAAGGAGGGTGAGAAACACTGCCCTCTGAGATGTGGCAAAGCAAGGAAGGGATGCCTCTCTCTCCTTGTTTTGCCCAAACAGGCATTCACAGAACAAGCAAAAATACTATCAGGGAGGTTAGCACTTTAGATCACATTTTCCACTCCCATTTAGCTGACAGAACATTTAGAAGACAACTTCTGTGTATCAAGAGGGTATTAGAAAAAAGGAAGTTAAGCTAACATACATATAAATGAGATTTCTCTTCATTCAACACAGGTCAAGATCTTAAAAAGGGCAAATACCTACGACGGACTTAGGGTCACTGGTTGATGAAAAAAACATGAGCCAGAAGTACACACTTGCATCCTGAAGACCAATGGTATTCTGGGTTCCATCAGAAGAGGGGTGGACAGCAATGACAGGGAGGTGGTTGTCTCCCTCTACTCTGCCCTTGTGAGGCACCATCTGGAGTGTTGCATCCAAGTCTGGGGCCCCTAATACAGGAAAGATATGGAGCTTTTGGATAGGATCCAGCGGAAAGCCACAAAAATGATTCAGTGGCTGGAGCACCTCTCCTATGAAAACAGGCTGAAGGAACTGGGCTTGTTCAGCCTGGAAAAGAGAAGGCTGCGGGGAGACCTCACTAAAACCCATGATATTTGATCCCCACCAGAAACACCATTTGCCTTGTTTGATTTACGAGGTCAACAGAGTAAGAATGAATAGCCTTTCAATGTGGAAACAGGAGCCAAGAACTCTGACTTGTCTTTGGGAGCGGACTTCTGTTAGGTTTACACACAACAACATGCAAAAAGGCAAGCTGGTCTATTCAAGCACAAATTACATATACATCATGACTATCCAGTGAGGTTATGCTTCAGCAACAATGTTACTAGAGATGATTTTAGATTATTAATAGGAACAATAACATCTTTCTCAAAAATCAAACAGTTTCCGAGCTTCTGAGTATTTCCTAACTTCATATTCTTATCTACTCTAGGATTTTAAAGGACAGCTTAAGAAGTTCCTTTGAATGCAAGCCAATAATAAGTAATGAATTTTCTGCAGTAGATTACATTCATATCTGATTAAAATGGAAAGTACTGGATAAGTAGTACGCGGACAGTCTTCGTACAATTAAGTTTTCACTCTCAAAATTACTAATGGTTTTAACTGAGAACTGAAAATCTCCACAAGTCTACACTATATATACAAAACTATATGATTAATCTGGAGCAGGAGAAAAAGTACAAGGACAGTAGTCCTGTAGACTTTACAAAAGACAGTAGAGTTGACAAAGTTTTCCTTGTTACATATTTTCTGCAGAACGTTCAGTTTCAAAAAGAATTGACACTTCACACTTAAATAACTGCTTAAGGTGTTCATAAGCCTTTTTATCATATATACCAAATTTTGGACAGAGTTGAAGTTTCTTAAATTATTTCAAATTGTCACTGATAATTCCAACACAGACTGTGCAATTATTTTCCAAATACTGCATGTTTCAGTAGATGAAGTAATCATAAACACTTGGTGACTTTAAAAACAAATGAAAAGAAGTTTCACTTGTGCATATTACGTAGATAACAATTCTCTAAGTGACCATGAAATAGTGGTGAATTAGAACAAAAGATTGATCGCATCAATGGCCAGCAGACACCTCCCACGTTTGATACGCAGTGAATAGGCACTTTTACACATATGGCATTCAAAATCCTGTGATTATAACTTCTGTGACTTTCCTTACAATGCCTTCTGGAAAAGAAATTTTATTTCCTTTTTTAAAATCAAGCCTTCTGCCTGATTTCTGTGGTGCCTTCCAGTTATTGTCACATAGGGCAATCTGAAGAATGGCATCCAACCCATCACTCATGTTCACATCACCGACTTTCACATCTGCTCACCAGTCAAGCTACAAACCAAAGCCATTTGATATTTGTACCCAATCACTTTTTAGTTCAGCTATTCTGTCTACTGACTAGAATTACATGTGCCCAAGTCATACCCAGAGCACATGCTCCATGACAGAGCAATGTCCTCTTCAAGTCTTCTTTTCATTTTTCTTGATCACTGACATTTGAGAACCTTTCACCTCCAATACCCTAATGCTAACAGCTAATCTGCAACACCTCACTGCTTCCACTTGCCTCCTATAAACATTAGTCCCCATATACAGTTGTGCCTATTGAGGCTGAAACTTGTCTGCCATTTTACTGCTCCATTACTCGCTATTTTTTCTAATCAACTTTAGTAAATGACTCTTTACATGATTATTTTTAGCACCATATCAACAGAAAATATCATCCCTGTATTCACACATATCTCTACACCATTTATGAATTCTCCAGACAGCATAGAGCTTTCAAAACATTTAGTGTCTGATGAAGCATCCTACAAGCATAGCAAGCATCCTGCAAGCGTACTTCTTCATCTGGACCACTTCACATATTTGCTGACATTCTGTGAGAAGTCCAACTGGTTTACAAGATAAAAGTTTTCCTTACAAAATGTGCACAGGTTTTTCAGTGTGTATTTTGTCTAGCAAGTTTTATGCTCAAAAGCTTTGATTTGCCACTCTTTAGTTCTCTGCATCACTTTGAAGCCTTTAAGTTGGGGCTAATTTCCTCTGGCATAAAAGATAATTTAAGGAATAGATCACTGTGAGAGAATCTTACAGATAAGAAACACCCCCTAAGCTCTTCCACACTGAGCATTGATGCAAATAATTAAACTCCAATGCTGCAGCCTTATGTTTCTTGACTGTTGCTTTTACACATGCACTTTTTAGCAACCTGCCACATAGTCTGGCAGGCTTGGTGTAACAGGGGGTGGAATGGGGGGAGGGGGAAGCTGTGTTCACTGTCTTTTTTATGTCTTTAGCTGTTTGCTCCTCAAGAACATTTGCCTTGTCATATTATCATTTTATTTTTAACGTTCCAAAGATTTTCTCCCATTTTCTCATTTGGATGTATTTTCCCCTTATCATTCCGTTTCCAATAGCCTCCTTTCCTATGCTGTTTAGCCACGTTTTATGTGTCCATGGAGAAACTGCTATTTTCAGAATATATTATACAGGTTTTTTTTTTTTAAACTCAAAGAAAAGAAAGGAATAAGAGAGTGTATTATTGTAAAAAAAGAAAAGAAAAAAAAGTACAAACTTTCACACTGGGCTTATGTGTCATTCAATTCTAATACGGCATTAGAAATGGCATGACAATGGCAGGAAAACTGGTCAAAGCTGAAGTATTATCTACATACTTGGCAAACAGCAGGGGGTAGCAAAGGAAGGAAGGTTTAATTTATCCAAATAGAATTTTGAAGTGTTATTAAGCCAAATCCTACAGCTGCTAATGAAAGCAGGAGACAGGAGAAGGGGTACAATGAGACCTAAACCACCATCTGCACGGCTGTGCTTACACAAAGGCTCAAACCTCAAGCTTACAAGAGCAGAGCATGCTTACTGCAAGCAGGAGACAAAGCTACATCTGCAAGGCTGCAGAAGGCTTGCAGGCAGAGAGCTTCTTGCACACTGCTGACAGGGCCTGACTGTACAGACCTGATGTCAATTACAAAAATAGAAGAAAATAAAATAAAATATAGGTACCTATATATCAAAATATAGGTACCCGGAAGCCTTCACCTGCTGTTCCTTCCTTCTTGGGACCCTACAACTTCTTTCTTGTTCAAAATGTGAAATCTATTCCTTACTTAATAAGTAGGCTGCCCAGAGAGGCAAGGATGCCCCTTCCTAGAGATGTTTAAGGCCAGGTTGGATGGGGCCCTGGGCAGCCTGATCCATTACTAAATGTGGAGGTTGGTGAGCTTCATGATCCTTGAGGTCCTTTCAAACCCAAGCCATTCTGCAATTCTATGTTTCTATGAAATGATCTCAACAACGTGGAAACCACAGGATCCTTTTGTTGTTCCAAATGGAAAAATAAGCTCACATCCTCTATAGTAAGCATTCACATAATAAGCAACAGAAACATGCACCAAATATCCAAGTCAAATAAATGGAATTAATAAAGTTGGGTAAGTTTTAGTCACCATTAGGTAGACCTGTATCACACACGCTTATCCAGCAACCTTTTCTTCTCACATCTATGTGCAATTAAACAAGAAAAATACCCTACATGGAGCAAGAAGCAGTACAATCAAAACAAAAATCAAAAGCCTAAAGCTTTATGACTTGTAGAATCAAAATTCTTTCAAACCTAGGCCCAAATGCTGTGCTAAATGGTAGACACATGAAAATCCAGGGAAACCTTGGTACCTTGCACAGATTTTTCTAAAACATGTGCAGGCAACTCTCAGGATTACGTTTGTCCCATGTTTTCCAACTGCTATACTGCCGAAGCTAAAGCATCATAAACAAACACTACTGGCTTAAGTTGCAGACATTGTAACCACGATGGTTAGAGGCAATAAGATGCACTACATAAGGAGCAGTAATACTATTTTTGACTAAAATAAGCATCTATTTCATAGTCAGAGAAGGGACTGCATGCTGAAAATTTTTTTTCAGGACACATCAACAAAATCCCCCATCTTCCTATGAAATCTGCCTGTCTTTTTACATCAAAGAGGATGACTTTCCAGCTAAGGATTATAACAGAACACCCTGAAATGAGAGTTTCCAAGAAATCAGACTGTCTAAATTTTTTTCATTTCATTAAATATAACTATATTATACACCATCAGCCTTTGTACCTCAAACAAAGGCAGCATTCCTTCCCCGCAACAGAAACAGATTTTGAAGCAAATTAAAGACAGTGTCAAGACTTTGAAAAGACTGGGGGCAAAAAGCCAGTTAAAGCATCTTAGCTTATGAAGGAACTATAATATAAGGCACATAGTTTTGTAATTATCTCCTTAGACTGATAAAGAATAAAAGATGCAGCCTCAAAATCAACTGCAGCAAAACTGAAACATTTAAGAAAGTAGAATGCCCAAAATGAATGAAGAGAACCTAACTCTAAATGTAATACCAACAAAACTGTATTTGATGACATTTTCTTTGCCTAATGCAAACCTCTGTAAATGCTTATCTAAAGAAATCATTTCTCAGGAAAATCACTTTACAACAAATTAGTACAATAGTACTACCAGCCTTCCACTATATACTTTCAGGTTCAGGATTTGCTCAAACTGAATGCTCAAATCAGCATGAAATAGACAGCACTCGAGCCCTGTAAGCCTTAGAAGTAAAACCAAGGAGACCTCAGAGTTTCCACAGTTTAATGAAAGCAGAGTAAGAATGATTCTTGAAAAAGGTCACTGTCAAACAAAAGCAGTGCAGTAAGGGTATCATAAAGTAAAACACCTGTGAGATGGGAATAAGCCTCTTCTCCTGGGTAACTAGCAATAAGACAAGAGGGAATGGCCTCACAGGCAGCTGGGGAGGACCAGGATGGATATTGGGAAAAACTTCTCAGAAAGAGTAAAGAGGCAGTGGCACAGGTTGCCAGAGAGCTGGTGGAGTCACTGTCCCTCGAGGTGTTCAAGAAATGTGTGGATGTGGTATTAAGGGACATGGCTTAGTGGGGTAATACTGGTAGGTGGACTGTTGGAATGGGTCATCTTGGAGATCTTTTCTAACTTTGTTAATTCTATGACAGAATATTAATGCCATTATCCTTTTTCCCCCCCACAGCAATGAAACTCACTCACACAGAACACTTCAAATAAGTAAGTAAATGAAATGCACGGAACCTGCAACAACTAAATCCATTACCAAAGGATGAAATATGATCAGTAAGAACAAAGCAAGGACTTCGTTGAACTTCATTTTTCTTTCTACTTACATGCAGCTTAAAAGATGTTTAAAATCACTTATCTAGTAAAGGTTCCAATAAACAACCTCACACCTTGATTTTCTTCCAAGATAATTCATCTGGAATTAGATGTTCCTTTTGAAAGAATATTTTACAAAAGCAGAGATCTGACTGAAAATAAAAGTCAATATGCAAAACCTTTATCCACTTCCACACGTAAATAACCATCTAATGGGATCATTAGGAAAAATCAGTGAGTTTCTGTGCAATGTAATGATGTTTCTTTTCAGAATAAGAATACATAAGGAATTTGTTTATTCTTTAACTGTCTTCTCACAATCTTTTGGGGAGACCTCATTGCTCTCTATAACTTCCTGAAGGGAGGTTGTAGTGAGCTGGGGGTCGGCCTCTTCTCTCGTGTCATTAGTGATAGGACCAGGGGGAATGGCTTCAAGCTACGGCAGGGGAGATTCAGGCTGGACATGAGGAAGTATTACTTTTCAGAAAGGGTGGTCAGGCACTGGAATGGACTGCCCAGGGAGGTGGTGGAGTCACCGAGCCTGGGGGTGTTCAAGGAAAGGCTGGATGTTGTGTTGAGGGACATTGAGGTTTAGTAGGAGCTGTTGGGAATAGGTGAACGGTTGGACTGGGTGATCTTTTAGGTCTTTTCCAACCTTGGTGATTCTATGATTCTATGATTCTTTGGTCTTTAACTCACATTTGACAAAAATGAAGTAAAATATTGATCAAAATTATCTTCCTCTAGAATTTTCCCATGCTAACTGTACCTAATCTTCACAAAAGTTCTGTCCTCCTGACTGAACAGGAAAAAATCCTGTCCTCCTCCTCTAAGACAGGAAAAAATTGTATTAATCCATCCAAATGACCCAACATCTATGTTAGTCAATATATCATACTCAACAGTTTTTAAAAATAGTTATTTCCAACAACAGGAGTTGTACAGTTGAGAGGACAGACGCATAAACAGCAGAGATAAGATTAAAATTTGAGAAATTCAAGGTTATACTGCTGTGCTTCAATGCAGGTATTACGCTACCTTCAAGAGTTACATTCACATATATTATGAACTCTTGTGCAAGAATTGTAGATAAGTTCTACAAAGTGGTAACAGATTCACTGCTTGTTTACTCCTCTAGAATTTCTCAGAATGTTGGCACTGAAAATAACAAGCTTCATTCTTGCTTTTTAATCAACATCTCTAAAAAAATACATAAGCCCACTTACTTTCCATTGCCCTCCTTCCACCCTTCTCCTCCCCGCCCCCTCTTTTTCTTTCTTTTTAATTTCAATTCAAGCTCTTTGAAAAGCTCTGTATCCTAATAGCCAAGTCATGGTCACTGATTAGCAGATGTACCATCCTTGCAAATCTCAAGCCTCATCACGTAAGCTAAGTAGTAACGACAACATCAGGACAAATGCTGAGTTAGTGACTTGAAAAAATGATTAATTTTTACAGTAGAGTAGTCACACTAGGGGAAAAACATCCATGTACCTTATAAAGCTTTAGTTAAAACAATACATTGCTCATTACTGGTAACAAACAGCTACAGCTATGTCTTGGTAGCATAAGCTACACAAAGAAGCATGAGCTCTACGTAAGCAAGCCTTTCAGTGTACACAGTTTCCCCACAAAAAAACCTTGAGTGTGAGCTTTCTACCGCCTTCATATTTTGGACAAGAAAAGGCACAGGGGAAACGTTACTGCTCTCTACAGTTACCTGAAAGGAGGTTGTAGGGAGGAGGTGGTCAACCTCTTTGTCAAGATGACAGTGATAGGATGACAGGGAATTGCCTCAAGTTGCATCAGGAGAGGTTCAGGTTGAATAATAGAAAAGATTTATTTTTTATATATTAGAACAGGCTGCTCAGGGAGGTGGTTGGAATCATCATCCCTGAGGGTCTTCAAGAAATGCAGAGATGTGGCACTGAGGGGCATGGTTTCTAGAGCTACCGCAGTGATAGAGTAACGGTTAGACTGGATGATCTTAGAGGTCTTTTCCAACCTTACTGATTCTGTGATTCATTCACTGACACTGTTCTTCAGAGAATGGGTAGCTGCACAGCAAAAATCACTACATGATTTGCCAGAACTTGCCCATCCACACCCAGAGCAGAGACTCTGTTTGTTTTCAGGAGGACCTAAAAGCTCCTACAGAAAAAAATAAGAGTGAATGGACTCCCTCCTCATTTCCCACCACAGAGCTGCATATGCTATGCATGTTGGCTAATCAACAGTTTATGTGGGTCAGCATTTAAGAGTTATGTTAAAATAGAATTAAGAGGAGCATAAGAAGAATATTACTCGCATTTAGTGTGAAATGCTACAAATACAAATTAAAAAAAAAAAAAATAGAGGTTCTGCATAACTGCATTGAGATAAGGCTAGCCCCATGCTGCCCTGCAGCTCTGTCCCCAAAGGGAAGCCACTGCAACACAAGAGGATGCTTGGTGTCTCAGCCCTGTTTGTTCACGCCTATACACCTACTGCTTCCACTTCCACAATCAAGCAGCCTGTTTTCACTACCCTTGCCAACACCTCTGTGGAGCCCATCCAGCCCCTGCCTCCACTCCCACGTAAAAGGACACAGTTTAAAATACCTCTGCATGCAATTGTCTACTATGGTTGCTCTGCTTATCAAACACAACTGCTACATAATTTTCTGTCAACTATAAAGGTAAGACACTAAAGAAATAAGAGCAAGTATCCACCTCTCTCACTAGCTTACATACGCACCCAGGAGTCGCTTCCCGCTGGCTCCACGTGCCTATGCTCACACATAGGTTTGCTCCTCCTGACTATCACTGCTGCTGTGCCAAACATTTTAAAAAGCACATGCCTCATGCTGGAAGCACAGCATTAAAATAGCTGCTACTTCTCTATACTTAACAAGCTATCTGTGTAAGAGACGAAAATCATAGTATTTTCACAGGGAGAAAACTTTTAAGGACAAACCCCGCAATAGCTGTGACACAGCCTTAACTTATTATTATTATTATTATTATTATTATTATTAATTTACACTCCCCCGCAGTTTTTGTTAAGAGTGACAAAGCAAGGCTGAAACAAATAATAATTTTGTATGATGGCAGTTGTATATGGCCTTGTCTACCCGCTTCCCTTCAAATAGAGGAGAAAAAACTCACCCTCAAGTATGCAAAGCTTACATTAGGAGGGTCCTAATTACAGGTCCCGGTGAGAAGTACAGCTCAGCTTAGTAAGCCACCTTTCCTCTTTTCACAAAGCTACAGTAGACCCTTAACTGTCTTAGTAACTTAACAACCAAAGGACAGCATGTGGGTACGAAGAATAGAACTGGTGATGCTGTAGGAGGCAGCAGGGCCTCTTCTGCTCTCTCCTAATGTCTTCCATAAAAACCTTGCTGAGAAACAATAAAGTTCAGCTCCAGGTGTGCCCATAAGAAACATCTCAGCACTTGCTAATTGCATTACAGATTATGTGCTTCCTCCAGCGAGCTCACATCTGATGTTTTTTCCCCAACAAAACTCTAAGCAAGGAAAGTGGGGACTGTACCTTGCTATCCATGGAAGCCATCCATAGAAGCTACAGCTGGTGAGCGGTCTGGAGCAAAAGTCTTATGAGGTGCAGTGATTATTCAGTCTGGAGAAGAGGAGGCTCAGAGGAGACCTCATCACTCTCTACTGCTCTGTACTGGATTTACTTTGCTAATTTGGAACTGCGCTGATTAAGCCAACAAACCTACAAATCAGGGTTGTTAGATTATGTGAAATTAAACCCAAACAGCAGTAGGTTGGTCATAGACACAAAGGAAGTAAAAAAAAAAAAAAAACCTATACAGAAAATGGTATTGCTAGAAGCAGAACAACAGCAGCTGTTTATTCCACACCTTGCTCTGAACCCTCAGGGGTTTGGCTTCAGCTCATCCAGTCACTGCTTCTTGGAGCAAACCCAGAACCCCTCCCAAGATAAATGTCACACCTCAATTCCCGCCCTCTTTGACAGAGCTCACCTGGGCCTCCACAGCTGCACGCAGCTGCCCATGTGCCATGAAGCAGGACGTGGTGCTCCTTTTCCACAGAGATGGGGGGAGGAAACTGGCGTGTTTATACTATCATACGTACATGTAATTAAAAGAAATTACCTGCCCACAACCCTTGCCTTGCTGGAATGGTACACCCAACAGAAGCAGAGGAAAGAGCACCTCCGGCAGAGGGCCTCCGGGAGTATTGAGACAAAGGCCAACAAGGAGAGCGAAGTTCAGGGCACACCTGCACAACAGGAGGCTGGTGTGATCGTGCCAACAAACCACAGCTCTGCCCAACATAGTGAAGCTGGAAGTACCACTGGCAAGGAACCATGTGCTCTGGTAGCAACACTTCACATACAGAGATGAACCAAAACAGATCTGGGGCTTGAGAAGCCTGCCTGCCCAGAGCTTGAGAATAGGGGTAAGGATGGCTGGGTTGAATTGGCTTAAGTAGCAGAAGTCAATGAACGTTTTGGAAGGCAAAGAGAGGAATCAGCATGGCAACAAGAGCTGCATTCTCCCCCATGCCAAGGGAGAAGCTTGGAGGCAGGCTGAGCTACATGAGGCCTGCACAGTGCAAGAGACTGTGCGCTTGGACTGGCAGCAGGAGCTGGCACATTGGGAGCAGCAGGTAACTTGACAGAAGGGTACAGGCTACGTAAACACACACCCACCATAAACACTTTTGATTTTAGTACCATTTTATTGATGCACACAGAATTTATGGATTTTAAGACAGCTACCAACAACTACCACTGAGAAATGAAAGATATCTGATGAAGTCTTTGCAGACTGAGGAGCAAAGTTACTTCTGCTTAGACAAACCTAGCATCAGGAGCCAGGTCCTGAGCCACCCTGTCTGAGCTGCACTAGAAGAGGCTTTTGCTCCACAAACCTGACGCTGTCAGCTCTTATGAGCTTGCATAAGTTGCACAAAATTCCCATGCTGCAAACTAAATACTCTACTTTCGTATTCCATTCTACCTCCACCTACACGTAGGTAGAAATTGGGGTTATTCTGGCAAGGCATAAAACAATAGACTGGACTACAGAGCTAGAAACAAAGGATGGGGGCTGAACGTGCTCAGCTCTAGCTGAAAGTAAAGCTAGTTTTTGACTGTTGAACAAGTCTTCTTTATTCTTTTAATATTTCTGTTTAATGGGACTTCCTCAGCTGTCTGATTTTATGAAGGACTGTACAATATAATCTACCTGAAATGCTGCTACTTAGAACCAACTCCAGCAGCTCTCAGCCAGTAGGTCTAGCAGTCAGAATTCACATAGGACTTGTCCTATGTGCTAAGTCACCAACAGTAGTTTTGATTGGAGCTTCTCAAGATGCATGCATCACCAAAAGCTATCTGCATTAATTTCAGTGCAAGATAGCCATCAGAATAACATCTTGAAGATCTCTCCCCTCTACTCTCAGTCTGTAGCCTAAGGAAGCATATCATACTGCAACACTGGTTAACTGATAGCTGCTCTGAAGACTAGGAAAATGCTCCTCAGCCTGTATGTTATTACTTTTCATTTTCAAAGAGTTCTTTGATATGGTGATTCTCTGTTTTTGAACTGTCATGCCTGAAGCAGGGGGTTAGACAGCAAGGAATGTGATTTCTTTCTGCCTCTTTCCCCTTCCCAGTCTCCTTGTGCAGCTGTCACAAAGGAAAACTATGATCTGCTTCATCCCTTCAGGCTCCCACTGAAAGGCAGGTGGGCTGGTGAGAGGTCAATTCCTCTGGAGTCCACCTGATGGGTGCAGCCTCCTCCCTGGCCTCACACTTTTCACTTCCAAGGCTGGATGGAGTAAGATCCGCTCCACTGGGACACAGGAATGAGTACAGCATTGAGTACTATTACAGACCTGGAAAAAGGAGCAGGACAGAGCATGGGAACACATCCAAGTCTTCTGGACTGGTTTTTTGTGGGACATATGAAGCACACCATTTGCTTGCTGCAGTCTTATCCTCCACCCCCAGTGCTGTCTTCTCTGGAGGCCTAAAGACAACACAGCTAGGAGATGCTGGCTCTGACTAAGCCCATCCATCCTTAATGACCTCATAGGCAGGTGTGTGTGGATCAGAACAAGGAAAGACATTAAGAGGAGAAGAAAAGCCATCTTATAAGAAGCTCAAGAGTTAATCCAGCAGGTTGTCAGTTCACCAATAGCATAAGGTCATCATTAGCAGCAGCTAACTTGGCAACAAGGAATTTGTACAGTGCAAGGGTTTTACACACACACACACACACACACACACACACACACACACACACACACACAGAATTTAACAGTCTTCCAGGAACATTACTGTGCTGCTGTAAACACTTTCGGAGTTGCTGCGTGGCCTGTAAGCCTGTCAGCATGCTTTAGAAAGCACTTGTCACAAGGAACACTGGCTCTATGTGAAGACTTCCTTTACAATCTTCAGCATTACAAAAATTGGATTTGAAAGTGGATGTGCTCGTACTGCATAACATGACTTTCAGTTCCATTCACGCATCATTTAAGCAACTTCACTGCAGATTAAATGCATTAGGATCCAAGACCATCAATTCTTTTTGAGACATTCTTCAAAAGTATGAACTTAAAGGAAGCCTGAATACAGCCAGTGATTACAGTATGAGAAAGGAGAGTACCTCAGAGTGGGAGGACATAAATCAAAACACAGGGAAAAATGTATCACAAAGGGGAAATGCAAACCTCACCTTTGATTACAAAATATATTATGAAAAACAAACTCTTACTCTTGTTTGTAAATAACTGAGCTGATTACACCAGATATTTCTGTTTCACTTCCCTTCTGTAACATCACAGAATCCATTCCCTCTGCAAAATTCCCTCTTTTCTAAAGCATATCTCCCCTGCACATCACCCAAACATTTTCACTCAGTGCCATGACCTTGAGAACCTGCAAGCCACCATCCTCCTCAGAGCCTGATCCACAGCACATTTAAGCCAAAGGAAGGTCATCCTTTTATTACACTGCACCATTAAATCACTTCCCATGACTGTTGAAAATTGCCCTGTTTACTTAGAACCACAGCACTCAGTGTTACTAAACCCAAGAAGCATAATGGAAATACTTACATCTATTAATAGGCCATTAAGGGTAAGGGAAAAGATGCCCTGTGGCTGCAGCACTGTACTAAAAGTCAAGACACCATGAATAAAGGTAAGGCCCTACTCCCATTTCCCTGTAGGACAGTTAAAGGAGAACCAGTCCATCAACTATTTATTTTGGAAACAATGACTAGCCTGTCTTTTTATCAGCATTTCAAGATCCCAAACAACACGAGGAGAAAGGACTGTTCCCACTCCACCAGGGAAGCCCTGACGGAGCTGAGCCATCAACTTGTACCACCCTGGTGAGGGAAGGGAAATTAGCAACCCTTCATTCAAATATTCGAAAGAGCAAAGTGATAATGTGTGGGTAAACACTGTAATATCATCTTGTTCTCCTTCCCAGGACTAAAAGAAATGCTTTTGGGGTGTGATTGCCACATGGTCTACTTAATGGAGTAAAAAGAAAAGAAAAAACGAAGTACTTAAAAAAAAAAAAAAAAAAAAAAAAAACACCTGAGAATTAGTTAAAATACAATTAAGCATTGGAAGTTCATTCTAACTAAATAATCAAGGCTAGTTTGCACATATGACAGCACTCTTGGTTTACCAGTCAGGGAAAGATCATTCCTGCACTCCTTCTGTAGCTAACAAACCCAGACATGCTGCACAGCCACCAGCAACATTTGCATCTGTTTTAGGATCAAAGCCACATTAAAAACTGCACTACTCGACCACATCTCCAACCAAAATTAATTGCAGACTAGAAGTACTTCAATGAGTGTTTTGCTGAAATAAAGAATAGATCTGCTAGCTCCTGCTTGGCACGAGGCGAGTAATTTGATAATTCATATGGATTGAACCAAGCAAGGCATTCTTCCAGATCCTACTGAACTGAAACAAAACCACAACAAGCCCTCCAGCATCTGGCATTACAACAGACAGAACAATCAAATACAGTAAATACACTAACGTCACTAGCATTTTCTTAAAGATTTTTAGGACATTTTCACAGTGGCATCCACAGACTGATACATATGGTTACCATGTATTTTTAACCAGCACAACCTTTCCTATTCATATCAAGACGTCAGATAGGGATGATAAATTCTAGGGCTTTGTTTTATTCATCTAAGTCAATACAAGGAAAAAAAGAATCTATAAAAGAAACTACTCAGCAAACAAAGACAAATTGATTTATGAAGCTCCGTAAATTCCCTCCTAAAATGGTTGTTAAGCACTGGATCCACATGGCACTAAGGCTGTGGGGCACAGCATCCGTCCCTCTGCTCGTGCATGCGGATGCACTGATGTGCACGTGGAGGAAACAGGCAGAGAGCTGTGACATGGAGGACCAGCTCAGGAAGTGCCTCAGACTTGAGAAGCCCCTTAACAAAACCAAGTTAATGTGCATCCAGCGTGCCCTCCTCTTGAAAGGCAAATGCAGGCATGCAGGGATGACTTACAACACGGTTGTAATTATTAGTGAAGGGGCTGACTTCAAAACCTTGAACAGTTAGAGTCTATTTCTGTACTCAGCATACAAAGAAGCACGTGTTTACCAGTTTCTGGAATGCTAGAAAAAGAGATCTAAATACCTATGACTGCTCCAAGCATCTACTTCTGGAATAGGGTAAAAAAAAAAAAAAAAAAAAGTTGAGCAAAGGTGAATGCTAAGATGCAGAAGGAATCTCTTCTGTTGAATCACCACAAGAAATTCAGATTAACAGTACAGTTCTCAAATTATCTCAAATGAGAGAAGCACATATGTGTTGCACTGGCACACAAAAATCTGCATTTTCCATATTATATGTCTATTAAGAGCAGTGAAACATCAGTAAATAGTGTTTGCTACTGGCAGTTTTATTTATTTACCAAGAAAGTAACATGCAAGCAAAGTGACAGCAGAAACTCCAGCACGTGGAGAATCACAAGGGGCCTGAAGCATCTCGCTTATGAGGAAAGGCTGAGAGAGCTGGGACTGATCACCATGGAGAAGAACAGGCTGAGAGGGGATCTTATCAATGCTTACAAAAATCAAAAGGATGGGAGTCAAGAGGATGGGGCTAGGCTCTTCTCAGTGTCGTGCAGTGACAGAACAAGGGGCAGTGGGCACAAACTCCAACACAAGAAGTTCCATCGGAACACAAGGAAGAACTTTACAGTGAGGGTACCAGAGCCCTGCAACAGGCTGTCCAGAGAGCTGGTGGAGTCTCCTTCCCTAGAGATATTCAAGACCTTCCTGGATGCTTTCCTGCACAGTCTGCTGTAAGGAACCTGCTTCTGCAAGGGGATGGACTCAATGATCTCTAGAGGTCCCTTCCAGCCCCTGTGGTTCTGTGAGAAGTTGCTGAAAGCAGTGACCTGTAGGCAAGCAGCAACACTGCAGGCCCCACAGGAAGGCCACCAGTCACTGCACTCTGCGCACGCTCATGGAAAAGCAGCCAAAGGGCAACGAGGAGCCTGTACACAGCCTGCTGTTAATCCAAAGGTCACAGGAACACGGCATTGATCACAACAACGCAGATATTTCATTTTCAACTCCAGGAGGACAGTCTGCTTCCCACTGGTCAGGGAAGAGGCAACACACATTGCGGCAGCAGCAAAAAACCTATAGGCACTCAGGTGCCCTAGGATTTATGCTTCTAAGCAGTTTGACCCGGCATTCAGTAAGCAAAGATATGCAAACAGTACAGTAAATAAAACCAACCACAAACTTGACAAGATTTCACATCACAGAGGAGATAAATATTAAATAGTTAAGCAGAAATGCTGACTAACGTGGATCATTAATTTAGAGGGAGAAAATGAAGTAGGGTAGTACGGTTAGGTTGTAATTGGACTTGATGATCTTTAGGGTCTTTTCCAACCCGAGCAATGCTATGATTCCATGATTAAAGAGGAGAACTAAGATCTTACCATCAGATACTTTAATACATTGTTTCATTGCATGTACAGAAAGCCTGAGAGGTACATGCACAAAAGCAATTCCACCTGAAACATTTTAACCACCATTTAACCGGGACAATAAATATTTCACTCAGACCCTTGCAGCACTCATTCTCAGACAGGCGGAGAGCAAGCTGTCCCGGTTTTAGGAGCTCAGTACAAACAAGACAAAAAGAGTGTATTTACCATTTGAATGGCAGGCACAAAGTGAGAGGTGTGTTACATTATTTTAATCAATAAAACAGCTTTTTTTTTTTTTTTTTTTCCAGCTTACTAGTACAATGGATTCCCACTGCATGAAAACCATTTACCTCCCCTCTTCTCACCCTCACACATCAGCATCATTCATCATTATGGAAATGAAGCACAGAGGAAGGTGTTTATAAATACCCCACCTAAAGTCAGCCAGGTTAATGCCGTGCAGTGGAAGAAATCTTTGTTCAGCCAAGATTTCTTGTTGCTGTTTCAATCAATTTGATAGACGGACCACTGCATGACTGAAGGAGCACTAATTCAGCTGTTTGAGCACAAGCATAAGGGGAAACTAGCACATACCATATCCTTACATACACTGCCTTCAATTACAGAAAACACAGGTAATGCATCACATTGTGATAGAAATATCAAATACCAGTCAAGTACAACAAAATAACCCAGAATTTAAACATCATAAACCATGGTTAAAGAAATCTACTGTGGTACTGAAAGAACTCTGCTTTTTATTACTGCAGTAACCTTAGCCGGCTACAGCTATATTAAAAAAAATGCTACCCAAATTCTTCTCTCAGCCACAATGAGATTCACAGGAAAGGTAAAGCAAGACAGGCAACACAACTGTATTTAGGAAACTTGCAGACGCTTGTCATTGCACCCCAGCACAGGCAGCTGGGTTAAGCGCAGAAGTGAAAACCTCACAAGACTTGAAGTTATCAGGCTGACAGCAATTGTGAGAGCCAGCTAGAGGTGAAGGATGGGAAGCAGGAACACGACTTGAGCTACTTACTATTCAGTACTGTTAACATTCACACAGTTTGCATTAATTTCCTGAAGAGCTGTATTTCTTTCATAGACTCATGAAGGTTGGAAAAGACCACTAAGATCATCTAGCCCATCACACCAGGCCCATTAACCATGCCCCTCAGTGTCACATCTACAGCTTTCTTGAACACCTCCAGAGAGTGTGACTCCTTCACCTCCCTGGGCAGCCTGTGCCACTGCTGCACCACTCCGAGAAGCTGTTTTTCCTAATACCCAACCTGAACTTCCTCTGGCACAACTTGAGGCCGTTCCCTCTTATCCTATCACTGATGGCTGTGAAAAGAGGCCAACTTTCACTTCACCTCAGCCTCCTTTCAGGAATCAAAGAGAGAGCAATGAGATTTCCCCTAAGCACCCTCTTCTCCAGCCTGAACAGTCCCAGTTCCCTCAGCTGCTCCCCATAAAACTTGTGCTCCAGACCCCTCACAGCTTCGTTGCCCTTCTCTGAACACACTCCAGGGTCTCAACATCTTTCTTGTAGTCTTTTGCCACATCGTAAGATCCACTTATCTACTGAAGTCCTGTAGAGGCAATACGTTTTTCCCACCTACACTACATAGGCAGAGATAGACTTAAACTGCAAACAGCTGCTTCCAAAATCAACTGAGCAGCTCGAGCCAGGCATCGGTATGGGGCTGAAAGCTGCAAAGAAAGCCATGTCAGGAGCTGGTGAAAAAGTCCCATTCATAAGGGCTGGCCAAGGCAACTGGAGCCACGGGGGAAAACACACAAAGGATGAAATATTTTCTATTACCTCAACACTTTAAAAACTATCCAGAATTAAAAGACTTGCTTTTACTTTTCTATAGACCTAAAATGCATTAGTAAATGAATGACAGATTAGAGGAAGATATTGAAAGCATTCCTTGCTGTTTTTGCTCCACACACACTAAGAGACCAATAACTGTGAAAGCAGTAATTATATTTTATTTATTCATGAGAGGAAAACAAGCCTTATTTCTTCATACATCCATCATTCTTCATACAGTATCAACATGTAGAACATATACTTTTATTTACATGAAATATGTATAGGCTCCTTCAACCAGCATACCCAGAAATGATTACAAAATAAAAAAATCCCTGATGCATTTTCTCTGCTGCAGCCACCAACGCAAAGGCATCTATGTGATGCTACTCAACAGCACCTTAGAAGCACTATGAGCGCTATCAAGTCCCCAGGTGTTTCACACTCTTACCACACACACTTCAATCAATGTCACCCTTTTATTTCTAAACACTTTGAGTGCAAAGTGTTTGCACCGCAATTCAACAAAACTGAGAGTAAAGGCAATGACCTTTTTCTGTAGTCTTCTTTTATTTCTTCTTTCTTTTTTTTTTTTTATTAGATCAACAGAGTCTGTCCGATGTTATGATATTTTAATCAACAGAACACTAACCTTGAGAGCATGCAGAGTACTGAGCTCCTCTGAACAAAAACCAGTACTTGCAAAAGGTAACGTTGCACAGAGAGTAGCAAATCAATTAAAAGCATACTGTATGGTTTAAAGAAATCAGCTGGAAAAGCATTGCTCTTAAGAAGGAAAAAACACACAGTACTTTGAAAGAAATACATCTATGTATTCCTTTCACACACTGGGTTATGACTTGCAGTCTAAACGACATGTAGCTTTCTCTTAGACCCTCTTAGGGCTGACCAAACTTTTCTATAAGAAGAAAAGAACACATTTTGCTTTGCAAACCAAAGCGCTCAGTATTTCAATCTCTTAGAAGATGCATTAAGCAAATTTCACCAGGTAGCAAAAGGAAGATCAGCAATTCAGTATGGAGCAGCTTGTCCTTCAAACGCTATTTAGTCATTACTGCATTACTGTTACTACAGATGGTAGCAGCAATAACACCCACAGTTTGGTGTCACCTAATTCTTTGCCTTCCCTTACCCAAAACACTCCTACAATGCCTTCCCAGGCTGTAGCATCTCTGCTGCTTGCTGCACAGCTCAGATTTTCAGTCAAGGAAAGAGCTCCACATCTATTAATTGCTTGCACTCCAGAATTTTGCTCCTTATTATCCACATTGAACAAGTCTCCTCCCTAGCAGCCAGGAGATGCAAACTATTCCCCTAATGCAAGCGTGTTCATTTCAATGGGATTTAGGCAGATCCGGTCCACACTGCAGTCTGTGAAACATCCTAAGCACACACTGGCAACTCTTCCCCAGCACACTGTATACTATCTTCTATTAGCTGGTTCAAATTAAAAAAAAAACCAACAGAGCAAGGCACTTAGGCACTGGATGACATCTGCCTTGTGCCTGTCCCACAACATGCCCCATTTGATACCATCTTCAGTTACACCATATTTTCTATGGGTTCTCAGTTTCATATGCGGGGTGAAAAAGGGTCATAAGGTAAAAACAGGAAAACACAAGAAAAAAAAAATCCCTGTTAACAGGGAAGAATTCCTTATGCTTTAGAGTGGGAAGAAACTAGAAATATAAATTCTCAGCATTAGCTGTTTTTCTCCCAAGTGACCGATGGGGAACCAGAAACCTGAAGGCTGGAGGTGCACCGCTGCTCATCTGCAGTGGTGATGGGCAGGAGAATCAGAAGTCCTGGCTCTGACACAGTGTGACCTCGGGGCACTTCAAGGCTTGCATCCAGCTTCCTACTCAATACATTTGGGATAACAGCGCTTATCTCCCAAAGCAGCGGTAATGCTACTTTTAGAAGTTACACTAGCTCAGGACAGAAAGGAAATTAACTCTCCTTTCCGCCCATGCTATGGACGGATTGCTCACCACAAAGACCAGGCCCTGTATCAGGTGAGTAAGGTAAAAGCTCATTCCTTAATCACCACCCATCTCACACGCGGAACCAGGGCGAGGCCACGCAATCACTGTCACGATTCCATCCGACGCACACCCACGAGCTGAAGCGTGACGGTGCTCCTGGTCCCCGATCTCTGCCCCACTTCCTGTTGTCTCGTTGGTCACCCCAGGGCACGGGGCTCACAACCCCAGAGCCGTGCCAGCCCGCAGCATCGGGAGGCGCTTTGGTGGAGCCGTGCCCGCCCACGGGAGGCACTCCGCTCCGTACCAGCCCGACCAGTTTGCCTCCCGCCTTAGCCAACCACCGTAGGCAGGCCCGGGCACCGCAGAGAACTCGCTTTATGCATCGCTCCCTACTTTAGGGCAAACCAGAGCCTCCTCCCTCCCTGGCAGCAGCGCCAGCGGTCGGGGAAAATCACAACCGCACACGCGGCCGGCCCGGTTCACAAAAGCCGCCCATGGCCAATACGTGCCGCACCACGCAGCCGGCACCTGCGCCTCCGAGGAACCCCCTCCCCGGGCCCGAGATGGCGGCACCTGCCGGGAGGGGAGCGACCCTCGCCGGCGCCCGCGGGGTTCCCCGGGTTGAGGAGGGCAGCGGGCGAGGGGAGGGCGCCGCCGTCCCGGGCACCTGGCAGGGCCGCGCTACGCTTACCTGCCGCCCGCGGGGAGCCCCGCGCCGCCCCCGGCTCCGCCATCTTCCTCCGGCCGGCGGTCCCCACCGACTCGGTTCGGCGCTTCGCTCCGCTCCGCGGCGCCCCGCGGCCGCCGCACAGGCGCACTGTCCGTCCGGCGGCACCTGACTCCGCGCGGCGGGGAGGAGCGGGGTTGGGCGCGGAGGCGGCTGCTTGGTGCCGTTCGGTGGCGGTTCCCGCCCCGCCAGGTATTGCCGTCGCCCCGCCCAGCCGAGCTGGGGGTCTACGGGGTGAGGTGCAGCGTGTGTCCTCGGGAGGCCCTGGACGAGCCGTGTCTTTGTTCAGGTCCGCACATAGGTGGCCTCGCTATGGGATCGTGCTTAATTTCAGAAGAGGCAGGGGATTGGAGAGACGTCTTTTTATTCTCATACAATCACAGCAGGGCTTGGGTTGGAAGACACCTCAAAGCCCTCCCAGCCCCAAACCCTGCCATGGGCAGGGCTGCCCCCCACCTGCTCAGTTGCCCAGGGCCCCATCCAACCTGGCCTTGAGGCCTCCAGGAATGGGGCACCACAGCTTCTCTGGGCAGCTGTGCCAGCACCTCACCAACCTCTGAGTGAAGAATTTCTGTGTAACACCTAACCTAAATCTCCTCTCTTTCAGTTTGAAACCATTCTCGTCCTATCACTATCAGGCCATGTAAAAATCCGCTCCCGATTCTACTTATAAGCTCCCTTCAAGTACCGGAAGGTCTTTTCTCCTAAATATTTATATACTCAAATCATCAAAAAGACCTAGAACTTTCAACACGCTACTTACAAATTCATTGTGTTCCTGCCATCTCAGCCTTTGGAAACACTGGAACACAGGTCATCACTGTTATTCCCATGGCACTGCCTGAAAGTCCTATTAGAGCCCACTTTACAGCCAAAGATTGGCCAGCAGTTATGTCCCCATTGTCTTCTCATCCAGCTGAAAATTCAGACCGCAGTCAAAAACAAGCAGAGGAGGAAAGAAACTTTTTCTTTTCCTTTTTTTTTAAGCACTTTCTTTGGTATTCCTGCTGTGTCTCGATGTAAATAGAGCTTTCTTACTAATTGCAAATTATTCTGTTGGGATTTGTCCTTCATCTCTGCATTCAAGAGCTGTTCCTGTGTTTGGGTGTGCACATCCCACCAGGGAGCTTAACCAGGCAGATGTGCCTTTTGTTGGTGCATGTGGCAGTAACTATTCCCAATGTCACCTTACCAGTTACAGACTCTATTTTTATTATATATTAATGTCAAATCTTAACTATTTCAAATGACATTTCTCAGGCTACGCTTCTATCTGGGTGATTACAGTGATTATACCTGTTTAGGGATGACACTGTACCACTTTGCTCACATTATAAAAGAAAATTCTTACATATGTTATTGTAGGAGTGCCTCCTGTTTTCCAGGGCCTCCTTTGGCAGTGCCTTCAGAATGAAGGATTCTCTGGGAACCTCAGTTTGTCCTTGTGGGAACAGCTGGTCCAGCAGCAATTGCATAGGCTTGGTGTTGAGTGAAAGGAAATGAGATGAGTTTCCAGGACTGGAAATTAGTGAAACGGGATGCAGATGCAGAAGATGCAAGGAACAAGGATGAAGAAAAGTAGCCATGAAGCTGGAGGAGGGGATATGAGCGCACCTGCTGGGATATTTGTGCAGGAGCCAGGGCTGGTGTAATGGTACAGACAGGGCTACAGGAGGATGTGCCCTGGGGAGAGTGAGCTGGCTCATGCTGGCTGCCAGCCAGTTGTGAAGCCCTTAAGTGTGTCCCATGGAAACGTAAGTAGTCTCCTATGCCGTAATGTCTCTGATGGCTGCTCACAACCTGGCCAGCATTCAGCCTGAGAGCTGTGCGATGAAAAAGAAGAGATTTTTAGAGAAAACTTAAGAAAGCACCAAGAGAAAAAAAAGAATAAAGCAGCAAAGATAAAAAGCTCTTCTTCAACTCTGTAAGTTATGTGATGTGACTCAGTCTTTAAATCACTTTCTCTATTTTTTCCCCAAGACTCCTGTTTCATTCTGTGCAAAGGGTGGTGTTTAATTAATATATAGTTCTTCAGTGTTTGTGTTCATTTTCATCATGTAAAGTGGAACCTTTCATGTCATCTTTATTGTACATTCTTCAAACCCTGCCTCGAAGGCAGGTTCATTAATTTCCTTGATGGCTTTCCTGCGGTACTCTCATGTCATCGTTTTAGCTTCTTCAAGCATTAATGAATTAACTTTATAACATCCTTCTAAGTCGAAGTAGTGCTATTATCATATTTAACACAAGGGGAAGAAATAACTGAAGGCAATGGATCTGGAGTGCCCGCAGTTGCTTGTTAACTCCTTTATGTGCTGACAGGTTGTTGAGCCATCAGCTCCCCAGTCATGCAGTCCTATGGGAGCTGTCCCCAGCACGGCCTATGGGACGCCGTGTTGGGCACTCCAGCTAGAAAGGAGCTCCTCGGTCTTTCACTGATTGAAACTCTGGTAACTCTTGTGCTGGATGGGTTTATTTTAAAGCATTTTTAAATTTCTTTTATGGTATGTCATGTTCTTTCTGTTAAAATCAATAATATGCTGGGTTGCTTTTGTGGAAAACATTTATAACGTCTCCTTTTACGCATCATAGCCTTTTTCTTTCTACCTCCAACTTTGTAGTCCACTTTCTTGGATGCTTCTCCTCCCTGTTAACATTCACAAACATCTTCTTTCTGATAACTATTGTGTATGCTTACAGGGAAAAAAAAATGCTACTGGGAGCAAAACCGGGCTCCCATGAAATTCCAAATCCACAGTCACCAAACAACCAAAGAGGTCCATCTTGAGCCACCCATTTCAGCATGAGAGGAGGACTGATGAGAGTAGATTAGAATGACCTATTTTGAATGTAATAGCTGCAGTCATCTGCCTCTTACATACAGTCTATCAGGGATGGAACTTTATCCACTCCTTGGAGTTAATCTTCTTTTGCTGTCCGTCCTGAATCTTCTAACTCTGATGTCTAATGCTGACGTCTATGTATTTTTTTCTTTTAGAAATTTTTAGAAATTACTACAAGTTTTCAGCAGGAGCTCTATTTAAACAGGTTTGTCTGGATATTCATATGTAAGCTACAAAGGCACAGATGGGTCTAGAGCTGCGAAAATCTCAGGAGTAAATCTGCAGAAAGGTATAAGGGAGATCTTGAAGATGTAGGCAGGGAGCAGCTGGCAGGACTGTTAATTTTGCCTCCTCAGCAGACATTAAAGTAAAATCTATCAAAAGAGGTCTGTTTTTATTATTATTTATTTATTTATTTATTTATTATTTTTGTATGTTACAGTTGTATCTATGCAACAAAATCTCTCTTTTCCTAGGATTGCTCCTAAGGGGACACAGAATGATGAGTCCCGAGCAGAACAGTCAAATCTTCTACACAACCCATCTCCTGAGTTTCTGCTCCACTCTGTCATTTTCAATCAACCAGCCTAGCATCACTCAAAATCTGCATGTCAGAGATGTAAAATCCAGTTCTCCAAAGCAGTGTTTGACTGCTCTAGCTTCAGAATTGTTCTTTCCTTTCTAAAGCTCCCAGAGGTCTAATGCCTCATTGTTAACGCCTCATCTCTTACAACTTCTGAATGAAATGGAGTGCTTGTAGCAAAGTCTTATTGCAGATAATACAAATTCTCTTGAAGACAATTACTCCTCTTCGTTGGATAAGTTGGTGTCCTCTGAGAAAGTCATAACATGACTGGAAAGCTAAAAAAGAGTTGTAACACTTGTATAAGAAACCAAAGACAGGTGACAGGTATAGCTAATTATAGTTATTTCTGACTGTTGAATGATTAATCAACTTAGACTCAGTATGATCATAGAGAATATCTTTTTTCTTTTTTTTCCCAGTCTTTTGAAACCTTTCTATGACATGTCCTGGTTGTGTCAATCTCAAAGCTACATATCAACAGGAAAATGGTGTTCTCTTTCAAAAACATATTTTTGAAGGGCATTATTTCTAAAGGACTTCTGCTTTTAGTTCTGAATGGTTTTAAAAATCCAGCTGTATGTGTTCTGGTGAAATGGCTTCTACTTCTGTTTGTCTCTCTATGCCTGAGAAGCTAAGGGCAGATTACATGCAGGAATTAAATTGCCTTTCAGGTTCCCCCAGTTGAGGAGCAGGACCAACATTTAGTTCAGTCTGGCGAAGCTTGAGCTACATCTGTCTACTTTATTTTTAAATACTTACATAGCTGGGAAGTGTCATTCAATGAATAATGTCAGCCTAATGTTAAAATAATTTGTAGGATGAATCATAATGGATGGCTTTGTATTTGGCATTTGGCTCACTAAGGGTGTAGTAGCTCTTCTCCATGTGAAAGTACAGACTTAAAAAAATCCTACATTATGCTAAATCACAGTTCTCCTACCTTAACAGCCTGTGCTATAGGTGATGTTGTAGGCTCCCTGTGTGCCTTGACACAGGAGCACGCTCTCATTGGTGTCACACATTTATGGCACCTTGACTTGGAAGAGGTGGACACCAGTGGTGCACAAAAATAAGTGAAAGCACAGAGAGATAAGTTCTCTCTTCATCCTGTCCCACGTTATTTACTGATGGCACAGGCATTTTAAGTCATGTATGAACGCAGACCTGCCTATGCACAGCTTCTTTACTGAGCACAGCAGTGGGAGAAACAGCACTGGAATGCAGCACAAACCTATTTCACACCTGATTTCAACAGAATATTATTTTTTTCATCAGTGTTTCATTAAAAGGATGATACATGCTGTTCCTCCTGTTTACCCTAAAATAAGCCTGTCCTTGTTTACTGCCCAATACCTGTTCTCCAGATTCAAAACATCATGAACCACAAACTGTGAGAGCTCTGTTATTAACCACCTTGTGGAATAGTGGCCAGATCTCACTGGGGGACAAACAAACTAGATCTAGATGCATTTTGTATTACTTTTGATTCTGTGATTAAACTAAAGGTTCCTTACTGCAGTATTGGGCACAGAAAAGGCAAACACTGTGCTTGCTTTTCATGCTCTAACAGGATGTGACACAGTCATAGCATTTGCTTGGAGAGGCAGGGGAAGATAAGCCATGCTGGGTAAGGAAGGAATGTCTGCCCTGCAGGCATAGAAACGCATTCTGTATTTTATGTTTCTCTTCACCACCTGCTGAAGTGATTGATATTTGCCTGCAGTTATTTGTAGTATTTTTGTCTAGCTGCACCAGCGTGCTTTGCCAGGAAAAGGAGCACTCTTTCCCCAGCAGTGCATCTATTCATACAGGGGGTGGTTGTGCGTGGACAGGAACCGATCTGCATTTATGTGACAGTGAGCTGTCCTCAAGGTTATGGAACATCAAATCCTAAGATACTTCTACTCTGATTGAATGCTCAAAATAGCGTTAAACTAATTAAGGTTAGTTATCGGTGAATAATAATTCTACTCCACTGAATGGCAGATAGTCAGTGGAGAATTTATTTTCTTTTACTTTTGTTATTAAAATAGTGTCCTATAAATGCACATTTGGGCATTTGGAACAGGTTGCCCAGGGAAGTGGTGATGTCACCATCCCTGGAGGTGTTTAAGGAAGGGATAGATGCAGTACTTAGGAACATGGATTAGTGGGCAATATTGGCAGTAGGAGGGCAGCTGGACTAGATGATCTTAGTGGTCTTTTCCAACCTTAATGATTCTGTGATTCTAAATGAGTCATCTTGAAGGGAAGTTATGACTTGAACACAGACTAGGTGTGTCTGTGACATATATTACTGAGCAGAACTGGAAACTATTGGCATGCTTCAGTATTGCTTCTCTGCATGCAACAAATAAGGATTTTATTTACTTTCATTGTCAATTATCATTCTTCCTTAGCTTCCACAGCCCAGCACATGTGTTCATCCACATGACCTGGTGCATTAAAACAGTATAACCACAACACTGGTCTCAGTGATTCTGTGGTTGCTTCAAAGCATGATAAATCAGAATATGCCTATAGATCCAGTCTGAAGGTCTCCTAGTGATTAAAATGAGATCAATATTTTTGAAGCAAGTAGTATTTGAAAAAAAGGTAGCTAAGCCTCAAATCAATGAGTATAGGATATTATACTGAACATTTAAACACCAAAGGGGGAGGATTTTATTGACAAAACTTGCTCATCAGGAATGAAATGGATCCTCAGGCTGAGCTCTACTAACACAGTTACAACAAATCACACAATCTGCCTTTGAACAGAAAAATCAAATACTTTAGTTTATAATGCATAAATAGTCAGCAAAGAAATCTCAAATATATCATCTGTAAAATGATTTTATGTAAGTTTCAGAGAGGTGTATTTAGGATGTTGTGCATTTCAAAACCTGTGTGAATGTCAGATGTTAATCAAACATTAACTCTGTGGGTGAAGGACTGCTCTCACACAACTAAGGATCACTTTTTTTCCTTGCTACAAACCCAGCAATTGTGTCACTTCCTCTAATTTTGAAGCATATAGTAGTTATAACTAAGCAAACATGGTGAATGCCATCTGTAAATTTTTACAAATACAATTTCAGACCTCTGTAGCTGACATAAAAGAGATCCAAAGATGAAATAAAAAGATCTGGCAGTTGCCAGTGAGTTAAATTGAAATCACAGATTCTATGAAATTAACTCAAAGAACTGTACCAAATCCATCATGTTTTCATGGTCATTTAGCATATTTTCTGAATTCCAGGTGTTTGACAATTTAGTCTTTCTTTTTTGTCTTGAAAATCATATCAAATTACATTTCAACTAAATATCTTGCTATTTGGCAGTCTTACTTTCTAATTTCTGCTTTCTATATTGGGCTGCTCAAAGTTTTCTAAAATTAATTTGTGATAATGACAAGATTCATTTGCTCAACCTTCAAGCTCAAATTAAAAAAATATTCTGATACAATTTGCTCAACTGGTTGGAAAAATTAGGGAATTTCCATCCAATGGGAACACTGTCATCTCAGAATTTAATTTAAATCCAATTCATTCAAATGTAATGGAAATTACTTACTTGGAACAACAACAACAAAAAAATTGTTCTGCATATGAACACTTGTATTTCTTCTTGCTATATAGTGGAAAGATTTCCTAGCACTTTTACATATATCATGAGGTTGGATATTAGGAAACACTTTACCGAAAGGGTTGTGAAGCAGTGGAATAGGCTCCCCAGGGAGGTGGCTGAGTCACCATCCCTGGATGTGTTCAAAAACCGTTTGGATGTGGTGCTCAGGGACATGATTTAGCAGAGGGTTGTTACTTAGGGTAGGATGGTTAGGGTGTGGTTGGACTTGATGATCTTTAAGGTCTTTTCCAACCTGAGCGATTCTATGATTCTATGATTTGATGATCCTATGGTCTTGCTATTGCAGCACAGAGAGTCCTGTGAGCACATCTAGGAATGGTTAAGTCCTCCAGTCTGCAGACTTGACCTCTTCCCAGTTTGTGCCATTACTCAAGACACTTCTTTTCAAAATGACATGACAGAGATCTCCATCCCTGCCTAAATCCAACCCTTGGACTCTCTTGTGTGCTATAAGCTCTCAGTGATTCTTCAGTACGGTGTTTTTATTATTGTTTTCCAAATAATTTTAAGTTGTGAAATTATGTGAAATGTGAAATTATGTTTTCAAACTTAAACTGCTATTTATTGCTTTCAAAGCTCCTCACCTGTCTAAGCTGCAAAGAAGAGTGCTCTTTGCTGAAGCTGATGTGACTGAGAAGATACCCTGGAGGTTGGGGATGAATGGAAGGCTGGAAGGTGAGCAGTACAGTTGAGACCCTGGACTCTGGAGAAGCAAACAGGACCTTACTCAGCTATTGCTAATCTGGAACCTCAGTGGAGCTATCATGAAGGGAATGGGTGGGTCTCTAAAAGTGAGAGCTCAGTAACAAACCTTCTTGTCATGCAGGAAGCCTGGGAGTTTCAGAAAGTATGCATGGCCAGTGAGGAGTTTCTCAGTGAACTAGCACTCAAGAAGAGACTGGAGAAGAGGCAGAAACAAGGACAGGCAGCAAAACAGAAGCTAAAAAGCAGTGTTAGGTACTTAGTGTCAAAATCAGAAAAGTCAAAATGGAGCTGCAGCTGAGACTGCTGAGGAGAACTGATGGGAACAAGAGAGATTCTGCAAAATGCTAACTGGAAAAGGATGTTCAGGGAAAATAAGCTCTTAATGAGAATAGATAACAGTGAAGAAGCTAAATTACTCAATGTCTTTTTTTCTACTACCTTCAGAGCAAAAACCTACTTCCATAGTGCCTGCATGGTACAAGAAATTAACAGCCAGCAGAGGAGGGCCAACTTAGACACTAGAGGAGCAGCATTTGTTCAGATCCGTTGGGTTTCTCCAACAAGCTGATGGGAAGCCTTCCTGATCCTGTGGTCATGATGCCACTGCCAATCTTTAAAAGAGGCAAGAAGAATGGCTCAAAAATAATCAGTTTCACCTCAAACAGTTTAGAGGACATGCAACATTTAGTCAGGGGCGGTCAGCCCTGGAAGATAAGTCCTGTATGAGCTGCCTAGTATGACAGAATGACTGGCTCTATGGACAAGGGCAGAGTAGTGGGTGTAATGTACCTTGATTACAGTATGCCCTTTCGTACCACAGCCCCAGCCTTCCCCTCTGGAAACTGAAGAAAGATAGACCAGACAAACAGACTTTTAGATGGACTGAAAGCTGTATGTATGGATCATAAGCCTGTAAGGATAGCAGTCAATAAGTCAACATTTGGCTGTTAATTAGCAGAGTTCCCTGGGGTCCATATTGGCACCCTATTCACGCCATTATTGACGGTGTAGTGGCAGTGCAGAATTCATTCCCAGCAGATCTGCAGATAGCACTAAATTAGGGAAGTGGAAAATTCAGCCCAGACAGACCCTGATAACCTCAAGGATTGGACAGAGACCTTGTGATCCATATAAGAAGTATGAAATTCTGCACCTTGAACAGCTGGAATAATCCCCTTGATGGGTACATGCTGGGAAGCGACTGGCTGGGCAATAGTTCTGAGGGTTACAGTGTGCTCCAGATTGAATGCGAGCGCTCAACTTGCTCTTGTAAAAGAATCTGTACACCAGGATACATTAGAAGCATGGCCAATACATCCAAAGAACTTTGCTGATCATTTCTACCTGGTACTGGTGAGACTGTACCTGAAACACTGTGTTCATTTTTTTATACCTCTTGTCAAGAGGGATGTAACTGGAGAGTTCAGTGGAGAGCTTATCAGAAAGCTATGGAGGGGAGTCTGGAGGAGCTGCAATTAGTCTGGTAAAAGGGAAGCTAAGAAGTGATGTAACAAGAGTTTACAACTGTTTGAATAATAATTATAAAAGTGGCAGACCCAAATTCTTCCTGCTAGTGCCGTCTATTCTAAGAAAGTGGAACTACCTCTACGTATGGTGTGGGAGGCTCAGTCTGGACATCAGGATAAACAAGAGGGTAGTTAAGCAGTACATCAGAGGGATGGAAGAACATTTGTCACCTTTTTAAGACTCAGGCAAGGCCGTGAGGAACATAATGCAGTGCTGAGCTAATCCAGTTCAAAGATAACCTCAAGAGGCACCTTCCAACCAGTCCTTGCAGCAGGCCTCAGGTCTTCATGATGTCTTACTATTAAGACCCTATTATTAAAACGAACTGTTCATTAACTTGTTTGATCACATGAATGGTGGTAGAAGATTGTCACCTAGCCTGTTTGGAAAGAGACAATTTTGCAGATGGAAAACACCTTGGTGAGTTGTGTAACTGAGACAACACCTCTCATCAACCCACTTTGTGGAGATGATAGAAGTGCAGCAAGAAACTTCAGCTAAGGAAAGGGATTCAAGTCACATATCCCTCACTTCCTTGCCATGGTACTCACTCATCTTTCTGGCTTAAATGACATAGTCGCATACCTCATAAAAATGTGAATATGGACTCAGTTTTTATTCTGCCACAATTGAAACAAAGAACCTAAATTAATTATCCATTTGTCTTTGGCCTTCTATTTTCAAAGCATTATCCACCTTCTTTGCTCTGTGGGAAATACTTTGGTATAAACATACTCATTTTGCTGTGAGTACACTGGTTCTATAACGTCAGACTAGTAGTTTCCCACGCTGCATGATATAGAAAACATGTCTTTTTCTCAATTGCATCATGATTTTCTTTCTTTGTAATGAGATGCTGAAGATTATTTTTTTCCTCTAAATCCGTGGAGTGTCATAATTTTTATTACTTAGGAATAAAGTGCATAGGAGCAACAATGTTTAGATCTCAATAAAAGATGATTTTGAAATTATTATGCTATCATCAGTAAACAAGTTTTAGATCATCCTCTGAAGCAGAGGAAATTGAAGAAACTAGACCTATCAAGGAATTGTGTTCCTATATCTTTGAATATTTATGTGGCCACAAATTCCTACCCAAGCAATACTGGATGGTACTGAAGAGAAATCTTTCAAAAGGGGGTGAGCTAAATTGATCTCCATGCTTTGGATTTAAAATGTGGATTTTTGTTACTACTTGCAAGAGGCAAGTTGCCATGCTGAGGAGAGTCCATGATTTCTATAATCTGAGGCAAATGACAATAAGGTCACTTATAGTCAAGAGGATTTACTGGTGTCACCACTAGCAGAACTTGTTTTACCATATTCAGGGGAGCACAAATTTGCTTGTCTTTGTCTAGAGGTGTGGGGTGGTTGTTTTTTGTTCTGTTTTTTAAATTAAAACAAACAAACAAACAAATATCCACAGAGGGCAGTATATATACATATGTTCTACGCATCTGAATTTTTCCTTTTGTTTTGGATTTTTTCTTTAGATTCAGTATTATAGGCTTCACTGAGGACATACTGTCTCCAGTGGAGAGGATCAGAGCAGCTGTGCTACAAGAAACTAGAATCAGATGCCACCCGATGTGATGCACCCAATACACTCACATGCATTCTGGCACCTGGCTGATGTCACTGTGAAGCCACTCCTGCTAATCTCTGAAAGATGACCATGATCAGGGCAGGTTCCTAAGGACTAATAAAAAAGCAAATGTCACTCCTATGTTTAAGAAGGGCAAAAATGAGGATTCAAGATCCCACAGGGAAGATGGCCTCATGTCAGTTCATGAGAAGGTGATGTAAATCCTCCTAGAAAAGATTTCAAAACATACTCAGATGTTTGGGAGTAGTCGGAATTGATTTGCAAAGTGAAGATCATGCCTCCCCTGTGATGAGCTATGCAAGTGGCATGCTGAAAGAAGAGAGGCCAGTAGATGTTTATGTTGGCTTGAGCAAGACTTTCAGTGCAGTTTCTCATAACATCCTCATAGATAAGGTGATGAAATACAGACCAGATAAATGGACAGTAGAGTGGACTGAAAGCTAACTGAACTGCCAGGCTCTAAGGGCTGTGATCAGTGATGTGAGGTCAAACTGGAGGCCAATCACTAGTAGTGTACCTGGGAGTCAGCACCTCCCAAAGTCTTCTTTAAGGACCAGGATGATTGGATCAGAGCCTTAGCAGATTTGCAGGTGACAATACTGGGAGCAGTCGATACACCCAATGGGTGTGCTGTCATTCAAAGGGACCTCAACAAGCTGAAGAAATGGGTCAACAGAATCCTCATGGCATCCAGCAAACGGGAATGCCAGGTGCTGCATCTGAGGAGTAATAAACTCATGCACGTGTACAGGCTGGGGGCCGACCAGCTTTACAGAAAAGGACCTGGAAAATCCTGGTGGACAAGTTGAACATGAATGAGCAATGTGCCTTCGTGGCAAAGAATTCCAGCGGCACCCTGAGCTGCATTAGGCAGAGCACCTGCCTGCAGGTCAAGGGAGGTGATCCTTCCCCTCAGCACTGATGTGAGACAACTGAAGTGCTCTGGATTCCTCCACAGAAGGAGGGGATGGACATATTGGAGTGAGTCCAGTGAGGGGTCACAAAGATGGTTATGAAACTGGAGCATCTGACATACAAGGAGAGGCTGAGAGTTTGGATTGTTTAGCTTCTTTCTCATATCCAACTTAAATCTCCCCTCATTTAGTCCCCATTTCCCCTTGTCCTGTCATCACAGACCCAAAGGCCCAAACTAAGCTGAAGACGTAAGTGCATGTAAAAATGGTCTCCTTGTAGAAGGCTGTTTATTCGTCTCAGGAATGTGAAGTGACAGTCTGGATCTCCTCTCTTCTGCCAACTAAGTTAATGGCTACTATCAAAATCAGTTTCAAAACCACAGAGTTGTAACTTTTTCAAAAATGGTTCACAGGCAGTCCATGAAACATGAGAATTGTGTTCCTCTTGCTCTCTCTTCCCAAAAATGTTTTCAGGTCTGCATTTCCATGGATATGAGTAACCAACATCACCATCTGGGGGTGCAGCTTTCCCAGGCACATTTGATTGCCCTGAAGATGAGAGCTAGTCAGGAGGAGAAAAAAGAAAGTGAATGTACTTGGCAGTACCTACCAATTATGTATATTCACTTTGTAACTTCATACAACTCCTGCACTGAGACAGTCACTCGGTCACCATCTCTAACAGGGAATTCAGCAGGAGTTCTCTGATTCTTGGGGCCAAGTTCCAGTTCTGTGATCCAGAGAGAGTGAGTGCTCCAGCGACTCAGTCACAAACAAACCTTCCAGGGAAACCTGAGACCCAAATTCAGAACATAAAGGCAATCTGTACAGAACACCCTGAGCAGGCTGGGGAACAGTGAGTGCTTTAGAAAGTTCAGGCAATGCTCAGCCACTACAAATGCAGCTGACTAAAGTTACACTCCCTTCAGTGAGTATTATATTGATAACATGCTTCAAAGAAGCATATTCATTTTCAAATAATGTTATTGGCATCCAGATTAAAACAGGAACAGTACTGTGGGGAGTGGAACAGAAGGTTGGTGCCTTCTGAGTCAGTGGGGAGGTAGAGAGAAAGGTGGAGTTTGGAGATTTATACAGAGAGGCCCACCAGTACTGCTCTTCAAAGAGCCTCACATCTTCTGAAGTAAGAGGAGAAAAGAGATACCCATACAGTATGATACTGCAATTAAAGGAAGAGTAATTACCAGCACTCTTTAAAATCAAATCCAGAAAGACTGGATGTTGTGTTGAGGGACATGGTTTAGTGGGAGCTATTGGTAAGAGGTGAATGGTTGGACTGGATGATCTTTTAGGTCTTTTCCAACCTTGGTGATTCTATGATTCTATGATTCATACAGTGATACATGTTTAAGGCTTCATGAAGGATATTGTTGAGTCTCAGTCTAAAATACAATGCCCATTTTTGGACTTATTTCAAATGCTTTTTTTCTCACAAGTCAGCCCAGTTTACATGGTTTCAGTTTTTGGATGAGTATCACCTCCCTGTGGCAGATCTCGAGCAGCTCGCAGATTGCTAAGAAAGCACTTTTCTCAATGTATTTGTAGCACTTTTATCTACTTCCACCTCCCTTCAGTAGAAGTTAGGATGAAAGGGAATGGCCTCAAGTTGTGCCAGGGATGGGTCTGATTGGACATTAGGGAAAACAGCTTCTCAGAAAAAGTGGTGAGACAATGACACAGGCTGCCCAGGGTAGTGGTGTTGTCACAGTCTGTATGGGAACTGCTGAATCACGGCCTGAACCTCTGATTGACCACCTGAGGCAAGCAATAAGTCAGCCCTGGGAGCATAGATGAAGGCAATTCACCTGTGCTGCCAGAAGGGGTGGAGCCTGGCTGCACCTCTCCTAGACCCATTTAAGAGTTGACTTCCCATGGAGAAGGATCTCTTCTGGAGATTGTTCCTCTTGGAGTCTTCTCAGTGAGCCTAAGATAAGGGTAAGCTTTCCATCCTTTCTTCTTTGGTGTGATAGCCTGTTTAGCCTGGTTTTTCTGTATATTTCTTAATTATAGCATCTGCATTTCATTGATTATACACAGTCCCTGGAGGTGAACAAGAAATGTGTAGGTGTAGTACTGAGGGATGTGGTTGTTATTACCAACAACCACTGGTGGCAGATGGATGGTTGGACTAGGTTATCTTAGAAGTATTTTCCAACCTCAATGATACTGTGATTCTATGAAATAATTAATGAGAAAATAGAGCAGAAAATAAATGAGATTTGCCCAGGTACCAGAGCATATAGCACTGAGGAGAGGCTCAGAGGTTGGGCTGTGTTCAGCCTATAGAAGAGAGTGCTGTGGGGAAGTCTTATGTCTTCTGCATCTACATAAATGAGGGGCAACAGAGAAGAGAGTCAGACTCTGCACCCCTGTGCACTTGGGAGCAATTAAGGCAACACGCACAACTTGGACAACAAAAAAAAAATCTATCCTTTTTTTTAAAGGAAACTGTTACTTCTTTTAAACCATGGAAATGATAAAACCTTGGACCGTGTTGTTCACAGATACCATGCCTCCATCACTGGAAACACTGAGAGAGCAAAAGGACAGAGCACAGGTGGATGGGATGAGCGCAGGATGAGTGCCCCACGTCCCTTCCAACCAACACAACTCTATGACTCAAACAACAATGGCAATGTTTTTTTTCCAGTCTTCCGTGGTTATACTGGTGTTTACAACAGCCTTCCATCATACTCCCATTACTCCTCTTGTCTCAATGAACTTCTTCAGCTTGCCTGGCACTAAAGCCAAAATGAACAGGGGAAGTAATAGATTTGTGAAAGAACTGCTTTCTCAAAGTACTTAACTGCCTTGATATAGCTCAGAACACTGCACACACTTTGGCAGGTATCCAATATGAATATTGCTCAAGCCTGTACCGGAAGATGGTTTATCCAAAAATATTGTCTTGCTAGAATTTTTGCTATTTCATGAAGTCTCACATCTTAAATGTTAGCTTCTGGTTCTTTTATGTGTCCGTTATACCAGTGGAATGTGATCTTGCCAACGCTATCGTATGTAAGTACAATAAGACAAATACCAGCTTCAAAGTGATCAATACTGAGTTCTACACTAATAAATGGAAAATCAGCCTGCAGTACCAGTGGGGGACTAACTTCCTAGTGGAACTTTAGTTGGAAAGACTCATGCGCTGACCCTAATCCAGGTTTACTCTAGAAAGAATAAGGCTTCTGTAGCTTTTAATCTTACTGTATAATGCAATATAATATCTGCTGAAGAAATTGCATGGATTTAATTTAGCTGAATACTCAAGGTGCATTCAGTATCGTTACTCTGAAAAGTGTTATCCTCTGTAAGCAGATGGGAGCACTACCTGAACATGTAATAGATGTGCAAGGTATAATAGGCCTGATCTCCCCCAGCCCTCATTTTCTCCTGCCCACAGTGCATCACTCAATGTGCTTTAGGATCAGTGTTAAATCCCCAAATACCATGGTACTTGAAATTTCTTGGAACACTGCTCAGTGCTTTACAGGTTGACTCTGCAGGGTTGTATGTATCATATGCAGGTGGCTTTGCATAGGGATCTGAAATACATCCAGCTTTTACTTCACAGCACCAAAAAGGTAATTCTTCAAAACGTACTATCTGAAGCCACCTTCCCACTGTGCTACACATAGATGTGATTATTTGAGCCAGGAACATTTTTAGATCTAGCAGTACTTTCTTCTGCCAAACTGCACAAGCAGCCTAAAAAGGGGAAGAAAATGTTCTGCACGCATCTGATACTCTAGTTTTGTTGAGGGGCTAAAATGTAAGTATGAAGGAAGAATACACATTTTCAGTAGCTTCCAGTTTGGGTAGAGTAACTAACTTTTTGTTCCAAACGATTGCTGCTCTGGGTGGATGCCTCTAAACAGTCTTTTGCCTGCACCTTTTGCCTCCACCTTAAGAGGATCATAGAATGGCCTGGGTTGAAAAGGACCACAATGATCATTGAGTTTCAACCCCCCTGCTATGTGCAGGGTCGCCAACCACCAGACCAGGCTGCCCAGAGCCACATCCAGCCTGGCCTTGAATGCCTCCAGGGATGGGGCATCCACAGCCTCCTTGGGCAACCTGTTCCAGTGCGTCACCACCCTCTGTGTGAAAAACTTCCTCCTCATATCTAACTTAAACCTCCCCTGTCTCAGTTTAAAATAATTCTCCCTTGTCCTATCACTATCCACCCTAGTGAACAGCCATTCCCCCTCCTGTTTATAAGCTATCTTCAATTAGTGGAAGGCTGCAATGAGGTCTCCCCAGTGCCTTCTCTTCTCCAAGCTAAAACCTTCACCTAACTTCACAGGACTTAATGAAGGATGGTCATGGAAACCTGTAGAGGCTGGAGGAGCACACAGCAAACTGCACCACCAAAACTGTGTGCTTTTATACTGGCATACCAAGCAAAATTGTGAATAGAGCTTGTGACAGTGTTTCTCCAGATCTCAGTGACAGAAGCTGTTTTGAGAGCACCAAAGAGTTCAATAAATCCCTGTGCAGCCCCACCACCACAGGAAGCCACCTTGTTCCATGGCAAGGCTGACACCCCTGCACCTCTATGGAGAGAGCAGAAATGTGAAGTCTGATTGAGATCTGAAGGTCCATCACCTTCCTAGCACGTGAAGAATTGACTCAAAGGTTTTCTCAGCTCTGAAAGAACGTGTATTTCCTTTTTGGACCAACTCTTCTAAAATAGCTCCATGTTCTCTTAGCATATACAGTGCTCTCGGTGATTTACAGCTGCTTGTAACAGAAGAACAGATTCCAAGGGAAATCACTTTTTGACTAAAAAAAGTGAACACACATGTGCAACCTCTTCACTTTCGGAACTGTCTTTCCTGTCTTTTTCAGAACTCCCTTCCTCATCCCGATTTCTCTACCTGAAAAGGGAGGGATGTACGATGGCACAGCAAGCTCCAGCCGGGGAATCCCCAGATTGGTGAGCATTGGCAATGGGAGATAACAGAAGAGGAAAGATTTCATTTTTTACAGCTTGTTGTTCCTTACATTCTTCTATGTTTCTGGCAATTTCAAACGCAGGGTAGCAGGGCCTGGGTAACCCTTTCAACCTGACACAGACTGGTTGTTTTTCATGTTTATGAAGTGCTTAGGTGATGCTTCAAAGCTGAAACATCCAAAGATACCACAAGAGACACAACACATTTTATTTAGAGTCACGTTAAGATTAAAATGGGACTATTGGGGAAGTACAATTGAGTGTGGTGGAGATGGGAGGTGGAACAAGGACCAGAACCTTACTCTGCTTCCTCTGGATTTCTGAATCCGAAGTTAGACTTCAATGGAAAAAAGATACAGAGTGGTGTGGGTGGAAAACCCATGCACTGTACATTCCAGATCTACTTACTGAGCTAGTGATTTCCCTTAGGCACACCCTCTCATCACATACGAGCAATAGGCTGTTACTAGAGGCAAGTTTTCAGTCTAACACAGGATAACTGTAGGCTTCAGTAATTAAGTGTTGAGATAAGGCACCTCTTACAGAATTACAACCTGTGAGTTATGAGCACTCTTTGATGTAGCTGCCATACAAATCAATTTTGAAAAAATTTCTGAACAACATTAAGTTGCCTGTGGCTTGACAAAGCATTTGCTAACTATGGTATGCACATTAAATTATTCTGAAAAATAGTCAATTAGCCATGGCACACAGCCAGCAAACATTCCTGGGTCCTTTGAAATAAGCCAGAAGATGAGCTGAAAGCTTCACCTCTGTACATCTGAGTTCCAATTACACATCTACACCCCTCTGATTGAGGAAAGCATAATTTTGATTGACAGAAAAATGAAACACTTAGCAATCAGAGGGATCACTGAGCATCACGAATGGTCACCGTGTCATTGGAAAACTGCTAACTGATACTCTTACCACATTCATCCATGAGTTGAGGTAAAAATCAATATATAATTTTATAGGAAAGACAGAGGAAGGACAATTATTATGGCATATCAAGCTACTCAGAACTACATGCTCTTCCCACAGTGGCAATATTTCCCATGATAAAGATACTGGCAAAAAGCCTTTTAGGAAATCTCAACAATATGGAGAGCCTTACAAGTCTTCCATTCTGAATTAGCATTTGTGTATCAGGAAAACATGGCTTTTTCAAGTCTGTCCATTTCCCTCACAAAAGCTGGACAGATAAAAGGCCTGCATGAAGATTTTTTCCCCTCTCAGTATTTTCAGTCCTACAGAAAGCTACAGAGGGACACCTTCAGAAGAACGTGACAGTTTCAGCTGGGATGGCTGTAGCACTGTGGGAATGTTGGAAGAGCCTTCCAGGGGGATTGGAGCAGAGAGGGACAGAAAACTCCAGCTGCTGACCCAGTACTATGCAACAGAAAGGTGACATCATCTCTTCTCATCACAGCATAGCTGTCCCTGTGGGAAGATTTTGCTACGGCAATTAACTTGAGCTCCAGTCCTTGAATGGGAAATCATGAGTTCAAAAACTTTGTGCCAGAAGAAATGGTTTATGCAAGAAGATGAAAACACATTTACTAACCCTTATTATGTGATATGAATAAATAATGTAAGAGCAAAATAACATTTATATGCTACAATGATAGACGTGTGAATGACAAACTCAGGAAAATTTCTCTGGAAACAAGAATAAAGATTATTTTGAAGGATGAAAAATTGAAGATTAAGTCAGAGGATGTCAATCTATGCAACAGGATCAGAAGTAGTCAGTGTTTCTTTTGTTTAACTGAAGGCTACTTGGACTCAAGTTATTTATTCTAATTATTTCTCCATGCTCTAAACCAGACTCAGATTTTCAGTGGTTTTTTCCCTTTGATTCTCCAACAGCGGCATAGGAGACCATTGCTAAATAATCCAATAAATAAATAAAGCAATAGAATCAATTCAAGAATTTGTCTTTTCTCTGCAAATATAGTGAGTAAATACAGCAACTGTAAGGACTGTCAGCACTGTCTCAAGGATTGTCACAAAGCTGAATCCATTCTGACAGACGGTACCACTTGTGGCAGAGCACACAGCCCAGGCAGACACCAGTGTCCCCACAGGGATCCACCTCTTTATCTGCTGCTCTTCACTGTTACTGGAAATGGAGGAAGCAGCACCTGTCAAGTGTTTCTCTTACTGGCAGGCTTGCACCTCTGTCTATGCCTGCATGCTGGAATCAGCTTGATCTTAACAAAAAAGGAGACTACTTCAAGAATCCAGAAGAAAACACCTCCAGTGTTTCCATTCCTGGCAGTGCTTATTTGCAGACACCAGGAACTTCAGAGTCCCTAAAACTCTATGACAGAAACTCCTACTGAGGAAGTTGAGGCAATCTGCTCACTCGAATTTGCAAAGGTTGGTTGGATGCTGTTCATGGCATTTTGGCAGCTCATCTGCTCCCTCCAGAGGCCAAACATACAAGGGTATTTTGCCTGGGATCCCTTGGGAATAAAATCAGCCAGCTGTGAAGAAGAGAAGGGCTGATAAAGCAGTACAGATGCTAGTGACTGCATCTGCTTCTTATGAAGTTTTCCTTTCTTGAGCTAACATCCTGAATATAAACAAAACCACTCTGCAACAGTTCTTTCTTTCTACAAACACATTTAAGAAAATAAGAAACTAACTCATAGGACAACAAACACAAAGTGCTAGATGTCAGGCTTACACAGCAGTCAATCAAGCGTGCAAACTACTGGTACCATGGTGCTGACATCCTGCACATTACATAAGCAAGTGAGAAGAAGAGACTGGTTACTCAATTTGATCCTAAATATTCGTGTTTTTTTTTTTTTTGTCACACTAGGCATTGAATGTCCTAAATATAATCAGTGTAATTAAAACAGCTGGATCCCAAAGGTAGCCCATGAACAAATGAGCACTTGAAAGCAGAAATGTTCAGATGCTGCTAGCAGTGCTCTACTGCTAGTATGTACTTCCTAGATGGAGTTACATGAAAGCTCTCATGCTTGCAGTTGGCCTCCATTTAGTTGATAGTGTGATTGTAAAAGATCAACCTTCAGCATTACATTTGATGGGCAAGATGCAGTACAAGCAACCAGAGCTCATCATAGGAATACTTACTCATGCTTAGTGTGATAAGGAGAGGGAAAAGGAAAGGCATCATCCCTGCTCATCTCTCCTCTTTCCCAAAGGGTATGCACATCCAGAGAAGTAAATCCTTACGATTCACTTTGTGTCAGAACGAGAAAGCATTGCCTACAACGACCTTCACAAAGGGCAAAAAAAGGGCACCAAGTTTAAAAAGAAAAAATATTTCAGACAGTACTATTTCCCTCTTCCCACAGTCCTTCTAAGAAGGCTGTGCTTACTTTAACTTTCAAGTCCTCATTTCCATGAAGCAGACAAGCTACCTACATGGCACTGTGTTTACAGGCAAAAAACTAGGTTTGAGCTACTAAGTCAGGTAAGAGAGGTTCTCAAGTCCCACAGCATCCACGTTCAGTAACAGCAAACGATTACGGTCCAGGCTGACCGCTCCCATTGTTGAGCAAGTTTCAACACTGCATCTCAGCTGGAAACAACATTTACCTCACGGCCCCGGGGGGAAACAGTTCCAGCACCAGCTCACAACCCAGATAAACCACAAGTCCTATCATCTCATCACGAAGAACCTGGTAAGGAAGAGCCAGGTGCCATATGGAGCAAACTGCCACTCTGCCATCAGCACGCATTCGCTCACGGCCATTGTGCGTGGAGCCACACGTACGTGTGGCAGCGCATACAGCACACAGTAACCTATATTTACACATATAAACTGCAACAAGGAAACAGCAGTCAAAGAGCCATGGATTACCAGTTCCTCAATTGCCCGAGGAAGGAGAGCGGTGAAGGCTTCTTTAAAACCACATACATTTTTTAAATGAGACAGTGCAAAGGATTAGGGTGGAAAAGCACTGGGGCTGCCCAAGCAAATGCTGCCACTCTAAAAGGCCGTTGAGACAAAAAAAGATTTGGTACAACAACAACAAAAACTGCTTCAAAGTTTTAATCACAAAACTCTCGGTGGGAAACAGAGAACACAAAGTTTACTCTTCAGTCGCAGAAAATCCATGTTTTAATTTCTGTGTTAAATTTCACGCTACAGGTAGAAAAGCCAGCAGCAGTTCTCAAAGTCAAACAAGTCTTATTAAAAAAATTATATAGAAATGACCACCTTTCATGGCGTCAGTCAGCAATCTTGCAGTCCTCTACCTGGCAGCTGCTGCCTTCTTTGCATGTAGACACTGAAATCAGAGCTCCTTGTGTAAGCAGCTTTTTACCTCCGGAGGAAAAAGAGACAATATAAAGCTGCCCAGTTTGCTCTGTGAAAGGGGTCTGGCAGTGGACAGAGAATGAGGACATTTATTTGAGAAAGATCAAGCAGCCTACCGTGAAATCAGTGAGATGGTGTTGAGCCAGAGCACTGAGAAGAAAATCACAGTTGAATAGCAATCTTCCTAAAGAGCTCTGCAGAATTTTGGGTGGGCCCGACAGGAGCTTGTGACCAATAAAGGCTGGAAACAATTCTGTGAGGAACAGAATTTCATCTTTGCCCCACAGCTGAAGCATCTTGTTCTACCAGAGAATTCTAGTACACTGAAGTCAGTTTCTTGCAACAGCAGCATATTTGTTTCTATTTCCCTTACCACTGACAATGTACTTTACACTTTTTCCTTATATGTACAAAAGTGTTTTTGGCAAGAATAAATTCTGTACTTGTATCTTCGGCAAACATTCACTGTAATTTAATCACCAGCTTCTCTGCTGCCACTACTGCATAGAAATCTTCTGCACCAAGCCTGGTTTTGGGAGTTTCTAGACCATTTTCAGAGCTGCTCGATGGTCTGTTCAATATGTTGAGGAAACCAGTAAGCCAGGGAACAGCTTATAAACCTCACCCTGAAACTTTACAACTTGTATGTTGATTCACTACTGAATGTTACAGACATACAAAGACAGAATCTTTATATATAATATCAGGGCAAGAGGAGTGCTATGTTAACAGCACATTTTCCCGATACCTAGCAAGTTCTTACTATGAGTTTTTAAAACCCATGTAATATTTGCCAAAAGTACTCAAGACTAAGAAATAGTTACTGTTGTATGATCTTCTCTTAGGAATAACAGATACTGTGAAGAAGGAAAAAGATAAAGAGAGACAGACAATTTGTGGGAATTTAAACCTAATGCAGAAATCCTCCTTAAAAAAATAATCCCATAAAGCCCCGAGGCCGCTCCGTATCTACAGACATTTTGTTTTACCTATTGGGGCAGTCATTTTACAGCATACCAAAAAGACTGTATAATGAATACAAGTTTCAAGAATCGGATTTTTATGGCACAAAAGGAATTTTTCCATTAACCTGCTTTCAGAGTTGTTAAACATATAACTGAAGACAAACAAACTAAGGCTACCACAAAATAATATTTTCATGATGATGTTAGTCTTTATTCAGCTTTAACTGACTCCTCCAGTCCAAAGGCGGAGAAGAATCTTTCCATTAATTTGTTTCAGCGACTCATTCAGGATGAAAAGATTCTTTTCCTACGTTTGACACAAATTTAATTTCTCATTTATATCGTTATTCAGAGTTCACATAAGCTTTAATGTTGTACCTTAGGCTGCATGGACTTTAAGATTAAAATAAAACTCTACTCTTAACATAACCCTTTCTATAATGTAAAAATATTCTACACGCTTAACATATCGTGAATGTTAACCATTTGCTTTGGGGAAAAACTATTTTAGTTTCTTTTTTTTCAGTACAGAATCAACTGCTACCGGTTTGTATGAACGCATCCCTGTTATGCTGGGTGCCACCCAGTGTTCATCTTCCACAACTACAACTTAGCTACTGAACACACAGAAGAGCTAAGCGTACAAGACAGTTTTTAACAACTGCAAATTTAAGATGCTGCTTATGGTTCATTGTTACTTCTCTACCCATCCGCTGTGGCAAATTTGCTTCTTTGAAATTATGAGTGTTCTTAATTATCAAAATCCGTATAAAAATAGCAGCATGCTACGAGACGTGAAAAGCAGATTCATGCATTATGAATTAAAATGCAGATTTCTGCCTTCCTTTTATATTATCAAAATCTTTTAAAGTTAATATCAAGGCAAGGGGTATAAGGACAGACACTGCATAGTACATTTTAATACTAATCTGAACTGGGTATTTAATCAAAATTCATGATAATTACAGGGTAAACAATTTTTATTTCAAAATACAAGTTGAACTGGTATTGTAGTGATGAAAGCACAAGAGGGGAAAACCAGAGTCTTTTACAGCCCATGTCTCTGTATCTCACTTATACCCGGAGCTAAAAGCTCTAATTGGTGAAGGGAAAATATTTGTGGCATTTCATTTAACCTTTGTGATAATCCAGCATTATCCATTTCTAAAGAAATATAAATACTTTAAAACAAACATTGAAAATAAATCCTTTTGACGTAACAAACTACACTCTTTACCAAGAATTTTCCGTCTTCTGAAAAGAAAGGTACTTCACCCAAAAAAATAATCAAAATATCAATGTAGAACAATCCTTGGAGGAAGAAAGTTGGAATGTAAACCTCTGTTCCAAACTAGATCTGCAAAAGAAAAAGAAAGAAAAATGATTTTATTCACACGTAGCTTTCATCAGCTCCGTCTTTAAGCTGTTTTTACATCTAAACAGGAAACTTCCTGAGCTCCATACAATAAGGTTTTTCCCTCAGCTTGCATCTCCCCTTTCTTAACGTGTGAACAATTACGTTCCTCCTATGCCCTCATCACCAAAGTGATGACAACTACGGTTACGTGGAACAGCAGAGCCGACATTCATACAAGTAGCACAAGCATAAAAAAGCCCCTAACTCTCAAGAACAGAAGCCCAAACAGAGTTTAAGTCTAACATCCCTAAGCACTGACTACTCAAACAAGTTCAGTGGCAAAATGAACTTTTCCAACCATTCTCCTGACATAAGCAACTATGGAGAGGTTCCACCAAGTCTTTCATGATGACTATGACTTTCAAAGCCATACATGATTCCCCGTAGACTGGGATGATCCTCAAGAGAGATTACTCTTATTTTGTTACTTCATGTCTCTTCTTTTCTTACAGCATGATATTAATACTACATAACATACCTGAGAAACCTGAAAATAATAATAGCTGCTCACTTTAATACATTATCCCACATTGTGATCCATTAGTTGGCAAATTGCATTTTTGCAATATTCATACAGCAATTTATCACGTTAAGATCTTACAATGGCTCCTTTATTAAAAGCACACATTACTACAAAGTGTTTCCAGCTACAGTAAGCTCAACCACTGACAGGTTCAAAGTGCATTTTTCAAAAGTTTGAAGAAAAATTCATCAAGATTTTGGATAGTTTGAAAGAAGCGATTGAAATGGAGAGCCTCAATGAGCTCAAAATAATGTAAGCACAAGGAGAATTGGTCATATTACCAACTCAGAGAAACGACTAAAAAGATGAAGACTTAAAGCATAAGACAATAACTTGAGTGGTCTATCCAATTAAGTTAACTCACTAGCTCAGTAAGTTACTAATTATCCCCTGAGCCAGCTGACCCTGCGCACATTCTTAGTGCTACAAAATGAAGCACAGCATCTTTGAAAAGATTTTATAGCAGATTATGATTTGAATTATAATACATTTTACTACTATAAGAGTGTACAGTCAGTTACTGCTTATCATAGTTAGTGATAAGCACTGACAAGTGAATGTGACAATCTGCGAATTCGTGATTACCATTAACCCCACTACTGCTAAGGTGCAGCTTTTATGATTTTTAAGAAACACAACATGGGACAAAACCAGAGATTTAAGATCTTTTTTTAAAAAATTAAAACAACAACAAAAACCCCACAAAAATCTTTCAGTTGTTTCTTACTAGATGGTGAAGTTGCTAAGACTACAGAGAAATCAGGAAGTTGAAAGCCACGTTTTTGATGCAACTCCTATACGAACTACGACCTGCTCCATAAATGTGTCCAATACAGTTTGCATTCACATAATCCTTGGCTCATCCTGCTTCAACTGAACTGGCCAAATCTGCCCTATTTGACATGGGAGCTGACCCACAAGTCTTTGTGCAGGCTGCCTGGGATGTCTTTCTAGCCTAAGTGATCCTAAAAGTAAGAAATCCTAATAGTCTGCTAAACCTTTCTATATCATCTACCTTGATTTCCATCATGAGCTTGTTGTAATGAGCTTACAGTTCAGAGACCAGTACCCAAGGCTGCATTCAGCTCCTTCAATATTCAGCTGTGTCCATACGTCTAGTTGGTGAGTCCTGTAATGGTAACTCCTCCCCCATACATACATGTACACACACACACAACCACTTGGATAGCCACTGCCACCTAAATTTGTGTCCTTGGGGTCAAATGACTTTGACTGTGAGCACCTTAAGGGTAATGAGAAGACTGCTCAAATTTTAACAGTATGAAACTAAATACACGTGTTTTGTGTAGAGATAAACTAGAAGAGGAACACAGAACAGAAAAGAGAACAGAAAGCTGGTGTGCTCATGTCCACACTCCTTTCCGAAGCAGTCCCTGGGTCAAACATCTGCCAGGCTTCTCTGAGTAAAAGCATTCAAGTGCCTTACTCCAGAAAGGATTCAGGGGGCTGAGGAAGTGAAGGAACAAGTCCCTGAAGCATGCAGATACACCAAGCACCACAACACTCTTCAAGAACAAAATCCTTGACAAAGTAAGCTATTCTGAACACTCGTGTATAGTTTTAGTTTCTCCAAAAAAACATCGAAAGACAGCTTGCTGTCAAAGACGAGAGTTTTAAATATATCATACGGAACGTGTCTACTACTTACATCATCAATATCTTCATCATCATCTCCAATATCATCAAACTGGATTTCATCATCATCTCCGGGACCAAATGTGTCTGTTTCATTGATTTTAGCTAAAAAAGCATCCAGAAAGTTAGGGAGAGCATTCATACCGAGTCAAGATAGGCTACGTATTCTTGTCCAACTTGAACTTCCAGTTTGAACTGAAAACGTTCTTACCATGTTCTGGAAGCTCCCCATATGCTTTCAGACTTCTGGCTTCATCTGCATTATACTTTAGAATAACATCAGCTTTGTTATCCTAAATAAGAATTTATTAGAAGGTATTAGTCATTTACGATGGAAAAAAAAACTCCCTAAGAAGTACACTAAACTAGTAACACCTGTATTACTTACAGAACAGTAGTATTTTCTTCCACCTTTATCTCTACTCTTAATCCTGAGGTAAAAAAAATAAGTGCTCTTGGTAGAATATTTTCATCTGTGCTGGGAGATACTCAATTTTGTTCTGCTAGCAGTCACTTGAGAAGCCTGGTTTCATGTCTTTAAAATTAACCTTCCCAGAAGATGCATAGGGAGGTGTTTGGTGGTCAGCAAGAAAATGTCAACATTTTCTAGTTTTAAGCAATTTAACACATGCAGTGAACAACATCTTGGATGTTTTACCATATCTAAGCAGAATTTATCCTTGAACCACTGATGACAAAATGCTGAAACTCATGAAAAAGCATCTAGCCAATGAAAATTTACATTAGGTAAAGTTAAACTTCTAGAAATAGAATAATGTAAGTAGAAACTAATTGGTGATTAAGAGGCTGCTCAAGATAAATGCCACCACCAAGGATGCAAAATTCTGATTACTGCAACAAAATGTTTGGTGCTTGGCTCCATCTTCCCTATTTCACAGGACCCAAGCATCAAACAGCTACACCTGGAAAAAAATAAAAGGTCAGGTGTGAAGCTAATAAGGCCAGGGTGACTGCCAACAACATGTGAAGGAGCAATTAAATTTGGCAGAACAAGTTCAACCAGGATTTGTCATCTACTCAAGACAATCTCTGTAACGTGAGGAAATTAAAAATCCTGATTTAGCATAACCAAGCACAAATTCAAGCAAAATTAGATGTGGTTTTTCTCAGGATGCCTGCTGTAACTTCACACCACACAAAGCTGGTTGTAAGCTATTTCAGTGACGGACTGCATCGAATGCTTACCTGGTAGTCTCGTAAGCCAACCAGTATAATATCAGAAGTATTTATCCAAACCTGCAAGAGGAAGCATATGCTACATTATAGGAATTCAATTTCTTGTTGTATAATGCAAAACTCAAACATAACACATTTAATTTTACTGTACAATGTTAAGCATTTCACTACAGCCACCATTTTCACTTTCAACCCAATAATCTGGAAATGCTAACTTTCTATTTTCACTGAAAAATCAAGCACCTAAATACTAGTACAAATATTATTTAGCAAGTTACGGGGCTATTATGAAGGTAAATCAGACTTCTTTGAAGAGCTTCTAGCCAACAAGGTGGTCATTAAGTCATTACTTCCCAGAGACCAACAGAAATAATGCACTGAGCCACCCCTCCGAGCTGAGCTCCACAACAGCCAAAAAAGTTGGTGAAGGAGGTGATGAAAAATCAGTCACAAACCCAAGAAAACAAATGAAGCTGTTCCTAGTAACTGGCTACAGTAATCCATCAAACCAAAGCCCTCAGAAACCTGCAGAACAGGATATACTGATAGAAGTGCACATGATGGTCCTATTCCACAGCAGCTCGCTTTCTGCGGATGGAGAATGTCTCCGTTTGGACTTGCTTCCGACGTGAGGAATAGCCTTCTGTGGTGACAAATTAATTCTGCTGTAGGCAACATTTATCTGTGAACGTTCTCCACCACCTTTAACAGTTGGAGCAGCAACACATTGCTGGCAGCCTGCAGGGCTCACAGTGATTCCAAAATATGTGCAATGATCGGCCCCTGAGAATTAATGGGCAGAACAATCCCGAATGAACACAGCGACTGCTTCTTCTTACTGGGAACAGAATGTGAGAGGGACACCTGCGTACCACACAGCAGCAAAGGACAAAGCTGTAACAACCAGAAAGGGCAAGAGATGGCACCAAACCATCCAGAGGTGCTGAAGTTAAGACTGATAATGCACACACCCTCCTGGAGGTAAGGAGTTTTGCAGATCTGCTTTGTACTAAAATGTTTTAGGAACTGACGAAGCAGACAACGAAGGGATGGCATCCGAGAGGCCTGTGGAAGCCGTAAGTTTGCCCCAAGCCCCTGTCAGAACTGCTCTCAGATAAGTCACCCAGTGAGAGGATGATTACAAATAATACTCAGTTCTTCTCCAGTACAAAGAATAAGCTAAGCAAGGTATCAAAACATGATTCAAGTTTCCATAATATGAAAAGCTGGCATTTCATAAGCAGTCTGATATCTCCTCTGAGGTACGTGCATCTGCTGAGGGCGGCCCTTCAACTCTGGAGCTGCACTCAAAAACCAGACTGCCTATTTTTGTGCCCAGACAGTGCAGATACAAGAAAAAATAGTTTACTACTAAAAACAAAATTTAAGTTGTTAAGTACAGAACAAGAGTTCTTTCTACTGTAAAGAGCTAATTACTTTTTTTGTTTCCTTCCAGTTACTTATCATGCATAATGCTGCTGTTTCAGAATTACCTTTTTTCTTAGTTTCCCTCTGATATGACATAACCTCTTCACGCCATCAAAACACAATGCCTCCAGTCTTCCATTGCCCAACATCTTGATCACCTGGGCATACTCTGAAAGAGAGGGTAAGAGAGAGTAATAACCTGGAGACACAGAATAACTTGTGTCATGTAACCAAATTCTGGTGTAACATTTTATCAAACACAAACCTGGAGTGGACCTCTCATCAGCCACACTGGCAGCTGTTCTTGTATCCTTCCTGACACTGACATGAAAGCACTATCACAAGCAGCCACTCTTGGTTGCATTCATGCTTTGGTTTCCTCTAAATGCTTCCTAAAGATAACTTTTAGAGCTAATGAGTCACGCTCAAGAGTTTATTACAGCAGCACAGCTCCTGTCCAGCCAAACCCCTATGTTACCACTGATAGCAGAGGAGGATGTGCTACATGCTGGATACCCCCACCACTACTGCCAATCCTTTCTTCAGAGACTCTATGGATACAGCTGTTATTCTCAAAAACTGTCTGAAAGGCATCCCTGTAAACACAGGCTTCACCTCGAAGCTGTGTAGATTCTCTCCTACACTCTATTAAAGTTTGCAACATAATGCATTCCTATTTAGCAGAAAATAATGTGGCTTTTGAGAATGATGTTACCCGACCATCCCTGCATGCAAAGAAAATAAATATTCTCAGTTAGAGTCAGAGTTACATTTCAATACTCTAAAATCTTTCCACAGCACAGGATGGACCGTCCAGCAAACCACATCATGACATTACAAACTGTGCAGATCTCATTACATAGATTTTGCTTGGGAATTTAAAAGGATTTTAAATTTTATAGGTGCATCAAAATCAAGCCCTTTTTGCTTACAATTATCGTGGAATATGAACAAGAGATTAAAGAAACACATTCAGCTGTCCCTGTCTGTGCAGCAATTTAAATCAGTACTTCTCCAGTGTTTCTAATAAACTGTGTTTACCCGGTCCCAGCGCTTAGCTGGTGGCTAGGCATGCACTCAGGTATACGTGAGCCACAGCCAGAGCATGACATGCAGGACAGGGTGAGCCAGAGGGCAGGTGAGATCACTGCCATCAGAAGGCAGAGGACAAGGGAATCCTGGCCACCAACCTCCAGCTGAACACTTCTGTTGCTCACTGCACCTGACAACACCACAGAAAGGGCTGCACCTCTTGCTCCTGCTCTAGTAGCTGCCAGGTATGCCATCCCCAGCCCAGCAAGTTAGTGAAGCCAACAAGGTTCAGTGAGAGAACAGAGATTATGTTTTAGCCAGGTCAGTGACTTCAGAGATTCCACAGAAAACCCCAAGAACCATACAGCTGGCAAAGAACAGGCATTGGGACTGTGCATCCAAGGGACAACCACCAGCTACCAGCAGCAGGGCAAGCTACACACAGAAACCCAGGGGACACCTATCTTTATTCCCCACTGCCTTTGAGTTCCTCAGACATCCAGATACTATCTTTGAGTACCAAATTCAATGTGCAGGATCTGTGGTGACAGGACAAGGGGAAATGGTTTCAAGCTCATAGAGATTAAATCAAAGAGGCTGTATTTAGGTTAGAAGTGAAGAAAAAGTCTGTCTTTTACAGTAATGGTGGTGAGGCACTGGCAGAGGATGCCCAAAGACGTGGTTGATGCCCTGTCCCTGAAGACTTTCAACATGAGGCTCGATCAGGCCCTGGGCAACCTGATGTAGCTGTGGTGTACCTGTTCATTGTAGGGGACTTGGACTAGCTGGCCTTCAGAGATCCTTTCCAACTCTAAGGATTCTATGAATGTATGCGACTCACTACCTGACCGAAGCAACAGCACTGTGACACCACACTCAGAAACTCACCTTGCCCGTCTTCCTTGAACACCAGCTCTCTTTTTTCTGACTCATTCTCATTCTTACCTCGTCTTCTGTTTTTACCTCCTTTACCTAAAAGTTACAAGAGAAGAAAAGAATACACGTTACTGCCTGTCAACACAGTAAGTTAATCAAGGGGACTTTGGTGCATTTTCTACATGTCAATCTTGAGCGCCTATTCAGATTATAACATTTTTATTTTTAAAGTTATAAGCAGGTGGCAATACCCATCAGAAGAGCTGCAGCTGTTTCAGAATGGCCTGGGTTGAAAAGGACCACAATGATCATCGAGTTTCAACCCCCCTGCTATATGCAGGGTCGCCAACCACCAGACCAGGCTGCCCAGAGCCACATCCAGCCTGGCCCTGAATGCCTCCAGGGATGGGGCATCCACAGCCTCCTTGGGCAACCTGTTCCAGTGCGTCACCACCCTCTGAGTGTAAAACTTCCTCCTAATATCTAACCTAAACCCTCCCTGCCTCAGTTTAAGACCATTCCCCCTTGTCCTATCACTATCCACCCTCGCCAACAGCCGTTCCCCCTCTATCGCAGCCCTGAATGCCCGTAACGCCGCGCCGCAATCCCACGCTGTATGACGGCGCTTTTTAAAAGGCACACACGTGGCGACGGGATCAGGCGGCGTTCGTGGGGATGCAGAGGAGCGGTTCGGTGTTTCCCACCCCCCGTTAAGAAGCCCGCCGCCGACCAGCAGCGAGCCGGGATGCGACAGCGCTCGCACGGAGGGGCCCGGCCCGCCCTGCCCGCCTTCCCCCGCAGCAGCCCCGTTCCACAGACCTCCCACACGCCGCCGGCCCGCGACCCGCCGCGGTGCGAGCAGCGAGTGCAGGCCGAGCTGCCCGTGCCCGCCGTGGGGCCCTCAGCCCCCCTCGCAGCCCCGCACGGTGGCACCGGGCCGCGGCGAGCAGCACGTGAGAGGCGGCGGCGGGCGGCGAGCGAAGCCCAGGCCTCCGCAGCGCGGCCGCTCCCGGGCCCGGCTTCCCGAGGCGGCGGCGGTGGGGACAGATCGGGGGGAGGCCTCACCTTTATTCTTGGGCATGGCGGCGGGCGCTGCGCCGCGCGGGGCTGGGTAGGGGCGGTAGGGCCGGTAGGGCCTTCGGGCGGCTCCTGCGAGGCGGAGGCAGAACCGAGCGGCGGCTGCGCGCGGGCTGAACGGCGCGGCCGAGGCTGCGGCTCACTCGTACTTTCCTCCCCCACGGCGCCCCCCGGCGGGTCGGAGGACTGGAGGGCTCGCCGCTGCCTTGCGGCGCCGCTTCCCCTGCTCTGCGCACGCGCACCGTGGGGAGAGGCGAGAACGCGCGCTCCTGGCGACCGTCAGGTCCTTGCTATGGCGTAGCGTCGCCTTCGTGGGCGGTGCGAAAGGCGGGCGCGGGCAGCGACAGCCAATCGGAGGCTGCGAGAGGCGGCTCTTGGCGGGAGCGGGAAGGCTCGTGTCCCCGCCCCGAGCGACGTGCGCGGATGGGAGGGCAGCCAGCGCCCGGCTGCGGGAAACTCCCGGCCTTGGCTGGGGGGAGAACAACGCTGCCACAAGCGATAGGCGACAATCCTTTACCGAAAGGACTGTGAAGCAGTGGAATAGGCTCCCCAGGGAGGTGGTTGAGTCACCATCCCTGGATGTGTTAAAAACCGTTTGGATGTGGTGCTCAGGGACATGATTTAGTGGAGGGTTGTTAGTTAGGGTAGGATGGTTAGGGTGTGGTTGGATTCGATGATCTTTAAGGTCTTTTCCAGCTTGAGTGATTCTAGGATAAGCTGTTACAAAGGCCAAACAGTGAGTGCTTATGATATTGTATCTCATATAATATATGCAAGCATAGGTCAGTGTTAGTGATCAACAAGCAACAGCTTTTATAATGAATAAGTTACCAACAAAGCAATTTCTTAATATGTTTGAAAGTTTATTCGCAGTAGAAATCTTGATTTCTTTTGAAGACTACAAAACCTGCCATTGGACAGGAGTACAAGCAATGATCTCTCTCCAGAACTGCTCATAGTTACATCTGGAACAGTTCTAATTACACATCAATAACATGATTGGAACACTTCCTAGATCAGACTCTGAATAAAACAATCATTTAAAGTATTCAGTACATTTTTTTTTAATTTTAACTAGCATTTCAACTCTATTATGATAGCAGTGCCAAGCATCTAACAGATGCTATTGTAATGGTCTTGCTTAAGGTACAATACCACTGACCTCCAGGAATAGTACCTTAGACTCATGTGCCATGCTGAGAAAACTAGTATAAAGTATGATTGTACAGAACTGTAGAAAAATATTTTATCTGTGATTTTGTCATTTTTTAAAAATGTTTTAAGTAGGCTCCCCCCAACCCTCCCTCCCCCCCTCCCGGTTCAAAATAATTACATCCCTCATAAGTACACCTTCCCTTTGATTAGGTCAAGAGTATCAAGATAAAGCTAATTTACATCATTTTCGTAAGTGAAAATTCAGCTATTACCCATTGCTGCTTACAGACCAGCATTATCTCAAGTCCTTTCCTTCCAATAATAGAAAAGCACAGCTTTAGTTGGTACACCACATTTACAAAGCAAAACACACACACACACACACACACACACATACAAAAACAAGCCCGGACACACAGTTCTATTTTCTTGTCCTTCTCTCTTTAGACAAAAGTTTTAAATAATCTCTTGAACAAAACTTGCAAGGAGTTTTTCAATGCTATAGTAATGATGAATCAAGAACTTTGCCCTTACTGGATATAGATGGCATTTCATAACTACTGCAACTGCTCTCTCCCCTCTGTTCTCTCATGCTCTAAAGTATAGTAAGTGGTAATCTCAAATGAAATATGACAGGTGGGAAAACCCACCTGTATCTGCAGTTCTCCTTTTTCTAATACACCACAGCTTGGTATCCTACAGACAGCTGCTAGCTTTGCACCACCCAGCAGCCCAGCAATGAATGTACACAGTGTCACACACGCTCAAGTTCTAAAAGAAAGATGCAAGGATTCAAAGAAGCATTACGTGGATTTCTCTGTAGCTTCTCATAACTGCAGCTACAAAACAAAGCGTGACAGTTGTGAGCACGGCTCCAAAACCAGAGGTGAGGTACTTAAAACACATGAGCCAAGCCTGACAAACATCTCACCTGTGAAGACGGGCCACTTCCACCTTGCTTTAGAAAATAACTTAAAATACAGTAACTCCAGGACTTCAGCTCACTCAAGCTGTTACACACTGAACTGTTTTACTGGCATTTAAAGGTCCATCTTGTGCTGCTATATACAAGATGGTCTAGACTAAAGGACCAATTTACATGAGAATGTGGGTATCTAAAAATGCAGCAGTCAACACTGCTTGTCTGTTTGGCTCATGACCAGTGAGCCTAAGGGCCACAAAATATTGCTGAAATGAAACTAGTGAAAATTTTGTATTTTTTTTTTAACATAGACGTTGCCAATAGAGAAGCATCTTAATACTTCCTTTCGGCCTCTTCTGCACCAGCTACCTATGCATGTGCACTCTGAGAACATGGGAGAAATTCCTTCCTGAGCTGAAATGTCATTATTGACACACAAAGTACTGCCAACCCCCTCATTCCAACAGGACCCATTTTAAATAACTTGCTGGCTAGACATGACAATCTTCGGGTTACCTTCGGGTTAACACCTGCTTTAAAACAGCTCCAGAAGGTGTAGTTTCTAGGATGTGATATGCCTGTCTTACAATCAGTTACAGAACTGAAAACATGTCATCTGAAAGGCAAAAAAGTTTTTACTAAATACCTCTGGAAATGCAGACACTGTCAAGCAAAAGAAAAAAAAAATACAAATCAAGATAGCGTTTTTCAGCCTCTGGTCAAAGATGTTTCTTGAACAAAGGGCAGATGCATCTATACAGCTGAAGGAAACTGCAGTGCTAGAACACCAAGGGAAAAATACCAACTGCCATGAAGAGCTGTGTGCTTACATTTCTAGAATCTACAATAATTTAACTACCGTTGTTTCTAAACTGATTCCTTAACAATTACAGGTAATACATGAATCCGACTGGGTCAATGTTTCATAGTTAATTATAATGACCCTTTCTTAGCACATACAGATCAGGATGATTCTCCTCTCATTTTATTTTGCCTATCGAAGTGATCTGAGGAAAAAAAAAACAACAGAGAAAAGCCAACAGAACATTGGAGTCACTGGTTTGGCAACTGTAACAAATGCAGTATAAACCTACTTTTTCTGGGCTTACTAGTGGACATCATGTTTTGCTTTATCTTTGATGCTGCCTTTTTTTCTATAGTGCCAAGATTCATTGAACAAATCCTCTGCAGCTTAAACGAAAGTCACAGAATAGAGCTAAAATATTAACAACAGATTATAAGCATAAACAATATAGGACTGTCCTCTATCAGAAAGTATTCAGCAATGATTCCTGAGTCCAGAAATTAGATGGGGGGAAATAAAAGGGAGGAGGTGGGGGCAAAAGACAGTGAAATATGGAACAAGTTATCTTTTTTCTCCATTATATCATCTATGTATAGACAGTATGGTGAGAGATGCACTGTTTGAATTTTGAATACTATAAACAGCATCCTGATTTTCCTAACATGACATGCAGCGTCAAAAACATGGAAATGTAGAAAAAACATAGGCAAGAGAAATACATATTCGTAGTATTACATTCAATAGCTGTTTAACAGTCAGGCTTCTTTTAGAGCTGTCCAACATTACTGATTAATCCAGGTGAACTGTTTAATCAGACTTAATTGTTAAAATGGTTAATAATATCTAAGTAAAACAAGGCATGTATACATTAAAGAAAACAGCACAGAAAAGTGCTGCTCATGAACTGTTTACAAAAACATACAAAATGTCAGATGGCACAAAGTATATAGTGCTAATATAAACAGATAGTTTAAGCTAAGTGCTTAACACAAACTGTCCATCTCTACCTGTAACAAAGAATGTTTCAGGGGACAAAAATATTCCTTATAAAAATAATGCTATGTGGTGCAGAGTGCTTTATTCAGTGTATTTTTGACAGAGGTGGTATTCATAATTCTTCTGGTTTACTCAATTGTGGACATGATTGTTTGCATTGTGTTTCCACTTTTCACTCCATTTGAAGCTCCAGTAAGATCAGCAACTTGCCATCAACAGTTTAAAGCGAGAGTAGATGAAAGCAGTAGCAGCAGCAGGAGCAGCAGCATTATAGGTACCAGCTGGGACAGAGTGTGCTTGCAGGTATCTGTGAGATATGTGCTACCTGTCGCCATGATTTGTGCTATCATCTTATACCAAGGTACCAAATATCTGGTTGAGGTCACTTCACAGGGCTGTTGAGGTAATCTTTTTTATACCTCTCCTCTGAGCAAGGGTAGATCGGCCAACTGGCTCCAAAACTGGTGACTGATTACGATTCAAAGCAGAGTAAGTTGCTGCCATTGCACCCTGTTGTGAGAATGTCAGAGAGGAAAAGCAAGAAGAGTTCATTATGTATATCACTCACATCAGAGATTGCACAGCAGTAAGTGTCAGAGACTGATGACAAGTTTTAAATTCTAGTCTTATTTTCACCTACAAAACAGAAACACACTGCTGCATTGTTCAAACAGCAGCAGTGCTGTGAGTTTTGTAGTGTAATAGTTTTCAGATCAATCTGAAGCTATTGTATCCCGATTAAAAAAAAAAAAAAAAAAAGGACCCAGAATGTAAAAGGAGTACAGGAAAACTAAATTTTCTCTGTTCTTTATGAGATAGTTAGGGAATTAAATCCCATCAGCGGGTTGTCCCTGTGTCATTTGCACAACCATTTACATTTTCAACATGATATTTAAAAGTCACCCCCATTACTCAGCACATGATTTTACTGGCTTTTGAAAACCTCAAAGTTGTGAGCCATGGGATCAGAATCTGCTCCGCTTTCCACTTGTGATTTTGGATGCCAGAAATTCCTAATAACTTACACAGAGGGATTATATTATTACATCATAATTATATCATAATTATCATAATTATATTTTTCAGATTCCTTTTTTGTTGCTTTTTTTTTTTTTTTTAATGTATTTCATTGTACCTTCAGTCCTACAGAGGAGTAGAATTAAACTTCTGGTTACCCACAGCTCCTTCAAAGTGAGAAACTGTAACATGGCCACAAACCAAGTCATGTTTCAGACCATGGTGTATGGAACAGACATCATATTAGCACTGCCATTTCAACTCCCCTTATCTCTCTTATACTGTGGTTGTGAATTATTTGATTTCCTATTGGTCAATGACATGCTTCTCTGAAACTTCAAAATTAAACTATTTTTTATAGCTCCCTAACAACATTTTCACTATCAGAAAAACGATTTCTACCCTTGTTTCTTAAGGAAGAGAAGTTGACTAGTTCAAGTGTACTAACTTGAAGAAAACATAAGTCTCTGTCAAACACTGGATTTATTCACAGCAAATGAGTTACTGTTACATAAGATCACTTTGTGTCTGAAAGCAATTTGTAGTCATAACTTTTAAAATTAGAGAAAAAAGTTCTACAGTAATTAAAAAAAAAAAAAAACAATCTGTTTACTCTGGTTTTGGCCAGTTAGACAAACAAATATCTACTTGCCTTCACTAAATGGGGAGCATCCTGCCTGTTCAGCTGGTATTGAGGCAACTGGTCACAGTGAACTATCCAGGGATGGCTAAGAACTTGGGCTGCAGTCAGTCTTTGATGTGGGTCAACATGAAGCATTTTTGAAACAAGGTCCTGTCAGTAACGTACAAGGAGACAATCTAAGTTGCAGTAGCACTCCAGCTTTAAAAATGATAACAGGTCAAAATCGAAAAATTTCAGTAGCATAAACATTTGTTCATAACATCATTTTGAAGCACGTGAAAAGCTGCCTGACAATGCTAACACTATGTCATTTCGTTATGTAAGTTAATTAGGCAACACAGGTGAAAAAAATAACACAAAATAGAGATGACCCTTCCCCTTGCATATCTCACCTGCGTCCAAGAGTCTTCTAACAGCTGTGCAAGCTGAAGGTTGAACGTTAGTACTAAAGAGAATAAACAGCTCAAGTCCTAATAAGAGAGTACGAGATGAACTGCCTCAGGTAACTCTGAAGAACTAGCCCAAACACAAATGTGACAATATTAATTTCTCCTAGCCTAAACCAGTGGGACATACAGTAATTATTACAATATTTTCACTACCCCAATTTAGGATTTCTGAAATATTTTTGAATGTCATTTTTTGACGTGAAATTTAATTACAGCCTTTCTTGACATAGACGATTGCACATGTATGAAAATACACCATCTTTCTAAGGATGCTTGTTAAGGCTCATCTAATTTTCATCCTACGTGCAAGTGACTGTTGAAACAGAAAAGGATCATAAACAGAAAAAATTCTAAAAAATCAGCTCAGTAGTTAAAAAGAACAGTGGGTAATATTTATAATATATGATATGATACATACATCATCAGCAGTGTATTTCATTGAAGTATATTTCTCATCTCTCACAGAAAAAAGCAAACATACTTGCCTTAGCTGTATCTGAAACGGTGTTCCAATAACCACCGCTCAGAGAGAATTTTCCACTACCTATCCGGGCCAAGATCTCCTCTGGAGTATCGTCAGGACCATTTGCAAAAGGAGTGTAGCTATTTAACCAAAAAAAAAAAAGATTAATAGAAAAAAAAACCCAGCATAAAATAACCTACTTAGCAAGTGCAACAGCAGCTATCTTTTAAACTTGTGGAACCACTGCTGGATTAGTTATTTATCACCTTTTCTACAAATCATTTCTTTTGCAAACATAAATGTATTTCTACTGCATTTATTATTCCTTAAGAACATCACTTCAAACTATCCAGTAGCTGATTTTTCCTCACAACTATGCTTTAAAAGCACTGCAATTGCACTTGCAACATATCGCCTTCAGAATATATGCTGTTTAATCAGCTAACTCTAACATGGAAAAATAAACAAAACAATTTTCACACCCAAATCACAATAAAGCAGAATTTAAACACCTGAAACAGACGAGGCATCAGTTCCTGCAAATTCTATTGAAGGTAAAGTTGTAATTGAGATTAATCAGTGCTCCTCTAGAAACACAGTCACAGTGGGCTCACATACACTGTTCTTGTTTGCTATTACAGAGCAAAAGAAGTGAACAAACGAAAAATCCTTACCCAGTAAGCATAGTATAAAGCAGAACACCAAGACTCCAAATGTCACACGCAGCATCATAACCTTGCCTCTTTAAAACCTGAGGGAGACAAATATTTTTCTACAAAAAAAGCACTTAGAAATGCTTTGGTTATGCTATTAAAATACCAAGATCTCAGATTTTTAAATGCTTTTAAGTTATTTCATTTGCTGCAGAAGAACGGAACAAACACCTAACTAGGGGTGTTCCCATCAAAAGAAATCAAGGCATATAAGCTACTGTGGTGTTTACCTCTGGTGCAACAAAATTTGCTGTATAACACGGAGTCATCAGAAGGCCATTTTCTGCTCGTAATTGTTTTGCGAAGCCAAAATCACAAATTCGAATTGATTCTGGATTACCAGATTCATCAACATAAAGAATATTGCTGGGTTTCAGATCTCTATGGACAACCTAGGAAAAAAAAAAACAACACAAAACAAACCACAAAATACAGTAAGCTTAAAACAGGAATAGGTTTTTTACTTTAATTATCTATTCTAGTTAATACCTGCCATCAGTAATCATTGTCCAATTTCCAGCTTCTTCTATCAGCTCTAGCATTCTGACTATGGTATCTGGAGTAGTGAATATCTCATTTGGAAACTTCACCTCCCCTTCATTCTACCCCTCACCAAAAGGAAGAGGAACCCAGCAAAAATAAGCTTAGTGCAAAACTTTAGTTATGCAGACAATTCAAGCTGTCTTGTTTTAACATGCATACTGTACTTACAAAGCTCTTTAGATCAGAACCTGAGAACTGGGGCTTCAGAATCGAATCGAAGGTTCCGGGGAGACCTTATAGTGGCCCTACAGGAAAGCTGGGGAGGGAGTTTTTATAAGGGCATGTAGCCCTTATAAACAGGACAAGGGGAAATGGTTTTAAAGTGGAAGACGGTAGATTTAAAATAGATATTAGGAAGAAATTCTACACTGTGAGGGTGGTGATGCACTGGAACAGGTTGCCCAAGGAGGTTGTGGATGCCCCATCCCTGGAGGCATTCAAGGCCAGGCTGGATGTGGCTCTGGGCAGCCTGGTCTGGTGGTTGCTGACCCTGCACATAGCAGGGGGGTTGGAACTACATGATCTTAGGAATCCCTTCCTACAAAAAGCATTCCATGATTCTGTGACTCTCTGGCTAGTAGTATCTTTTGAAGTAATGAATTTCTGCAGCTACTGGAGCACCACACTACCATATAACTACACATCAGTTACTACTGGAGTAACTTTCTATAATTTAGATTATCTAAATTGAATAATCTCAATGCAAACACCTACGTACTGACTGAGGAGCAATTTTAATACAGAATATTATAATCTCCGAATGAGCTAACATTTCATAAAGGCTTATTCTGGCTTCCCAGTGCCTGCTTTTTATGTATTTTAGATGTAAAACACTTGAGAAAAATAGTAAAATCTGCCCAAGTTCTAGAAGAATTAATCTGATCTTATATGAAGCCATGCTGTAATAAGCCTAAATAAAACTTGTGAAGTGCAAGGACAGTCACTGAAATCAGATGGCATGTTATACCTGCTCTATTTTCTGTAAAAGACAAATTAGCTTAAGGATTCAAGAGACACAACTCCATGTATAGAAAGGAAGGAGTACATATGGCTCAAACCATATAATGGATTTAAACTTCTACTGAGAATTTAATTAAATATATGAGGAAGGCCTTAATATTTCTGATTGTCTTATTTTATGTATTTAATTCATATTAAACACAGCTCTCCATAGTTAAAGATAAATAGAAGGCTCACTTAACACTCAGAAAAGATCATGGTGAAATATTTTAAGAATGTAATCAGACTAAAATGAGAAAAAAAAAACAAAATTCCTAACAGTGAGCTACACAGATTACAAACCATACGCTAGCAATGTTTCAGGAAATACAAGATGAAGTAGTAAAAGACTGCAGGAGGGTCTTGCAGATCCTACAGCCACATAAGAGTGAGTCTACATAGTAGAGACTTTTCTAAGCATGTAAACTTTGATATTCCTAGATTTAGCAAAATATTTAAAATTATAGAAATAAGCATCTTCGAAGACAAAAAGTAAAAACTTTCTTAAGGAATTAGAGTTGTAGAACACCAAGGGGAACATGGCTTGAGATGTCAATGTATGAAAGAACTGACTCCTGACAGCGTCATTTTCTGGAGATCAGAAATACTTTTACTCTACATTTTACTCTGATCCAAGAGAGGCAGAAAAGTTACTCTAGTTTTATTCTAGTTGTTCTTGTTTGTTTTTTTGAAATAAACCATAAGAGGAAGAAGTGGGCAATAAAGGCAGCACAGAACTGTGGATTTCATGGACTGGGTTGGTTTTTTTTTGTGTGTTTTTGTTTTGCTTTGTTTCTGTTTTTGTTTTAATAAAGGGAAGCAATTCAGCGCAAGAAAGAGTAACAGTGTAGTTCAAATCCAAACCCCACAAATAAAGCAACATAGATGTTAAAGAATAAAGTACCTTCTTGTGCAATTCTGCTTTCCCAAAAGTGAATTTTAAAAAGATGTCACATTGTGTAGATTAACATTTCAACCAGAAATGACATTTTATATTACAGCAAGAGACAACAGCAAAACAATATTAAGGACACTCCAGCATTCCAGTTATTTCCTAGCATCATGTTTTGATTATCATTGTCACTCGTTACCAACATGCAAAAGTATTTTGCTCCAAGACATGATACTTCCTGCTTGTGGCTTTTATTGTGTCTGCTGTGCCAGCACTTAGCTATTCTACACAAGCCATAATACTTTTACAATGGTTTGGGTGAGTTGGAACTATTACTTAATCTGAAGAGGAAGATTTCTTTACGTGCTTAGTTAAGTTTTCCACTCAAATGTATCCTCTGCATGCCCATGAGGGGATCCCTCTAGGAAGTGTTGCAGAGACCACACACAGATTCAGAATCTGTTCAGATTACTAATACCATATTCAAATGAGCTACTCTAGCATCCAAAGAAACAAGAATAGCTGAGAATTAGGCTACCAAGGAGCTCACTGCTTGCACCCTTGGCCAACTTTTACGTTGAAGTGTCCTTAAAATAAGGAAATGCAAAAATTTCCAGAAGTTTGAAAGAACATATGATATAATGCAAGTTAAACATGTCAATATTTCCAAATATTCACAGTAAACAAGTGATGAAAATTCCCTAAAATACCCTACTTGACATGAAGACAGTCGGTCTTTTCTGTCCACATGTGGTTAGAAGGAACCCCACAGGAAGGGGTTTACTCATACTTTGCAATGGATGCTGTTGGCCAAAGATTCTTAGTGCACATAGGCTCAAAGAACTGCTCACAAACAAGTGCTTTAATGAAGTGATGGCTTGCACAGTAAGATGAACCAGGTAACTTTGATCATAAACTTGCTGAAATAAGAGTTCCCAGAAAAGTGTGCTGAACTATTATGTGTTCCTTAAAACAATTTGAGTACTATCCATTCTGAAACGTCTTTTCCCAGATAATAGCATTAAGTGTTATGAACTCACCTTTTTCCTTGTAACCACGCTTTCTGCCTTTCTCTGATACCTCCCCCTTCTTGTTTACTTCAAAATGTGACATACCATATCATTCTTGCCATGCAATTGCCACACTTGCCTTCTCAATCTCTGAACTACTTTATTTCCAAATTAATTTTCGTTTACCATTGGAGGAGTTACAAGTCAAACTTCAGAAACAAGAAGTGGAAGAAGTGACAAGAGTAACAGGTGAAAACTGATAGATGTTAAGAGTCTACCATAGCATGGGGTTGGGACTACAATACTAGGTCTAAACAACAGAATTGCTCTTAGCACCACTTAGAATCATAGAATTCTTAGAGTTGAAAGGAACATCTGAGGGACACCTGGTCCAACTCCCCTGCAATGAACAGGGACACAATAGCCACATCACATCTTGGCTTACTTCTTATATCCTATTCATCATTATCTGAATACTCCACAGAACTGCTCAAACCACGCATGAAGGACAAGAGAACAGCTGCACCCTTGCTGCTACCTGGACATGTACTCACCTGATGAGGACTGTTATGATTTCACAAAAAAGAAATCCTGTTGCAATGTAACTGTACCAGAAATTAATTACTGCATACGAGAACATATAAAGATATAGGCATACATTTCTGAAAGAGAAGAATATTAAAAGGATTTTCTCTGAGATGAAAACTTACCCCTTGTGCATGGAGGTATTCAACCGTTTTTGTTATTGTGAACAGAACAGCACTAGCTTCTCTTTCTGAGAAAAATTTTTGCCTAAGAATCTTATCCAGCAGTTCTCCTCCTTTCATAAGTTCTGTTACTACATATACATATTTTCCATCATCATATACCTGCAAAAAAGTGCATAAAGATGTAAACTTTCAAAATATTCCTTCCTATCTTTGCATGAAACACTGAACAGGAACATCCACTTTTTCCATTAGACAAGTTATTTCAATTACTTTTCTCACATTTCTCACACCACTCACTAGTCAAAAAACATTGGTCATCTTCAGAAATAAACATAAGTGAAAAAAAAAGTACTACAGTAATGAAATAGCAGAAAAAAAAGTCGTGTGTATTTCAAGATAAATATGAATAAGAATGTATTTTTCCCCAAAATAGTTTTGCTGAAAAAAAAAAAACAAAACCAAAACAACCTAAACAAGACACAGAAGAAACTGGACAAAAAAGAATCTAGTTCAAGTAAGCAACACTAGAGCTAATTCTAGAAGCATTTATTGTACTAAATTGCAATGAAAATTTCAAGATCACTCCAAGTAAACACTCAGATAAAAGAACAAAGTACACAGATTACTTGAAGCCATTCTTGAAGTTCATGTACACAAACCTGTTATTTAAAAGCCTTCAACTTGCACACTGCCCTGCACATAAAGCTTATACCTAACTATAAATAATATGCACATTTAGTCTATGCTTTTAATTATGGAAAAATTCTTAATTTTTGCCTGGATCTCATCTTCTTTGTTAATAATTGAGAAATAATTTACAGCATCACCAGGGGGCACTACAGACTGAACTATACCAAAATATATTTTAAGCTACGGTTAAGCATTTCATTCCACTTTGCTGGGGTTTTGAATTAACTCAGAAATTGGTTTCTGCTGTAATGAAACATTTTAGACTCTGTTCTGTATCATTACTTCAACCTATTTTTCTTGCTGATGTTGGAATTGTTCTCTTCTGTAATACGTGCAAAGCGAAAACTAGTTATGTTTAAATAGAAATAATTATCCATGTTGTAGCAAAATACATTTAGGAATAGGCAACAGCTAAATTAAGTTTCTACTCCAATTTCTTTGTTAAACTGTCTGGTAAACACATGCTAGTTAATACTTTGAATGACTACAATTTGCTTTCAGTTTGAAAACTGAACTTTTCTTGGCTTAGAAGGTTTTGTTCTCTTTAGTAAAAATTTTGCTCATCAATTTAAACAAGAAGAGCATTAGATAATTCTGCAGCCTTTTACAGGCTTATAGCCTTAAAAAGATGACATGACTATTTTTTAAAGTTCTCATTTAATAGTAATTTCCCCCCTATTAAATATGACCGATTTCCTGAACACGTTTACATGACAAATTTAAATGTCCCAGAGGATTAAAAAGCAGGATGATAGAGTTCTAAATACTAAAATGGACTTCTTTCATTTGGTACTATGAAGCACAGACATCACAAATCTCAGCACTGCAGAGGGATATATGAGCAGATTTGCCTTTGGCTGCTACAACTGCTAGCCTCTTATGGTTTTATCTGCCTAAAAAAATTAAATAAAAATCATCAAAAGCCTACCTCAACCTCTCTCCTTGCCCTGATCTCTCTCACCCATTTAATCCCTGGAAGCTGTTTGTACTGAATAAAAACTTCTGTGAAGTTTCCTTCAGAGTCAGATGCACAGCCTTACGTTAAGATCATAAACATGATGTCAGTTTTCAAAATTAACTCTTGGGACACCGTAAAGATGAGTCAGTATGTCTCACCTACCAAGCAAACTGGAAAAAAAACCCATAGTAAAAACAACATGATATAGGCACCTGAATAAAAGTACTGTATCATGGAGAAAGAACAGTTTCATAAAGTGAAATACAGGCTTCACAAACATATTCGGAATTTTTTTTTCTTTCTTTTTTCTATTTTTAATGTCAGAAACAAGCACTTGGACAGGAAGACTGGATAAGCTATTTTCAGGTTTCCAAAAAAGCTTCTGAAGAATCTTTTCTGCCAATGCTTTAAATAACTCAAAACATGTCAAAAGTTCTGTTACATAATAGGAACTAAAAAGCAAAACAGGGTAAAATACGTATAGTGGGCTGTCACAGGAAGTTCCCAGGTAATGGACCGCAGGAAGCTCTGTGCTTCCTCAGTTCTGATATTGTTTCCTAGCCATCCACTAGTGGCACTGTCAAAGGCAGGGTATCAGGTAAGAAGGACATTCACAGAGCAAAGCAAAGCTTATTCTTTTGTTTATATGCTGTGTACCTGAAAAAGACCACTAGTAACAAACAGAAGGAAAGCCGTAAAAAAAGCCCACATCACAAAAAACAACCAAAATTGGTGTTCTGAGCATCCATTGTTTCAATGAAAATGCTTTCACAATTAAATTTCATGAAGGCCAAACAAAGTGAGAATGTCCACCTTCATTTAAATTCAAGTATTTTTGCATTTATTCTTGGAAGATAAGAAAAGAAAAACATTTATAGTAGAATAGAAAAGAAAAACATTTATAGTGGAATAATCCGTTCCAAGACACGCACTTAAATGCTGAAGTATCTTATTTCAGAATTTCAAAATAGAAACATTTAAATTTTGGTGTGGAACTGACTGAAAAATTGAGTCAAATCAAAATTAAGTTTTATTTGAGTAGTAACGTACTATGTTCTCAATGAGTTTGAGGTCTCACAGCCAAAGACTTCTTATGCTTTCCCTGTGAAAGCATACCACTGCAGTTTGGGACATAAAAACAATTTACACCATACATGTAAGATTAAGAGAACATTAAATTTTTGCAGCAGTGGACATTATATGAATTCCTAATGTGTATGAATCCTATGCCTCTTCCTTTGCACTAGACATACTTCCACAGACTTTGCTTAAGGAGTTGCCCTGAAATAGAAATAACAAAAAAATACAGCCAGTTGTCTCTTCCTCTGAATCTACACTCTGTGGTGTAAGGCTTTTTCTGTAGTCACTTCTTGCACTTTGAATATTGTAGCAGGCTTGAATGAAAGATTGTTTCTACTGGAAGACAACTGACCACGATGAAGAATTAATCACAGAGTAGAAGGATTTGGTGTGACAGGCAACTTTTCAAGGCTGCCTGAGATTCTCTCTTCTCAATAAAAAAAAAATAATTCATCAGATAAGCACTCGGAGTAATCCTTGTATTTGTCTTCCTGTCAATAACAACCTCATAAATGAATATGTGAGCATAGCACATAGCACCAAAAGCAGTAGGAATGCTGATGCAGGTTCCACGTTAACTCACAAAACAGAGCAAACAGAACGTGGGGCTGTAACTGTGATATCCAACCTGCAATAAGGTAAGCTCCATGGTGGTATAGCTCGTGTATGACTTCTTTTGTTCTTCCAAGAAGGGGCCAAAACACACAGTATTAAAAAAGTGAAGAAAAACTATTGTAGATAAGCTTTAGGCTGAATTCTCCAGTATCCATCTCCATAATATTTATAAGCCACTGTTTTAAAGACTTCAAAATACCTGTGAATCTACTTTCAGTTGAGCTTAGCTTTCTGGAAATGGTTAGGTCTGTTTTGACCAGAATACTTTCTTGCAGACTAAAGATTTCATTAACTATATACTTTTTAAATTTTTCATTTTTTAATGCATAATTAAAGAGAAATCCAATTTTCTTTTTCTCTTAGATCATTAGAATCTAGTGCTCGCTATGAAAAATCTCTCTCCCTCAATTTCTGTTATGTCTTGCAGTTGAAGCGTTTCCACAGTCACAAATATAATACAGGAAAAAATAGCTTGATACACACCTCTAGTCAAAGACTACACAAAGACACCTGGTAAACAAAAGTGGTAACCATATAGGTATTAGGAGACTTTGCCCTGTACTAGATACTTATTACTGTCCATGAAAACAAATTAGAGTATTATGCTGTCTCAAACATCAAGTCCTCTGTATTAGGATTTTTCAAGGACAAACTATTTGGCAGCTTAAGATTATACTCTACAAAAATACAAGCTTTCTTTAAAAGATGACAGCAAGCAATTTCAGTACAAATTGAATTCAGTCGAGTAAAGTTGTGCTGTAACAATTTGATTCTGAAATCAAATTAAATCTTAAACTTGAGTTACTGAAAAATCAATCACACGCCTAAAACATGCAGTTTGCCATCTCTCACGTTAAAAAGCTGCATGTTATTATAATGCACTGAAGGATGACTTCAAAACATCGCTTACATCTTTCAAGGTAATAATATTTGGGTGCTGCCCATAGCGCAACAGGATTTCAATCTCTTCTGTTGGATCTCTTTTGCTCTTGTCAATGATCTGTAAGAACAAAAAGATACACAAGCAAAAATCCTTTTGTGAATATTATATCGTGCAACACTTTGGTGTGCTTACTAGCAGAAACACATAAGCAGTATTTATCACTGTTGGCAAAGGGTATGGAACATAAAAACCAAAGTTAAACTGCAACAGCAAGACACAGCAAGGAATGCTGATCCCTCAGACAGTGATAAACTACACAAGGCAGTTTGGTGGAAAAGACTTCAGTCACCCATCATTAAATAAAACAGAAAGTTCCTAACTTAACATGAGATGCCAGTTTCTGGTGCTAAGGAACTGATTTTCCAAAAGCTGATCTCAAACGAATATTTAGTGCAGCAAAAGAAAGGAGAGTTGAGAAGAAAAAAATAATTCCAAAGTTAATTCAGACAAGCATTCTACTATGAAAGTTCTTAATGAATTTCTGAAGAATTGCTATCAGGCTCTGAAGTTTTCCATACGCAAACAAAATATTATTTGGCTCTATTTATTAAGTATTCTTCTTCATATACTCATAGAAGTCCTTCTCCCATTTTCTCCTTCTGGACTGTGGAATTTCCTCTCATGTCTTCTTCATCTCACCCCTCCTTCCTCTTGGCATCCTAAAGCTCTTCTGCTACCAGCATCACCCTAGCACACTGGATGCTGTTTTTTTTTCTTTTTTTTTTTTTTTCTTTCATTCCATGATTCTTTGAGGAATAAAGCCACAACAGAGGCAGCAGAAAAGCAAAGCAATCTACACAATAACTATTACAGCTTAGAAAATTAATGCCAGTGCTTTTCCTCCAGTTTCAAGAACTTACTCTAAATTGCAAGAACAGAAGTAATACCTGTTCTTGGCTAGAACCAGGATAATTACAAGTATGTAACCAAATTGAGTTTGGAGACTTGCCAGCAGGGAAATTAAGCGCAAGAATACAGTAAAACATTCTGAATTCATCTCTGCATTTTATATGCAAGTAGTGAACTGTTCAACAATTCAAGAAAATAATTACTTCATAGCATGGGATTAGCATTACTTTAAAAGTCTGCTCATCTACGTCTCTGTTTAGTAACTATCCTGTTTGACAATGTAATGTAGAAAGACAATAAAAACAGACTTATTGCCCTTGTGTGAATTCTGTTGATTTCAGCTATTAAGAAGCTAATGTCTTCAAAGAACTACTACAGAGCCTGACAGAAATATATTAAAATAACATTAGAAATCTTGTTAAAAATTAGCAAGCAAAGAAGGAGTTGAATTTCACTCAGGAAGATACACAGCTATTATGAATTCGTATCTAACAATTTATGAATCTACTTTAGAAGCAAAAAAACCCCTCCATATGATTATGTTTAAATAAAAGCAATCTACTATAGCTTTTTAAATGATGGAAAGAAATGTAAGCTTTTCTGCAGTACATTTTCTACTAAAAGTAATCATGTTACTCCCATCAATTTCATTGCAATTACACAGTCTCAAGGACTGAAGACTGCTTTTCATCACCCAAATTAGCACACAGATAACAAAACTATCATAGGTCTATATAAAAATTTGCCAGTAATTATTCTGTTTGCTTGATGAGTATAATTCATATTTACATCTAAAATCTGTACCTGCTAAGAAAATTATTTTAATATTATATGTTCTCTACAGTAAACAAGTCTACAACACCCTACATTTATGATGCTAAATCCCGAAAAGTTTGTTTAATAACAAAGTAGTTACCTTTACAGCATATTCCATGTTTGAAGCCTTGTGAACACATCTCTTGCAGATAGAGTAAGATCCAACTCCAATATCTTCTTTTACTTCATATCCATCAGTAAACTGAATGCTGTTCCTGTGCAACTGCTACCAAAATAACATTATCAATTGATCAATTTTCTAAATGAAAAACTGATATCTACATTAAGTTTTTGAATCCTTAGTGACTTGCTTCAAATCTTAAACTGATGGCTATGCTAGATGAAAGTGTTTTCAACAGACACTACCTTCTGTTTGATGTTAGTATCTATAATTTATCTCATACATCGTAAATGATGCCCACTGTACTTGCCAAATTGAAAATGCAATGTTTTTCTGTTTATGGATCTATTTATTTATGGATAAAATCTCTTAGACAAAAGAAGATTAGAGGACTACAGTTAGCGATAAAAAACATAATTGTTTCCATCACTTAAATAGATGAACCTTTTGTGTACATGTGAAATGTCAGCTAGAAATTTCAGGTGTTATTCAATATTATATTAACTGGAAATTTCATGGAATAACAAATCAAAAATCCTTTCACAGAAATTAAAAGCATAAAGGAGAAGTGTTCCAATTTTGTAAGGGAAGGAAATGGCTTTCTGGTATAAAGAGTTTGTGCAAAGGATGCAAAGCATTTGCAGGAAACCATCTGGGTATCCTGCTGCAGAGAAAAGAGGAAATATGAGTGAGGAAGTGGTTGAGGGGCACAGAGCACCAGAGAGAGACTTTTACAAGAGAAGGAAATCATATACAAAGAAAAAGAACGTCATCCACAAAAGTATGTGGGAAAGAAGGAGCACATAGAAGATTTTGGTAACTGTTAGCAAGACTTCTGGACCAGCAGTCATTCTGACATGCATACCAAATCAAACAGCCTTTTAGAATAAAAGGGGATCCCCTTAAATTCAACATTTCATTATAAGTGAAACAGGTAACGTGCACAAACGAGCATATTACAACTACTCCAGAGTAAAAAGACTGAAGAAATAATAGCCACTCAGCTACATTAAAAATATAAGAAAATCTGATCACATTGCATGCCATTTTGTTCCTACCAATCAATAAGAAGTTTTCACCACAGCTTAGGCCACCAGTAAGTTTTCCTTAGTAACTTACATCCTGCTGACTGCAAACTGCCCAGTGCATGCTTTTAGAACGATCTCAGACTTACAAGGAGGCAAAGCATGCCTCTTCCTCATTCAAGCATGAAGCCCCCTTTCTTGCTTCACACAGGACGGCACCTAGCTAAAGCTTTGCTGTCCAAAAATAAACAGGACCGGAAGTAGGAGAATGTATAAAAATAGCAGCCACTTTAGGCTATTAAAATTAACTATCTCACAGTTACTAATGTAGGAGACACTATTGGAGTAATCCTAAAACCAGCAGGAAGCCAAAGCTCGTGTGTACTGCAACACTGACTTATAAGATAAACAAACAGCCACAAAATGTCACAGCTTACCACATTTAATTTAAACTGGTTCGAGAGAGGCTGAATATATTCCTAAAATACAGAGCAGTCCACAACATCTAGGCAGAATTTTCAATTGTATTCCAGTGCTTCCTACCTGAACTATAGGAATCAATATTTTGGGCTGTAGAACAAAATGATGGAGCTGCCTATATTCTTTTTCACCACACAATCACGGCTTGATATCAAAGACTAACTACAGTTTGAAGGATAGAATGTTTTCATTTATGGATTGAAGCTTGCTCACACTCACATATGCTCAGAAATGAAAAAGGTCCTGCACTTTCAGAGATCTTGCTTGAATAAAGTAATCTCATCCTTACTTTTATTGGATAAAGCTGATAACGATATTGCCATGGTACCTCATTTTACGATGGAGGAAACATCCCCTCTCCATCAAGAGGATAACACTACATAATTGACTTTTTTTTTTCCCCTCTGATATTCATGTACTCACCTGGACAATTGAATGCACTCCAACTGTCTGCATTGATTGACTTTCATCATCTGATGCAATAGCTACAAAACTAAATCCGCGAAAAAGCTGATGTGCATTAGCACTAGGTGGAATACCAGGCGAATCTGAAAAACACATCATCTACTTACAAAGCATGATTTTTAAAATGAAGAGATGCAGTCAGGCTATACTGAAGAGCAAAATACAACTTTATTATATGAACTACGTAACCTACAATTTGTATATTTTTCAGTACTAAACTACAAGTGCTCAATTATTTCCACATCTTAATTATAGCCATAATTGATAGATAATCAAATACTGCAAAGACTGAAATACTGACAGATCATATTTTAAAATAAAAAAACGGTACTGTGCAGAAAATGTTTCCATACAGCAGCATATTTATACTTGTGGAGGAAGAGTACACAAATTTGGTAACTCTCTGAATTTCTATCATATTCTGAATGGGTCTTTGTCAAACTATGCAGAATCAGACTGCTCTGAAACAGCAAGTTTAATACACAAAGTCTGAAATTACTAAGTTTCCATACATACACAGTATGTAAGGACACCATCACAATTAAATGATACCACAGGGTATTGCATTCAAGAGATGAATGTGAATAATCTTTAAATTAACAGTGATTACTTGGGATTTAGATAGAAAAACTGAATTTATCTGTACGTTTTGTTGGTGAGGATTACTTCAATTTTTACACAGGACAACTCAATAGCACTCAAAACTGTAAAACCGTTTATGAAGTATAAAATATCTTTCAGTAATTGTTTAGCCCAGCAAAACCTGCAAGAACAAGACACAGCCAACAGGAACAGTATTTCTAATTTTTAAATACATAAATTGTTGCATTCTTCTCTTTTTACCTTTTGGAGTTTTTGCTGTGAATTCAGGATCAAAATAAAATGTATCTTCAGGTCTGCCAGTTGCAGGTTTAAAAGGAGGATGAATTTCTCTTCTGTACAATTTCTGAACAGAAAGGTAGGTCAGAGTGAATTGAAAAGTTGCATGATACCAACAAATACTTCTTAATTAAGAAGTTCAATTACTATTTTTTTTTCAAATTAGATACTTACATTCCAATCTATTTTGGAAAAGAATGGATGTCTCTTAATTTCTTCCACTCCATCTGGACCTGCTCCTTTTTTAAAGGAATAATTATTTTCTTGGTCAAAAGGATTACCAGAAAATTATTTCTCATTACTACTGTATTTTTTTTTAGAAATACAAAAGATGATGTTTGGCTGATCACCAGAAAAGCAAACAGGCAAGCTACGTTTTTGCTTCGAAGCTTATTTTAAGCAAGAAGCTGCACACGTATTTAGTCAGTATAATTATTATGTTATCAATGTTATGGTCCAATTTAAAACATTCCATTAAACACTTTACCTAATCTGTTGGCTGGGTTCCTTTTGAAGAGCATCCGCAGAAGACTCTGCGCTTCGGGACTCAAGAACTGGGGCATTCCAAGTTTGGCCCTATAAGACAAAAATATTTAATAACATACAAACATATTAAGCTAAGAATTAATTTTGCACTTCCCCTGCCCTTTACAAATCAGCAAATCTGTATTCACACAAAATAGCTTCACTGAGAAATTGTCTTCAGACATCAGAAACATAGCAAAACTGCTGTCAGTCATGTAAATGTGTAATTCCAGCTTGCTCTGTTTTGAGAAGAACAATATTTTAAGTATTGACTTAGTAACTTCAGTAGAGGATGCAAAAATGTTAAAAAAAAAAAAAAAAAAATTTAAAAAAAAAAAAGCAGAAAATAATTACAGGATAACAACTTACAAACTGTTGTAATTTGTTTTGATCCATCTTTAAACAAAGTTTTAAACAAGTGACATCAAGCAAGATCCATTCTTCTAGCAAGATAAAATACATTCTAGAAGGTGTAAGAAAGGAACCACATACGACATATGTTAAGAACTCTTCAGTAATGTACTACATGCAGACCAGGACCAGCAGTATAATGGTAAAAGCCATCTGCTGTTACCCTGATTATTATGCCTCTTTAGCAGGTGAATTCTTACGCATTTTATATGCAATTATTTCTTTGCATTTTCACTTGGTATCAAGTCTGTTCACTGAGCTATACTGTAACATGCAATCAAAGAACACTGATGCCAAAGCTTAACAGTATCATTTTAAGTGAAGCAGTGTTACTGAAGAACAGATAACAGATAAATACGACAAAAACCTGCAGTGCTACGTGGGTGAAAATCTTTGCCCTACTGCTGCAATGCAAAACAACTCCAGCTCTAGGAAGATAGCCTGAGAGATCAGCTGCTTAGAGAAAAACAAATATATCTAAAGCTTGGTTAAAAACATAACCACAATTCATCTTTCCAAAGTGATTTGATGAACAAAGCTAGAACATTTAGAAGAGCAGCTGGACGACCAGCATGTACTGCACTCCACAACAAAGCGAGTAAGAGGACATTAACACAAAGCACAAAGACTATCAATGCATTCTTTCTGTCATGAAGGAGCACCTTCCACAAAAACTCTCAGTGGCCACTGGACCCAGTATATAGAACAAACTGACTGTGAACTGAGATTTCCTATAAAAATTTCTATTTCCTATTTCTTACAAACTACATGAGTGACAGCAATTTTTTTTCCTGACTTTCCTGATGGATGAAGACAAAATTTTATATGAAGGCATACCATGTCAGTAAAGGAGAAAACTAAAAAAAAAAAAGTTAACTTCATTGCTACAAACTATGGTTTCTTCAAATTGCAGTGTTTCTCAGTTACAGGTAAAGCGTACAAAAATAAAAACATATCTCAGCAAGAACTAAGGAGCCCAGTAAAACATGTTGTCAGACAAATGCATTATTTTTGCAGATTTCTCAAGAACAAAGTAAGAAAAGTGCTGCATCTTAGTGATACACTATGAAAAGATGAATTCAGATGCACACTTGTTTACTTTAAACAGTTAAGAAAACAGTAAGGAGAAATACAGTGTATTCACTATTATATACAAAATAAAAAGAAAACACACTGCCATTCAGTAGTATTTACGGGGCCAGACAAAAAATGTGAACTTAGAAACCTTTAAATATAATTTGTTTTTTTTAGTTGTTCATATTATCAACAGCAAAACAGACTTGTATGTATATATGTATGTTTGAGTGCTGCTCTGAAAGTAATGCCTCATGTTTTATTATGTAAGCACATGACATTGGAGTGGATGCTGGTGGTACAGCAGTAGAGATTAAACCTTCCAGCCAGCATCGCATTACTTGTTGCCATGTGACAGATGGCAGCAGAATGGCAGTCTGACAAACAGTGCCTGATATGAAAGTATCTATGAAGCAAAATCGTGGAACTGAATTCCAGCGTGCAGAAAAAAATTGCACCCACTGACATTCAGCAATGTTTCCTGAATGTTTGTGGAGATCAATTAGTGGATGCGAGCACAGTGAGGCACTGGGTGGTGTGCTGCAGCAGTGGCGACAGTGAATCACCTCCGCTGGCACAGATTTTTTTTTTTATGAACGAGGCATGCAGGCTCTTGTTCATTACTAGAAAAGTGTGTAGCTGATGTTGTCGACTATGTTGAAAATGAGTGTTCTGTAGCTGAGAATTTGCTTTAGTGTTTCTTTTTAGTATTATTGCACTCTTTGTATTTGTTGTAGTTTCCATGGAAATAAACAGGAGGCATTACTTTTGGAGTGATTTATAAAACATATGTACATTCTGTATATGTACAGAATTTGTGTACTGCACGTTAGAAGATAGCTAAAAATTCTTTATTTCACACCACATTTTTTGTACAGCTTTCTGAAACAAGTAGCAGTTATAAAGACTAGAAGCTGAGGGAAATCGGAAAGGGAATTAGAGATACATGCTCAGAAGAAATCTGAAAGTAACTATGAATGTCAGTTAACTTGCAAGGAGGATATTCTACATGCCAGCTGAACACAACATTTTTGAAGCACTGGTGGAAAGACTGTCAAGTAATAGTGGAATCACATGCAGACAGGTAGATAAAGTAGAGAAATACACGATTTGAGACGTGGATAAAAAAACATGGCTCTTAACATAAGTATGAGTGCAGCCGAACAATCTCAGAGTACTTTCTTGTTAACAGAAGGTGGGCAGAACTAGTTTATACTTGCTGTAAATAGATAGAGACTTTTAGTTAAAAACAATAATCATGACATGGAGATGTAAATCAGCATGGTATTGAGACAGCGGTAGAAATTAGCACCACTGCATATACCCACAAATACGGAAAGAAAAGCAGGGGCAAAGAACAATTATGTACATGCACTACAAACACAAAAGCCAGGACGAGTATGCTTTCTAGGAGTCTTCACGTGCAAATTTCTTAGGAAAATATGGAAGAATTTTTAAAAGCAGGCTGTTGGTGCAGAAATAGTGCTGGTTTCAATATTTAGTGGTAACAGGACAAAGGACATTAATTAACTATGAAAGAAGAAACAAATGAGAAAATTGAAACAGTTCTATGAGCTTCCAGGAAAAAACAAATGGCGTTAGTAAAAAAAAAAAATAAATGTTTTTGACACAGAAGTGAAATTATGACATGATAAAACAATAGTTTGCACAGAGTTGGATTACAGTCTTGAACGTGGGAATATCGCATCATAGGTGCATTAGATCAAAAAAGATGCAGGGCAACAGTAAAGAAAAAAAAAAACAGGCCTTAATAGCAAAACCAAGTACGTTAAACTGCACGAAGGAAAGCAATTTCCACAATATAGCTAATGCAAAACCTACACTGCAAATTGCAAAGAGGAAAACTGGAGCTTGGATAAGTCATAGGAGAATATGGGAAGTTTCAGGAAAGCAAGCTGTTGGCAGCAGTGAATATAAAGTAGTAGGATAAGGAGCTGGTAAGAAAGAGAAGGAAAAGGAGAGAAAATAGTTTCTCAAAAGAAAAAAGCAACAAAACAACAAGGAAAAAATGTACAGGATATCAAAAAGGATAAGAAGGTTAAAATATTATAGAAATAAGATGGGAAAGATAATATGGTTGAAAAAGTTATTATAGATTAAAGAACTGCTATGAAATTCTTTGTACCTGGTAAGGGGGAGGAATAGAAAGGCAAATTAGATAGATGGCAAAGGGAATTAATAGGGAGTGAGGATTTACCAGTACCTTTGGAAATGAGGGAAGAGTAGAAATTAGATATTGCAGCCCGGAGGGCATCCCTGTAGAATACCTGATGAGATATATAAATAAGAGTGTACTCACTTGAGAATCATAGTCATGGTTTCTTTTCTGTCTTTCCCTTGGAAAGGTAGAGTACCAGTGAGCATTTCAAACTGTATAGAGTAAAACTTTCATCAATTACATTACCTGGACAAGAATCTAATTTTTGACAAAACTACTCAGCATCTTAACCTTCCAAAATTCATGCATATTAACAATTAAGTCTGTGCAAAACAACTTCTCATTGTACAGTTTAAATTACTATGAATATTGAGCAGCCTCTGCTATTTTAATGCTGCAAAATATCTTCCTAGATTGATACCTTGCTCGACATGCTTTCACCTGAACAATTTAGCCTATATTGTTTTGTGTATCACTTCTGCCTTAAAAGAAAACTTGAGCTATACGACTATATTTTAGTTTCCAAGAGGGCAAGAGTGGGGAAAAAGGTTCCCCTTTCAAAAGTTAGTGACAACCTGTCCTCACACAGAGATATTTTAAAAATATTCAAGTGCTTAAAATCAGCAAATACACAGTCCTTATTGGAAGAGGGAAAAAGGTTAGTTGATTGACAAAGACATGCATGATGAAAAAGTGGTTACTGTATGCATACAGTGGAAATAAAGTCTGAAGGAACACGTAGGAGCTACACAGTACATGCATGCACATTCTACAGTGCCTGGCAGAAGGCAATAGACACTGTTAAAATACTGATCTGTTCTGAAAGCGACCAAGTAAAAATAGATAAAAATAAAGGAACTTCTACTGGGCTGCAGAACTTCTGCAGGATACCAGATCTGAGGTACTGAAAGCCATCTGGCAGCAGACACAGCAGCCAGCTCTGTGGCAGGAATCTTGATTTTTGGTTTAAGAACTGCAAAACAATTTAGTTTAATGAAATTTCGTGACATACACTTGAAGCCATCAAAATTGATGTAATTATAAAATAATTATCTGACAAGCTTCTGCAAGCTTAAGCCATCCTAAATACAAGATGTCCTCTAAACTTTCTGTTGTGAGCCAAAAATTCAATCTTTAAGTATTAAAGATTTGCAGTGATAATTTCAGTGAACAATGTACAACTGTAGTTTCCTTAAATGTGAAATGTGTTTTATTAAAATTTAAAATTTCCTACTATCCTAAAAAAAATATTCTCAGTAAGAGCTCCTAGATGCTCTGTACTCTATTGCTTTTTACATATATACTTAAACACAAAAATCTTAAAACACAGTCAACACAAAAAAGCACTACTTTCAAATGTTTTTACATAATTGCCATGAAGCAGAACTATCAAAATCTATCTGCTTCATAAACTACACTTAATTTTTTATTTTTTTTTTTTTAAGAGCAAATTTGTGCTGTTGCATGTTCTACTTAATTTTATACTTACTTGGTCTAGATTGGCCTGGATCAATAATAAAAAGTTTCTTCAGCAAGCTCTCATTTGTTAAAAGTATACACATTTGTTATAGCTCAACAGGTATTACTTGTTCCACTCCAACCCCTCCTCACTTAATCCCACCACAGTCCAATGCCTACAGCCCAACAGTACTTTAAGTCAACATTTGCCTTCTGTAGTTACGATTTGTTATTTATTTCAGCAGGGAGAGTACCTCTACAAATCTATAATGCTTCCGAAAGCTTTAAATGAACATTTTCAGATTTCTGGCATCCAAGAAAATATCCACTGTTTTAAGAACATATTAAAAGTTACTGTTCAATGATGGTTTACACACACTTCATGCCCTACAGCAGGAGACAGGGAGAAAAATGATTTATTACCTTCCTAGTCTCCATTTCTATGCTATAACTTCTGCTCAGTCTAGATACTGTGTATTCATATTACACCACCGACACCTTGATTCTTCAACGCAGATTTGATTTAAGAGTGGATAGATACAGATTGCCTATGAAAATTAGCACACGAACGAGAGACACAAGAAAAATAAGCCTCAGAAAATAGTACCGCATTCTGTGCGCTAATTTAGAGGGTCTGCTCTCTAAGGACATAATTTCATATTTAAAATTGAAGCCAAGGTGTTTAAAATGCAGTGCATTTAGAATGAAAACTACAGCAGTCATGTCTAACATATTTCAGCAATTTTCAACATTAACATGTGCTTCATTAGCACAAAACTGTATTTTTCAGCTGTATTAAATAAAGCTGAAGTTTAACTATATTTGTGTTATCATCAACCAGAAATATTTTGCTACTACTTTGTAATTTTCCTCTAATTGACTGCATGCTCAAAGCCTACAGTAATGATTAAAAGCATTCTTAATGATAAAATGAGCTGTTTTGCGAGTGCGTGTCTGTGCCTGTCTGCCTTGAGAGAGTTGAGTCATCAGGTGCTACTTTTACATAGTCAGTTTTCAGATCACAACAGCATTCTAGATGATTAAAATGTGATATGATGACATTTTCAGAGACGAAAGTCCTCCTCGTGCTACAAAGCACACATACTGTACATTTGTAGATGTACTACAGAAGCAGTAAAAAAAAACCTTTAAAAACAATTATTTTTAACTTCACAGCAAAAAAAGCACACAAATTCTATATGTTAATGGCCATTAAGCATTCCTAAAATAACATATGTTTTTTTTCTCCAAAGCCGTATTTGATACACATTTCCTTCTGAACCTACAATTCAACAGACATTAGCTCCTTGCAGAAACACTGTAAGGTGGGTCCTCCTGAGCATCCCTATCAGCATAGCATCATTTACATTTAGCTTTGCTAGGCACAAACAACAGCTGCCATTATCCTAACAAGTTGTAGTTACACTGGAGACTTTTCAGGATTTGCTCAGTTTTTGTTTTGTTTTTTTTTTTCCCCTCTTGTGAATAAATTTATATTTAAGATTTGGATCTAAATGTCTTACTCAACTTGGAAGACAGTATTTTCCTGTGTATTTTAGTACTTCTGTTAGTCTCCATAATATTCAAACCACAATAGATGCATTTCAATTCAACAATAACAAAAGGATGGCATATTGTCGGTGTTAAAATGAGACCTAGTCCACAATCTAGATCCAAATGTTAATCTATTGTTATTAATTTCCAAGTACTTCAAACTTTTCAGGTAGTTACAACTCATTTAAAGGTCACCCTACACACTTGAATATTTATTTCAACAAACCTTGTAAAGCAGCATTGTTACTATGGCATTTACCAGAAACCTACCATTAAAACACCAAAAGACCACCAGTCTGCACTCTGTGTATGACCTCGTCGATTAACAACCTCAGGTGCCATATATTCTACCGTCCCACAGAAAGAGTAGGCTTTTTTTTCATGATCAATCGATTCCTTACTTAAGCCAAAATCTGGAAGAAAATACAATAGTTCAGAATGTCTTTATTTACTTTGAATCAGTCATGGGCGATACCCTTACCACAATGTGAAACGTGATGCTTTTATTAGTCATAAATATACATGCCTAAATATACATACAGGAATTAGAAATTCCTCTGCCCGCAAGCCTCACCCCCAAACCATTATTATAGAGCCATAATATCAGACATACTTCCAAAACAATATAATGAATATTTTATCTAATCCAAATTAATTACGCTATCTGCTCCACAGCAAAAGCACCTACTGGTTAAAACAGCTGATTTCACTGCATTGCTCTAAAAAAAGGAGGGAGATTCAAAGACTATTACGAATAGAAAAATCCACGTGTTGCAATTGCCTTTTGTTCACCTGTTAGTTTAATATGTCCTTCCTCATCAAGCAGGATGCTAAAAGAAAAAAAAACAAAAAACAATCTTAACTATTGCTTCAAACAACATATTGACATCTGAGAAGTGACAGATCAGCTCAAAGACACACAGAAGCAAACACATGAAAATGCATCATTAGGAGGAGATAGCTTGAAAGTACACATTTTCTTATCCTTCAACTCTTTCTCACTAAAGATTATGAAACTGATTCAGTATATCAGATTTTTATTCATCTATTTCATTAAATTCAGCATGGAATGTAATAAGTTAGCTTGAATTTTCAGTTTTGGCCACCTGTACCATATGTATTTAATTAGATGTGGTAATGAGAGACATATTTCTGTTACTCCTAAACTGAGCAAGAACTGTTATGCTCCTGTATGTATGCAAAACGTGCATTAATTTGCAATTATGGTTTCAAAGAACGTTCACAACTTTAAATAACATTAATAAATATTCACGTTGTACCAAAGGACCTATATCCATTAGGCCCCACAGTTAAGAGCCTATTTATTACAATCACAAAAATAAGGGGCCACACACGGGAGACTCCATCTCCCCTTAACAACCACTGCATTTAACTGCAATGAGAGACAAACTAGATATACGACACCCTTTTCCTCCTTCCACTTTCCGTAGTGGCAAACTGCCTGACACTACAGTCTGTGAGTTATTGCTATCACTTCCAATTTCAACTTCTGAAAAGATTTTTGCATGCCTAAAATGAAAAGATGAAAAGATTTTGCTGTTTGAGGCAGCAGTTACTTTGGCTTTTTACACCTATGATTTCGTTTTTTTTCCCCCTTGAAACTAATTGTCAGCAAATTTCTGATTTGAGAATGAATCCTCCTTCTTCTCTTCAAATAAGACATAACATTTTAAAATTTGTGTTCTATTTCTAGAAGATGCACAAAAGAACAGGCTATAGTAATGCAAGTCCTATGTAGCGTTACAGAATTTGTCTGCTTGTTACTCATTTTCTGCTAATACTTGGCATGAGACAACAGACTTTTTAGGTTCACCACATAGCCATAACAGAGATGTGGTATCATCAAGGACAACAGACTTTCAGATGTCCTGGCAATGAGGTATGTGAACAACCTTATCAAGCACAACAGACGCTTGATAACAGATGCTGCATTTTCATGTAGACTCCTTTCCAAATATGAATCAGTACTACAGCACACATTAAGATGTTTGCATTTTTATCTGAAATGTTTTAAAATTTTACAGATGATGTCACTGGCATTTCCTTCTTTACATCTTCAAACACTGAAAAAGTTATGGAAGACAGAGAACAGGAGACAGGACTCAATCCTTCAAACGAGACAGATACAACTAAGTTATTGAAGGGCAACACTACACTGGAGTTTTTAGTTTCAAGCTTAATTTAAATTTTCAGTGTAATTTCTTGATTGCCAACAGATTACATAAGCACTTAACATACTATTTTCATCTTTTAAATTTAAACTCCATTCTGCTCTTATTCTTGTATATTTTAAAGACCAGTTTTAGAAAAAAAATGCTTATTTTTAAGCCTTCAAGTGCAATTCATTGGCAACCAAAAAAATTGCTAAAATTGTCTCCTTCATTGTAGAGGCACACACCTTTCAGTATACTTTGTACTTACAGCAACATATAGTCCTTGGCATATCACTCAAACTAGACTCCTTTTTGATTACACATGAAATCCAACTTTTTTAATTAAAGAACTGTACAAATTTCCCCCATCTTCACTCCTGTACAGTTTGTGTAATAAATACATAAAATTAACATTTAACAGCTGGAAAGAGAAGTGCAGTAGTTGAAGTGCTATGCAGATCAAATTAGCGTGCTTCACTTGCTGCATTGGATTCTTACTTCTCTGGCTTCAGGTCCCGGTATATTATTCCAAGGCTATGGAGATGGTCTAAAGCAAGCGCTAATTCCGCTAGGTAAAATTTAACATCATCTTCTGTGAACATCACCTGCAAAAAGCAGAACAATTCTTTTCACATGCAAAATCTCTAAAACTTACATTAGCACCAAGTAAATAATCCAGATTGATTGTAGATGACCTGTTGTTGCAGAACAGCTCTTCATAATACTCCCTCCCCTTCTTTTTTGAAAAACAACTAGCAGTTCAATGTTTGGTTATACAAAACCTAGCATTTTATCACTAATACTGTTTCACAGTACATACTTCTGAAGACAGTGCTACATTACACTGTCTGCAAAACAGGTTATTTACTCCTGATTGGTCAAGAGAACAAAGATGCATGGTAGGAAAACTGAAAAATGGAAACATTTAAAGAATGAGACTACCTCTTCACTGGACATGAACATTTTGTTTCCAGACAAAGAGATTCAAATTCAAATGCCTGAATTTCTCCAAGACTATCAAAAAGAACTTAGAACAATGAACAAAAACTGAACTAAGAAAACGGTCTATGTAAGAATTAAAATAATATTCACTTCTGTAGATTTAAAGAAAAGATTTAAGCTCAAAGCTTGTACAAAAGTGCTTGCTGATGTTATCTCTACAAAAAAAAAAAAAAATCCAATATTTAATACAGCCATATTTGGGAAGAGAAACCTCTACAAGAAGCTGAAAGTTTCTGAAAGTCCAGGCTTAATATAAATTCGTGTTCTTTCTGACACATCAAACTGTGGTAGCAATAGGAGAAGAAAATCTAAGCAAGGTGCAAAAAGCAATACAGAGAGATTACAGTTACTGAAAAAAAAAAAAAAGAAAGGCTTAGACAATGTAAATTACCAACTGCATTCTTATGAAATGACTACTTGTGAGGAAAAAAAAACAGAACAGAAGCAAAACTAGTTAAAAATATACTTACAGTTTTGTTCAATGAAAGTTGGCTTACAAAGAGTAAAACCACCCTAATACAGGCAATTTATAGTAAAGTTTTATTAATACATGATTTTCAAATAAAGAAAGCTTACCTCTTTGGATAAACGTGTAAACAAATCTCCTCCCCTGAGAAAATCCAAAATAAGATATAGCTTCCCTTCTGTTTGAAAAGCTGAAAAGACCAATTAAAAGCATTAAACATTATCTAAGTCTACCCATGGTTAGAAGAATAACACTCAATAATTCACCCTGATTTTCTTTATTTTTCTTTATCTTTTACCTTCTTTTTAATTTACAAAGAATTACTCTTCTTTTTCCTTTGAGGGAAAAATTTTTTAAAATTATTAAATTCTTCCCCATCACGAACAAAGCAACTCTCCTGCCATGTAAATGGAAAGCATACCATCAACATAATGTCCAAAAATAATTTAAAAAAAAAAAAAAAAAACAACCTGCATTTTAGTACTGCAGCGTTTGAAAGTAAAAAAGTCCACACTCAGAAAAGCAAATGAGTAGCAAAAGTATGCATTCTAAAACTTCAGGAAACTCAGCTAAGCGGGGAGATGTAGTCTAGTTTGCAAAATAGTAGATGGTGAAAGCCAATGTTAGAGTGATAACCAGCCAAGATTTGAACAGTAGGAAAAGAAATAGATCCTAAAAGGAAAAATATGAATTGAACAATAGAAAATTAACTATTTGTCAATGTTATCCTCTTTTCAGTTTACTTTCTGCAAGATATTTTGAGAGAATTATTTTCTTTTCAACATGCATACATTTTTATGTATGCCCATGCAATTAAAATTAAACCAATTTTCATAGAACAGAATCACAGAATCCTTAGAGTTGGACTAGATGACCTTTAAATGTCCCTTCCAACTCCCTTGCAACGAACAGGGACATGCACAGCTAGATCAGGTCGCCCAGGGCTTGATCCAGCCTCGCCTTTAAAGTCCCCAGGGATGGGGCATCAATTACTTCTCCAGCACCTCACCACCTTCACTGTAAGAGACTTTCTCTTTATGTTCAAGTCTGTATCTATCCTCTTTAAACTTGAAACCATTTCCCTTGTTCTACCACCACAGACCCTGCTAAAGAGTCCTTCCCCTTCTTTTCTGTAGCTCTTTTAGATACTGAAAGGCTGCTATCAGGTCTCTCCGAAGCATTCTCCAGGCTGAACAGCCCCAGCTCTCTCAGCTTGTCATCATAGGAGAGGTGTTCTATCCCTTGGATCATTTTTGAGTCCCTTCTCTGGACATGCAACAATAGTTCCATGCTTTTCCTGTATTAAGGACTTCACATCTGCACACAGTACTCTAAGAGAGGCCCTACCAGAACAGAGTAGAAGGGCAGGATCACCTCCCTCACCCCACTTATTTTGATGCAGTCCCAAGATACAGTTGGCTTCCTGGGTTGCAAGGGCACACTGCTGACTCATGCCCAGCTTGACATCCACCAGTACCACCAGATCTTTTTGGCAGGACTGCACTCAATCCTTTCATCCTCCAGCTTGTACTGGTAGTGATGCTTGTCTTGACCCTGGTGCAACTTCGTTGAACTTCATGAAATTCACCTGGGCCCACTGCTCAAGCCCATCTAGGACCCTCTGGATGCCATCCCATTCCTCTGCTGTGTCAACCACGCCCCACTTCTTGGTGTCATCAGCACCAAGATGACACCAACATCCACACAACTCCACTGTCAATAACATGGATGAAGATATTAATTTTAATGAATCTTTGAAGTGATGCCATTGCATATTTTCTAAAGAGCAAGGCAGGAATAAGAAATCAATTAAACAGTCAATGGCATAGAAAAAAAGTAAATAGATAACTGTCCTTTTTAATAAAGCAGAGGGCTACAGATGCTCAATCCTCCACAGAAAGATTTAAGACTGTGCATGAAGCTAACTTGCAGTGTGTGAGAATTACTACACAGCAAGCCTTTGCATGACCAAGATTTAGATACCATATTTTTTGCATCATTCTTTGAACTGCAGTTAATGTTAGGTAGCACCTTGACAAGCACTCATTTGTAAGACAGAGATGTACTTTTTCCTCAAACTCACCGTAATGTAACTTGACAATAAAAGGATGGTTAACTTCTACTAAGATATCACGTTCCATTTTTGTCCGAACTCGATCTCGAACTACAATAGAACATAAGCAAGATTAAGAAAACTGAATTCATATTATGAGTTAGCATTTCTCATGCATTTCCTGATAAGCTTAAAATCACACAGAATGGTATTACAAATGCTGTTAATAAAGTAGGTCACGGTTTGAGCTTTTGCTCAGAACAACAATATCATAAAATAGACTTGAAAGAACTATGGAATCTTGGGCAATTCAAGTAATACAGTGTGTTATTTAAAATTACAACACGAGATCTCAAAAGAAGCTCCAATTATAGAAAAACAGTATTGTTTCCAATTATAGAAAAACAGTATTGTTTCCAATTAGTTTTATACTAAGATTCTAGTAGTACCCTTCATTTGCTTGAAACTCTGCTCTTAAAATATGAAACAAATTGTGCTCAAAAGCATCTGAAAATTCAGATACAAAGTGTGAAAAGTGTGATATCCTGTTAATGTCACCTTTCTGCTCAAGACTTTTGCACCCTCGAGTGCTTAGTGCCCTGAAGTGTCTATTTTTCCAAATACCAGCTACAGTATTTCTGTTCCCCATGCCCAGGCAAAACTGGAGCCACAGTTTGTACTGTACTTTTCATACATAAGATTAAGCCACCATTAAGAAGCGATGGAGACAGGCTATCAAACATCTGAAAAAAGCAGCTGTTAAATTATCTCTGACTCTAATTCTATGATATTAACATATGGGAATAAAAGGCTATTGAAGATATCAAGGGATTTTAAATGAGTGGAAATTAATTTCAGAAATATGGGAAGTAAATAATGAGAATAACACGTGCCACAAAGCAGAGTAAACAGAATATAAGGAACGGTTGAAATAGCACTCACACCCTCACTAACAGGTTTAAAAGATTTTAAGTATGAGATTTGAAATAGATATTTGGCAGCAGAACTTAAGCAAAAAAAATTCACATTCAACATTTTAATGGAGGTTCAATACAAATGTGAAGCTTCTGTTTACAAGTCATTCCATGAATACTTTCCAATTAAAAAAATGTTAAAACTGCAGATCAGGTTTATATCAGTAACAGAGATGTTTCATATGTTGTCAGAGCTATTTCAAAATTATCATTTCAATTCCATTGCAGTCGTGACTTAGAACTATAAATAGACTGAAATATTAACAGTGACATAAAACAATAGACATTCAGGTTAAGGGATTAGTGCAAGAGATTACTTTCATTTTCATTAACAAAGGACTCATTTTAGAATTCATTTTTGCTCATTTAACTTAAGTTTTCATCAAATATCTATATCTAAGAGCAAGTGCCAAAGTTTTGGGGAAAGGTACCATAAACTTCTGAAATTTATAGAAATAATATAGACTTGAACTCCAGAGTTTAGAGCTTTTAAAATAAAACATCTGGCACAATGCACTTTTAAATATCATAACATAAATACAAATGAGCAAAGAGTATTAACTGTTATCTTCTGTGATACACAGCAAATGAAATAAGGAAGGACATTATGTTTCAGATAACAGCTCAGGATCAAGTCAGGCAGCAGAAGAAACAGCTGCTCTTTCAAGCCACCATCACCACTGACAAAGATCTAACGCTCAACACGGTACAGAACCAAACCTACTTCCTTCTCTAATTCTACCAATATTACACTGTTTACAAAGTCCTTATGGCTTTAAAATGTTAATCACTATGTCCTGCTATTTGCTGCTTAACAGAAGTTGCACTAAGATATATATACACTCTGTACTGTTGCATGTAAAGATTTCTCTATAACAATGCATATGATTTGCTCATCTCTTTGCTCCAAACAGTGCTTACCTTTCAAAGTGGCCTTTTTCAATACCTTCATTGCATAAAGCTGCCTAGCATCTGACCCTGAGATTTTTTTGACAAGAAATACCTGCGTAGAGAATTAAAAAGAATTCTTAAAAGAAAACAAAGGAAAATCAGACGAATATGATTTGCTATGAAATTTGAGTAAACAGTATTCCAATGAAACTCATATTTGTTACTCCCTCTTAATTCTATTAACTCCATCTTTCTTTGACAGTTCTCTTTAGATCCTGCTGAACACAAAACGTTTCCTTGCATTTTTACGTACTGTTGTTTCACTTCATAACCTAAAAGGTTCCAAGTAAACCAGAATCAGTTTGTCAGACTGCTTAACTTAATTCATCTCAGTGAGTAAAAGAAGGAATGCATTTGGATTTTCTTAGAAGACAAATCTGAAACACTAAATTCAACTTTACGATCAAACAAAACTTCCTGATATTTAAGTAGCTATGTTTTAATAAGATGGTAAAGCAAATGAGCAAATGAAAAAGTTGTCTGATATAAAAATAGGTGTGTACAAAGATTGATCCAGAAAATTATGTAAATCAAAGTTTAACAAAATTGTTCGTTTTAACACATCAAATAGTGAGAACCAACCTTGTGTCAATGCATAGCTGTTATGACATGCTTTGGTTGAGTTCCACACATATCAATAAAGTATAATTAACCTCAACACTTAGGTGGTCACTGGACCAGATGACCTTAGAGGCCTTTCCCAACCTTCATGACTCTATGAGTCTATGACTCTTTTTCAGTGTAAAAGGCTGTCTAAAGTGGGATATATGCATTTTTTTAATGTCCCTAATAAAAGATGTGAAGACAATTTTCAAATTCAGAAATGAGAACGGAAAAAGTATCTGCCACAGGTTGTCTGGTTATTTCTAAAAAAAGAAAGCACAGAGACATGTAATAGTAAATGAGAATATTAAACATGCTACATGAGTTTAGATTAATCTCACTTTCTGTATCCAATTTGCTCTTGTGCTAACCTTCCTTGAAAAGCATACAAATTAGTTTTTAGAAACTGAAGGAGTAGTAATGTCATCTTCCCAAGCTTTTATAAATAGTATTTGGGGTTTTGTAATAATTAATCTTTTTTTTTTTTTTTTTTGCATAAATACTAAAAAATTGAGATGACATACATTTTTACGATGTTACAAGTCAGTCAGATAACTGGAATTACTACTCCAATAACATGTCTAAGAGTACCTTCTTTCCACTAAAAGAAAGCTGCCTATTCTACTCTTTCCTAACATCTAAGAGAAGTTTAATGTTATATATTAGAACTTATTATTATATTTAGAACTTCAATTTAGTTTGAAAATTGATTAAAAGGCTCTGTTGTCTTATAGAGCATATTCCACTCTCTCTCAATGTCACAAGAAGTTACTGTCTCATTTTTAAGCTGGATTTAGACAACTAAAGGTACAGACCATGTACACCTATTAAGATCTTGGCACAGACAACACTCACTGAAGTGCCAGAAACGTTGAGTCTATAACAGAATACTTGACTTCATAGGAGTCAGATTACCAACCTTTCCAAAGGATCCTTGTCCAAGCACTTTCAGAAGTTCAAATTGTGAAGGGTCTGCTTTCTCATGTCCTTCCTTTACATGATGAGTTATTGCAATTTCTTTGATTTCTTCTTCCTAACAGAGGAAAAGGGGGGAATAAGTTAAGTTTACTTTACTGGTGCAACTTCCTAAAATGTTTAGAATTTCACAATACACTGAAAAATAACAGTGCCACCAAGCATTTAACCAACTACATGCTCCCAAATGTAAGCAAAACATTGAGCAATACTACTGCCATAATTAAGACATTAACAGATAAAAGCTGTATTACAAAAGGCACTACTAGTTTAGTGATTATGTGGCTTAAACTTCCAGAGATGCATCAGAGCATAAACAATAACAGAGCCAACAAGAACAAGTCAGTGGTTCCCAAGCTTTTGTGCTGATGTTGTTTGGTTCACAATCTCCATTTCAAATTCACAATCCAGGAGTGGAAATCAATCTTCCTAATAATTTAGTTTTCTTAAGGCACACCTAGTTATACATCAAGTGAACCAAATCTCTTTGGAAAGGGCTATTTTTAACACTTGAATGAAGATGACCAAGTCAGTGGACCTTCTAATTATTTTCTGCTCTCCACTTAATTTTGTATTTTCTAAACAAAATTTGAAAACTCTGAAAGCAACTCTCCTTGCCCCACAAGGAAAGAACCTCAAAAGTAATCATACCAAAGAAGTAACACACTGCACTCTCTCAGTATCATCTGAAGAACTACCTAGGCATTACATAAAACCGAGTCTAAGCAGCACTGTCTGTAAGGAAGTTTCTGCGAGTGAACAAATAAACCCAAGAACACTTTGCCTCTATTCAGTGAGCATCTCAGATTTATTTCACTGAGTCACAGAGCAGCTGAGGTTGAAAGGCAGCTCTGTTCATGTTCAAAGACCCCACTTAAGCAGAGTCACCCAGTGCCCAGAGCCATGTTCGGGGGCTATCTCTAAGGAAGAGACTTCTTGGCCTCCTGGGCAGCCTATGCTAGTACTCTGTCAGTCACATGGTTAAAAAAAAAAAAAAAGTGTTTTCTGATGATTGATTGGATATTAGATTGAATATTTGGAAAAACCTCTTCTCAGAAAGACTGACTGCTGAGGCATTGGAACAGGCTGCCTGGAGGCAGTGGAGTCCACATCCCAGGTGATTTTCAAGAAACTTGCAGATGTTGGCACTGAGGCACATGGTCAGCGAGCATGGTGGTGATAGGCTGATGGTTGGACTAGGTGATCCTAGAGCTCTTTTGTAACCTTGATAATTCTATTACTAGAGGGAATCTCCAACATTCTAGCTTATGCCTAATGCCTCTTGTCCTGTCACTGGGACTGAGGAGAACCTGGCTCCACGGCTCTTCGCACTTCACTCTTCAATTACATCCATTTATGAGATCCCTCCCAGGGGCTTTACTTTCTAAGGTGAACACTCTCAGCTCTCTCAACCTGTTCTCACGACAGATGCTCCAAACCCTTGAACACCTTAGTATACTGTTACAGTACTCTCTCCAGTAGCTCTGTATCACTTGTACTTGAAAGTCTAGATGTGACACTTAACCAGAGGGGAAGAAAACTCCCTTGTATTTGCTGGCAATGCTTTCCCTAACGCAGCCCAAGGAACCATGGCCTTCTTTGCCATAACACCACATTGCTGGTGCACATTTACCCTGGTGTTCAGCATCTTCAGGTCCTTCTCTACAAAGATTTTTTTTTTTTTTTTCCCATCTGGTGGCTGGCACACAGTTGGTGCATAGAGTTATTCCTCCCCAAGTTGCAGCTACACACCATCCACACCACAGCCTGTTTGTTAATCCAGCCCATATTTCACGGGCAGCAGCTCATACAAGGATCTTATAGGAAACAGTGTGTTCAATCTTACTGAAATTGAGGAGACAGTACCTACCACTCTTCTCTTCCTACCCATTTCTCTATAGATGATCAACCAGGATTTCATGTTTGTGAATCTATACCTACTAATCTCAATCACCTCCTTTTCTTTCGCGTATGTAAAATGGTTTCCAGGATTAGTTGCTTCCTTGATTCCCTAGGAAATGAGGTGATAGCCAGCCTGTTGTTTCTTTCCTTCTTGACCCTTTTGAAAACAGGAGCAACACATGCCTTCTTCTAGTCCTCTGGCCACAATCATTAGAAGATAATCAAGAGCAATCTCACAAGGACACTCAGGTCTCCCCAGCACTCTTGCCTGCATCCATCATGGCATATGAACTTACGTGCATCCACTTTGCTTAAATATTATCTAAACCATCTCTTTTGAACTAAGTCTTCCTTGCTCCAGACCTTTATTTGACCTATATACACAAAAATATAACTAACAAATTATTGAGATGAGGGAGTAGAGGCAGCATTCTAACATGGGCATCAGTATTTTCATCTTTGAAGTAAGTAGGTGAAGAATCCCAGGGGAAGAACAGCACAATAGAACAGATTACCAAGTACGTATTACTTTCAACACCTTGATAGATTTCTGCTCAACAGTTTTACCAATTAGCACCCTGCAGCCTTGAGAAAGTAAAACAGTGTCAAATCTTCCCGTTATCTACTCAGATTCATGGGCAGAAGGTGATCAGGTTGGCATATTGCTTTAAAAGCTTTACAAAAAGCAACAAGAAAGTAGGAAATATATTAACCTGCTCTCTACACACACACACAAATAATTGTCAAATACAGCAATTGTTACATAACAAGCTTCCCAGCGGTTATTTTGGGTGCTCTCTTAAAAAAGAGAAAAAAAAAAACTTCACATTCCTGATACTAAGCAAATACTCCAAGCCTTCACAATTTCTCAAGGTTCAGACACTTCTCCATTCTTATAAGGCAGACTTAACATAACTGTTTTAATCAAAATGGAAAATATTCTTTTTCAGTAGCTTGTCTGTAACACAATCCTTAGAGCAAAATCTGTGATAAACAGATATCCATGGATTTGTCTCCTTCCACATAATTGCTGAACATTTGTTATTTTAAACTAAACAGTATTTTGCAAATACACAAAAGTGCAGCCTTTTATAGAAGCGAGAACTACACAGAAGTAATGAACCCTCACTGTACCCATTATCTACCTGAATTAATATACAAGCCTTTCAAACTAGAAAAACAAGACAGCTATTTCTCAACCAGCAGCACTAACTATATTGGTTGATAGGTGCTGTCATACAGTAAGCCTGAAGAGAAGCTATTTGTTCAGTCTAGTACTGAATTTTCCCTAAGCTTTATTTCTGATCATCCCCTGACATCTGGAAAAAAAAACCACTAAAACCATCCCATATGATGAACTCAAACTAAACATAACGAGGTACAGGGTGCTGAAAGCCTCTAGCCCTCCTTTCCTTCATTCCATAACAACTTTCATATTACTACAGACAATCACCAACCAGTGATCAGGCTGCTGCAACAAAACTCTTCCAGTTATAACTGCAGCATACTGTACGTGCTTTATTTCGGTTATTTATAACCCTGGAAAGCTCCATTTTCTCATGCCTGATACTGCAGCAACATCTAAATAAAAGTTCAAAGAATTTTTTTTTTCTTGCTACACAGTTCTAAAGGCTTTCTTTACACTATAAACTGTTGCACAAAAAAAAATACATTTGCTATGTTTGTCAACTTAAAGTGGTTGCTACTGGCTTTTGCTATTGTGAAACTAAATATAGAATGCAAGGAAACAAACAGAAGGTAACATTACACAGTGCTTCCTTAACATTTCCTTAACAGTATAATACTGTTAAGTCAACACTGTCCTAGAAGGGAAGTCAGTAAAAAACAAGTTTGAGTATGAACTTAAAACATAACTAGTTTAGAATAACTTCCTGCATTGATATCACTTGCAGCTCAGAACTTTGCTGGTCAAGTATTACAGTATAGGAAAGTTCTTAGTAATGCACCTCACAGTTTGTCTCTATCCATAGGAATACAAACATAGGAAAGAACACCGAATGGATAATATTTCAAAAACAAATTGAATTTAAGAAAAAAAAAGTTAAAATAAAACAAAGAAGGATTTAGAAGCCACAGGGGTGACTCATTTTTCTCTTTAGGAATCAGGTGCAAATTAGAATAGGAAATATGCTTGTCAGAAAAAAAAAGATATAGTATTTAGGCAAGCAGTGAAAAGCTAATTAACCATTCTTAGCCTATAGAAATTATACTCTAATTATATTTTAAGTACGTATTGAACAGTAAATGCTTACTTTTTTTTCTAGCATTTGAATTTCTGTGAATTTCCTTTATTAACTAGTCCCACTGTAACACACAACACTTGTATTTGTTTCTGAGATCTTATTACAGGAACGGCTACTAGATAACATATTAAAAGGAAACTGGACTTCAAACTCAAGAGGAAGTAGAAAAAGAAGTGTCTTACTAGTTAAACATTTCCCCGTTGCAATGATAAAGCCCAGAGAAGGAAGAGAAAAAATGATTTTGTTTATATAGATAATCTCCCATAATTTATCCTTCATCCAAATTTTCAAGCAGGAGATCCAAAAATGGTTCTGTTCTTGAAGAAGTGACCCAAGCAAAGCTGGATGTCAGAACAAGCTGCTCAGATAGCTTTATCTGCAGAGTTGGCTCTTAAAAAAAAAAAAACAAAAAAAAAACTCCTTCGAAAAATTGAAAGAAACTAAGCTTGTCTAGGGCTGGTCTATAATATTGTTCCTATCATTCCTACAGGTTTGTTATCTCCACTTTTCCTACTACTCTGAATAATTCTGACATTTTTACAGATTTTTTTTTTCTAATTAATGTGGCAGCAAAAAAAAAAAAGTAACTCATTTCTACTCTCAGTTCTCACTGCAGATGCCTCAGAGAACAAATAAAGCTGTAGATAATACAACAGTGGTGTGAAAGGAGAAACAAGTAAAAGAGGTTCACAAACAGAATTAAGAGCACTCACTATCTCAGAGCTCCTATGCCACTTAAACATTTAGAAAACACAATGAACACTAATTACAATTCAAACTACTTAAAAAAAAAAATAAAAGCATTTAGTCCTTAAGTTTTATGTAAAAAAAAAAGACAAACAATCAAGTATAATTTAAAATAATTTTAAAAAATACTTCACTGTGTTCTGATGCAGAGTCATCTGCAAAGAAAAAGCTCTGAATCATCTGAATAGATGTCATAGGAATGGATTTATCCCCTTACTCATATTAGGGAGAGGAAAGCTAACAGGAGTAAGAAACATTAGCACATGGAAATACCATAGGCATCTATCCTGCTGTGTCTAAAGTTACTGGTTTCAGATTCTTGAATAAATGCATAAGGACAGTGTGAACACGGAGAGTGACAGACACTTGGCAAAAGTTCCAAAACACTGCAATGTAATCCAGAAATGTAGCAAGACAGACCTTACTCGGTAAGCTGGGTAAGAATTAGATGCAAATTTAATTTGAAAAGAACAAAGAATAAGCTCTTGTGGCACTTAAGGAACATTTATTTAGAAAAGGTATCCCTGGAAGACAGATTTCTCCTTTTCTGGGTACTCAAAATTGTGTGAACATGAGTAGGAATATTTTAAACACAATTAGTTCTTCACTCATTGTGAAGGTAATGAGTAAGACCTGGATACACATCTATACTGGAAGTGCAAGTAAGAATTATGAACACCCTACACTAAAAGGAAAAAGCAGCAGCTATCTCAGAAATGTGAAGTTTTAAAGCCATAATACAACAGAATAGTATATTTCTATTGCCCTTACACATACGCATAGGTGACTTTTAATGGCTGCAAAGTCATTAAGTGATATCAATCTAGAAAGGCAAGAAAAATTACAGGGAAACATTTATAGCTTAAGACACCAAAAGCACTGAGGTCAAATAGAATGTGACTCAAAGCAAACTAGCCCCACCCTGAGCAGAAAGGCTGACTGCCGTGTCTCTTCTCAACTTCAGTGAAATTACACTGAAATCAAAGGAAATACAGAAAGCCAATCAAAACGAAGCCAATCCAAACACCACATCTCTAACAAAAGAGCTGCGCGTACACAGAGACTGAGGTGAGGGGAGGGTGGGGGTTGTTAATTTCACTGACAGTGTGGGTGTTTTAAAAACGTATTTATTGCAGAAGAACAACAATTTTCTTTTTTTTTTTAACAATACCTAGAGCAAAGACATGTATATGTAGCATGCATATGAGGAGTGCCTATAGATAATACTTTCTGAAAGAACATCCCGTTTATATTTAGCATGTTAAATCGTCCAGTTTCAAAAGAAATAGCATCACAATTCCGGCTCTGATGCCTGTTATTGTAGAAAATGGGTGTTCTAGTTGATAAAAAAAAAAAATAAAAATAAAGGGAATAGCAGCAGTTAAAGGCTAAAAGAAAGAAAGCTCCATTACTGTACCCCAAATTCCCCAGAATTCTATCAAACTCAGAAACACCTCCAAACGTTTTTCCTTACTAAAAAAAATTCAGATATGGATTTAGAAAACTCCACACACATTCCCACTGTAAGAAATACAGGATGAATTACTATATTGTATCTTGAGTTCTTTGCATCGGAAAGGGAAAATTTAAGATAACACACAACATCCGTATTTGGTTAAGAAAAGGGACAGCAGTGTCTGCAAAACATGGCTACGTGTTTGTTTGCTCTCCCAGGAAACTAATACTGCTTAGATGTAGGTGAAAATCTCCTCAGAGCTGCAGTGAATTTCAGCTGGCAGGCAGCTAAGTACTGATCAAATAAACTCCCTTCTGCATGCTTGCTGACTGTACAAAATGCATGAATACACCACCAAACCTGTAACACTTATTCAGATAATACTTATAACTGTAACATTTCTTCAGATAAACGATTTCATAGTGAGAAGAAGTAAAAGGCCACATCCCCTTCTGTATCTATTAGAGATGGAGGTTATGAGATAACTGGCATAAAGGAGCAAGGATAAGATGTTAATTCTCACACTTACTTTAAATAAATCGTAACATCTGAATCCAGAATATATAAGCCATGGTAAGTAACTACTGGAGAAATACATTTCAGTGCTCACACTTCTCCTTCCAACAGATCCACAATTCTCCTTTATCTGTTAGTTCTGTTCTACCCTTTTAATTTAAGAAGGTACAATTAGAAGCATCTTCTGCGCGCAATTACTTACAGACTTTGCTATGACTTAATTTGTTGGTTAATCTAACCCTTATTTTCTTATCTCCTAGCCTTGTGCTTATACCTTTCTGAACCATGGTTTTTTTTGTTTTGTTTTTCCACACATTTAACTGCTCGTGTCATTTGGAAGCCCTTGAATTCACACCTAGACACAATAACGATGGACTTGCTTTATGCTATATATGAAGCCACAGCTTTTGCACTATTTCAAGCCAATATCTGCCAGACTGGACCTACAGGAATTTGGATACCCAGGCCCTGTCCACAAGGCTGTATGCAGCCGAGTGGTAAACTGTACTGCTGTCAGGTCCCAATTGGTCATCACTTTCCAAAGTATCTGTATTCCCCCCACCCCCTTCCCACCCTCCCAAATTGCAAAACTATTTGTTCGTAACACACAATTCAGCACTTAATTGTGTCAGTATTGGTACCTTCAATGCGCCTTCTAGGACACCATTAATACAGGAAGAACTGTTGGTGAGATTCCAAACTCTTTTCAGGAACTCTTCCATTAATGTTTTCTATTCAAAATAATACTTTAGAATTGATTACAATTCATTTCATACAATATGGTTATTTTGTATAATTTGTGGTAATTTATGCAAGTGAGAGAGCCAGTATTACCATTAGAAAAGTTCATGCTTCTGGAAACACAACTCCCATACAGCAAGGATTGGAAGGAGAAAATCTTTCTGCTAGCTTCAGACACAATTAAGTCAGATTGATACTGCCAATGTTGGTGAATATCCCCTCCAACATCAGCCATGCTTTCAGATAAATCAGTCTTAAAAGAAATTTAAGATGTAAGTTACTGAATCAAAGAAAAATATTCCAAGAATATTAAAATACTATTTTTTTCTAATAAGAAAATAACCATTTCTAACACCGTAAATGGCAGTTTAAAGTGCACTTGCCTGTAATAATGTTCAATTAATTATAATTTATAATTTAACTAACCAAAACAAAAAAAACAATGCTGTATTGGTTCATGTTACTTTCATATTACTGACTCCTCAATTTCCAAAAAAGCAAATCCAAACAGTAAAGAGCTAATGGCATCTTTTCCACTTCAAAGTTGAGCAGCAGCAAAAAGATTGCTTTTGGCATCTCTTGCTTGTAAATATTAGTTTAAGATACAGAGATTCTTCCATCTTCCCTATGGAAGTAGCAGCTTCCTTCTTACCTCATCAATCTTTTCCAGGAAAGCTTTGCTTCTTCTGGACATAGGATCGTTTTTGAGGCATATGAATATTCAGAGGGGATGAATACACAAAAAAATGGATTTCCCAGTAAGTTACTGAACGCTGCTCAACCACTGGTGAAAGTTTCCTTTTACTACTACATTAACTTTCATTGTGCTTATCAGCATTCAGCCAACATGATGATATTTGGCAATACATTTTTCTGATTGTCACAGGCAAAATAGTGCTGAATGTCATAATTTAACACTCAGTATTTCATAAGTGGTTTCTATGATATTAAGCCTTGATTCTAAAGTTACATAAAGCTGTTTAGTAAGGACAGCAAGCTTATTGGATATCAAGTGATTTTAAAAGGATGACTCAACATTGGCCCAGCTCCCCAGCTCACATACATAACTTCCTTTTCCTCCCCTCCCTTGAGTCAGGAAGTGTCCTAGATGCACTTACTTTCCTAACTTATTTTGTATGTAGGATGAATTTTCATCGTTATCTGAAGAAATATGAATTACACATTTGGATGGAAAAAATGGATCAGCAAACTGAAAACTAAAGCTTTTTTTTTTTTTTTTAACCTTCTGTATTAAAACTTATGGAAATCTATGCTAAATTAAAAATGGGAAAGAGAGTACCATACTAGCTATTTTAAAAATTTCAGACACGTTCTATATACATTCACACATACTGTGTTATATTCCTACCTCTAACTCCCAAACTACTCTTTAAATAAAATAAAACCCCTGCACGTTCAACAGCTGTTTCACAATCTCCTATCACCTCAGTGAACAACATCACTGAGATAAGCCAATGCATAAAAGCATTTCTTATACTTGTCATTAATATCGAAAACTGAAATAACTTCACAAGTAATGGTTACTTAAATGTTTGTAAGCATATGATTGCTTGAAAAAGCTTGAAAAAGTCGGTTAAAGTTGCTGCTAGTGTAGGAGTAATTATTCTAATATATCAGAAAGCAGAATATGGTCCCGTTTAAAATTAAATTAAGCTGCTTTAAGCATATTGTGTATATATACACCAGCATCCAGAAACGCAAGAAAAGTGAGGCAAGCTGTTGTTAACACTAATATTTGTAGTCAGAAACACAGCTTTCTCCACAATTTTTGTCTGTGTTTCTTTAAGGTAAGAAAACTCGTTCACAGTATAAGAAAACCTGATTTCAGCTGACAGTAGATTACTTGTTGCAGATGACATCTATTATTTTACCTGACAGAAAATATGATTTCCTAAACGTAAACTATATTAGCAAATGTTTAAGTTCCCATTTGTTTTATTTTCTTTCTTTTTAAATTGTTAGGTGTCCAAGATTAAAAAAAAAAAAAAAAAACACAAAAAACAATGAACAGAGATAATAAAATTACTGTACTAATGCACTTTGTCTTTACTCTCTATACCTTCTGTTCTTTTCCATTCCTGTTTTCTTGAGTACTACAACAATTTTACAGTCTCAGAGGATGTCCATATCCACATTTGTTTCAGGTAGCCAACTCATTTACCTAATGAAAACCACAGACCAGGTTGCTGAGATCAAACTCCTCCAGTTCTTTTGGTGTTACAGATGAAGCAAGATAGGAGTCCGAAGAACGAGTCCCACCTCAGAGCACTGAGTCAACGGACAGATGAGAAAGCCCTCTGGATACTCTGGTACACTCTGAAAATACTTTTCCTCCTTGGAATGAAAGTACAAAGGCTAGGACTGTGCTCCTTCCTTCCCAAAGGAACTGTGAGTAGTTCAGCAGGTAAAGCCATAGAGATGAGGAATTTCTCATCAAAATCAAAAGCCTGACGCTGCCACCAAAAACAGTTTTGTAATATAATTCTTCTTTGATCAAACACCACAAAATTATCTCATGAACCAGGCTGTGCATGTCAGCATTGGAAAAAAATACTCATTGGGTGGAACTTTCATTTCCCAGTAACTTTGATACAAGCTTTGTTCCTACTTTGTAAGCATTTAAGTGCACTGCAATTTTTAAAAATATGGAAAGTTTTAAAAGTCATCTGTTTTTAAAAATCCATGAACATATTTAGCACTAAACTACAACAAGTATGAATCTTGTTTTTATTCAATAGTGTATTCTAAAATTTGTAGTCTGAAAACCCTTCAACTGTCCAGCATTTTAAAAATCAACAGTTTTAAAGACAATATAGCTGACAGAATTTTCCAAGGAGGAAAATTTCTTGGAGACTTCTAAGAAATATCCTGCAAATTGCACACTGAAAAGAGCTACACTTCAAGTTGGTAAAAGTTTATTTCTCAGGGTTTTCTTTTAAAAAGCTGTATGTACAGTATCCTATATTCTATTGTTTTACAACTCATGTCCATTTCAGTGTTTCAGTTACAGCTAGGAAATTAAACTTCAGTTTCTAACACTTATTGCAAAGCTTAAAGCAGTAGATAGGCTAGTAAATGCTGAATTACTATCCCTTTGATTCACAAATTAATACATCTACATCGCCTATGGTGTTAAAACTGTATACAAGAATGCTCTACACAAAAAAAAAGATTTACAGGAGGATAAACACGAAAATTGATTTAAGCTTCAGAGATAAAATGCTCAAACACATTGCACTACTTTTACGTGTATCGTTAAAAAATTATGGAAGCATGCAGGATAATACAGTTCTGCACTAGACATTTTCTTAACTTAAAACACCTTTTATGTTTAAAAGTATGTACAGTTTATCTTGCTGAGCAAATTCAATGTCTGCTATGTCTAAATTACCATTTAAAGACAAATTAACCATAATAATAACACAAGCATCTATTCTTAACGATGTTGTAAGTATTAAGTTTAAGATGCTGATGAGCCTTACTCAACAAATAATGAGCTCATACAATTAAAAGTATCACATATAATGTAAAAATTTAAATAATCACTAAACTTTAATTTAAAAAAAAAAAAAAAAAAAAAAAGAACATTTTAAATAAAACCAGATTACCAGTGAGAAAGCTTAAGACATAGCTAAGCTCATAGACCTCTGGAGAAAACAGTAAGTTCCACAGCATTCTCATGGAGTAAAAAGTTGCCAGTAAGGTTAAATTATCAGCAGGTACCTTAGAAACTTGTACAAAATACAAGCAGAATACAAATTCCTTCCCGCTCCCCCCTCCCTTTTTCTCTTTTTAAAGGAAAAGAATATACAAAGGCTCTGTATACAGACAGTGCTGACCCCAAAGCCATGAAAAACTGAAACCACTTTGATATCAGGAGCTTAAACTCTACTTACACGCTAATATATTTTCCCCCTTTAAGAAAAGGAACTAAGCTCACCCGAACAGAACGAGCACGCAGAGCCAGAAACTTAAACATGACTAAGAAACCATGATGTTTAGGTTTTCTGACTGAGCAATCCTAAGTCTAGCAGGGAAGACCAACCCTAGCATTTTTTTTTTTTTTTTTTTGCTGTGACCAGCTGTTCCGGCAATTAGAAAATTTCCTGTCAGGCAAGTTAGCCACAGATGGGGGGTGGGGCAAGAGAAGGGGGGAAAAAAGGTCAGAAAAAAAGAAAGAAATTGATTTTTCTTCCTCTGGTAAAGAAAAACGGGGCAGCAGGGGTACTCATGTTGCTGATGCTGTAGAGATCAGAACAGGAAACTTAAGCAGATCGTCTGATAGCAACATGTTGTTGCAGATGTTATTTATTCCTCGTTCCCAGGAAAGAACAAAAAAGATCAGCATCTATTTCAGAAATCAAGCTAGTAAGCCATGTACCACTGCTTAAGCAGAGTAGCAACTACTTTAAGACCTGCATGTGATTTCTGTATTTTTACGGGTTTTAGTTCAATTGCACAAATTGCTATCTTTCTGACATCAATGCAAAGAACGTGGTAAGCTTTTACTTCATGGCTATGCTTTCTATAATTGTTAGGGGGCCAAGCCGACTTTGCAAAGCCCTCTGAAATCCTGCACACAAAACCTAAACAGAAATTAATTGAACTGGATTGCCCAGCTTGAGTGCCTGACTCAAGCACAAATATTACAATGCTCTGTAGCAACTAAGTACTTCAAAGTGTTTGCACACTGAACGTCTCTAGAAATCAGAATCTAATTGGATTCAATAGTTGGGTCTCTCTCTACATTTAGTACCTCAGTTACTGTTTTGCATACTGACAACTTAAGTATCTTCAGCACTGACCTTTATTAAAAGGAATGAATTAGAATATGGAGCAAAGCTACTTTTCCTCAAGCAATAAATAAATAAATGCAAATAATGACATTTAAGCAGCAGCAAATACAAGTGCTCAGCCATAAGCAGAGCCAGGTGATTCCATTTAGTGAATCCATACCAACGGGTACAAAGCAAAATACTGCGCTCCTTCCTGCCAGGAACATTAAAACAAATAGACCTTCAAACTACCTCCCTTGACTGGGTTATAACAGGATCACTGCAATTTTTTTTTTTTAGATTTTAATTCCTCTTCAAAAGACAAAATAAGTAAATCATTGGCTGTAAGCAAAAGAACATGCTGTTTGCCAATATATACCACATCCTGGTATCAGTTTCTAGCTTTGCCTTTAAACCTGGATTAATATATATTTACTCCAGCACAACAGAAAATCCTATTGCCCACATACAGAAAGAGACAAAATAAAGATTCCTCATCTCTGGCTTTATCAGGACCTCAAAAACAAAAAATGTGGTTTTTAGAAAAAAAAAAAAAAACCAAAAACAAAAAACACACCACCACATTCTCTTTTCTCTGGATCTTCATTTACACTACATCCACAAGGACAGCTCCTCAAATGTTACGTACTGAATTGTGAATTACACAAACATGCACTAACCACTTCTTCACCTTGAGTCCTCCGTTACAGTGTGCTTTTTACAGACCCAGTGTATTACAGCCTGCATGGGATAAAGCAGCCTTTACTACAACAGCAGTAACACAGCATGAAAAATGATTCAATCTTTGCTTTGGGATAAACAAGGCTCCTTGAATGCTAGGAGGTTACATGAGGATTTCAAGTATTTCATAAATGATACAAAAACTACCTGAAGCTTTCCTCTCTGCTTTAAATCCCCAGTGATTTCCCCCTCAAAAGCTCCAGTATGTGAGGAATTACAGATTAATAGCAATGTGGATATTTACACTGTGAAGAATAAAAAGGTTACTTCAAGCTTGTACTGTCAAACGTGACTGCAATAACAGAAGTCATCAGGAGTCTCCTGATCACTACATTTAGGTCTAAGGTAGCATGGATTGCTAAAAGCAGAAATGGAGAGTAAGTGGTGGGCCCTACGCTAATTACAAAGTTCATTACAGCTGAGAACACAGCATGAGTATATAACCATTTTCTTCTCTTTCCTAGCAAGTGTATATATGTACAGCACTACAGATAAACTGTGTCTGCTAAGGGTGACAGAACCAGGGCATTTCAACTGCAACACTTCTACAATTACTGACTGCTGCTCCCCAAACCTATTATCTGACCTCCCAGCAAAGCACAAAGCACAGAGCCCAGGGGTCAGTGGGGTTACCTCATAACAATAGTTCTCCTATAACTGGCATGGGTCTACAGCAGGTGGAAGAAATTTCTTGCTTTCTGGGAGAATAAAGCCTGTGTGGTTCCCAAAGAGCACTACCAGCCAACCAGAAACATTAAGATATACGCTACGTAATTCATTTTGAGAACCTCTGAGAAGAGAGCTTGTTCTTTTAAATCTTCCTTCATATGAGGAGACAGGTTAGAAAGCAGCAGTGGCCAAAAAGGGAAGTTTGTGATAACAAGTATAAACTGCTCCAGCAAATTGCTCCACTAACCTTGAAGTCTTGAGAAGTTTTTGTATTATACATGCTTATCAAGAAACCATAGTGCCCCCAAATCAAAAGGGATTTGTTATGTCTATCAGTGCCTGCTGAATTCAACTGCAGGTAAGATTAAAGAAAATGTACAGATCTCACTCTCACAAAGCATTTCGTCTTCCAGAACAGAAGTGTAAAGTGTTGGTTTTTTTCCCCCCCTCCTACCCTTCTCTTCTGTGCTTTTAATTTGGATGCTCTGAACTTAGAGAAACTGTCCTAAGACTTGCTGTCCAAACACTCAGGGGTAAGAGGATCCCAGCTTCCACAGAGACTGGAAGAGCTAAAGATGCTGGAAGAACTCTGCACAATATGGAAGTTCGTAAGTTCTATTGAAACAAGCACGCACACTACAGTTGGACACCCACTTCTGCACATAACCAGAAAAACTTGAAACTAAGTGGAATAATTCATTACGTGAATCAACCTATATCCTATATCCTCAGACTGAGAAGCATAATAACACATATCCTTTTTATAATGATAGAAAAGCAAGGGTCTATAGTATGGATTGCCTTCAATTATCTGAAGAAAAAAAATGAAAAACCCTCACTTGAAGAAGGTTAGATGAGATACAGACAGTCACCTCCCTCAGTTTTAAGAAGCTGAATAATATACTTATCTTCATAACAAACACATTTGTATAGCCAAAGAAGAAATATTAGACGAATAAGAGGGTGTGGCAGTTTCCATCTGCTAGTTTACAGGCTTTTCAGGGCTACCATCTGTTTTGTCTCCATGTAAGAAGTGGATTGGTTTTTAATGTTGCTTACAGGCTCAAATTATTCAATTTTCTGATCAAGACCCAGAAATTACACTGCCCAAGACACCAAGTGTAGAGAAAGGCCACTCTCATCAATGCTTTCAAGTGGTTGTATTCACAACACCCTTAGGAGAAGAACAAATGTTTTGAGGCGTTTGCCTTCTCTGTATAGGTTTGACATATAAATTAACTTTTCAGATTAAGAGCTTCGTACCGTTTACAAGGATGCTGTAACTTATGTAAGGTCCACTAAATCCGTTCTTACATCAGTATGATGTGTGCACTTCAATATAAGAATCTAGCATCAACAAAAACAAAACCCCTCTGCCTTTTACAAGGGAAAATTTGAACGCAGAGAAGGCAATGACTGCACTTCATTTTTTAAAGACATGAAATAATAACTTCATAGCATACCTCTTCTCTCAGGAAAACTACAAAAATATTTAAAGGTCACTGCACTGCTACTGATGACATAGCCATTGTTTCAGCTAATATTAACTAGGGGTTAGGTCTATAAATATTGAAAAATCCCACCCACAATGGTATACACATCCTGTAAGTTCAAATGCTTTCAAATCTCTCTGTTAAGCTATGCTTTTTTTTTTTTTTTTTTTTTTTTGCCAAATTACTTCACTTCAATGTTCTTACCTTATATTATTTTCTTGGCTGGTGACCATAATTGAGATTGCCCCAGATTACTCTGGTTTTCACATTACAGCTTGAGTTATGGGAAGCATGGGAGAACAACACATGATCACGGAAATTTTCAGTGTACATTTTCATTTGTTCATGAGTTTCCAGTATTTTCTATAAGGCTTCTGATTCTAACCTTAATTCTTATACATACATGCATGTATACATATATATACATATATATGCACAATGGAGAATCTCAGAATTATTACCACATATGATGGACAGTTACAAGTTCAGAAATTAGATGAACTATTTTGCCCACTCATTTTTTTAATGCATCTTTAAGCTTTTTTCTAAAGATCTTATTATCCTCATAACCTTTTCTATTAAAAAAACGTTACACAAAGACAACAGCTACTGAAATTTAGCTTTCCATCATCCAGATCAGCATGTTTTAAGACTGTTTCATGCTTCACTTCCACTTAATTTTACATATATGTTATAATTCTTATTTAACAGTGGGGTTTTGTTTAAAGTTATACCAAAGCATAGAAGAAAAAGTCAAGTGAAATATTACACAGCCACTACCACTGGAGACAGTGTTTACTTTTTCCATCGCAGTTGTTAGTGCCTGAATTATTTCCATCCTGGACTGTACTAAAAACACAAAAACAAACCAGTAATCTTCAGTCCCAGCAAGCTATCGTGCAGAAATGTATGCCAGCTTTTCCTGAAGCTTACGAAGAACTACTGCAACTTTTCACAAATGTTTGTATCCTAATATTTCTGTATTTTCAGTAATTATGCTTAAGCGAGTGCAACGACAAAGCATTAGATCTACTAGTGCTTCAACCACGATCAAATTGAATCTAGATTTAAAAAGCAGTAAAGCATGCATCATGATGGAAAGAACTCAAAGCATTTAATTTGTTTAACTAACTTAATCTCTATGGATATAGAAATAAAGAAAGTAGTGGTACATAGCACAAAAGCGAGAAAGGTAGCAAGTAAAAGGCTTTAAACTGCTTCCCTTCTTTCAGTAGTCTCCATATCAGGTCATACTTTAGCCAGTTTTTTATTTGTTCTTACATTTATTTCCTGCTGAAGGTTCCCAGGTTACTTCCAACATTCAACAGATAAAAAATGTTGACAAAAGTTATAAAACCAGATATAACAAAGACAGTATTCTACCAGCATATTATCCAAACACTTAACACAGCAAAAGGGTGCAGTATTTTCAATTTTTCACCCCTCTTCTCACTCCACAGAACAGTGGCAATTCTGTCCTGAAGACATGTACGCATCACACAGCCATGAGAATATTCTGTCTTCTGATGTGGCATACAAGAACCTTTCACACCTCCACTGAGGTAGCACTATAATTGCTGACAGCCAAAGACTAGCTTCCAGCTGTAACTGAGCAGTGGGGAAAAAAAGCACCAAAAATTATTGTTTGTTTTTTTAAATCACTATTGATAATCATTTACTCACCACCACCTAGAAATAAATGAAAAAAACAACTGGTCTAAGGAATTGAACTGCTAAGGCAACCTTAAATACCTTGAGCATCACAGAAAGAATATTAGATAACTATTTTTTAGTGGTCGCTATTATGTTTAAATAGTTTGCTCTGTCTCCTAAGCAGCATCAGTTTGGAAGCATTTGAAGAAAATAGAGGAAATTACCTGGAAGTAATCCTGCAATTAGCAAATCTGACCAATGGCTGAGGTGAGGTAACCTGGGCTGACTGATGCCCACTAAGCCACGTTCTCACTTCCCCTCCTCAACAGGACAGAGAAGAAAATAAGATGTGAAAAAGTCTGTGGGTTGAGATAAAGGCCAGGAAATCACCAACCACTGTCACGGGCAAAAAACACTCTGCCCAGGGAGGATCTGTTTACTGTCAAGTAAAAATACAGTAGGATAAGAAGAAATAAAGACAAAACTAAAACCACCTTCCTTCCACTCCCACTTCTTCCCAGGCTTAGCTTTACACCTTTACTGCTGTTCAGGGACCAGGGGGAAGAGATAGAGAAAGAATAGGGGGATGAGTTTTCAACATTTTGTCTTTGCCTGTCCTTCCTCACACTTTTCTCCTTCTCCACTGTGGTGACCCTCTCATGAAATACAGCCCTTCACAAACTGCTCCAGGATTGCTCTTTTCACGGGGAGCATGGCATACATATCTGCTCTGGTGCAGGGTCCTCTCCAGGGCCTGCAGAGCACATACTGTGCTCCAACACAAACCTTCCATGGGCTGCAGGGAGACAGCTTGCTTCATGATGGGCTTCACCATTATTTCCTCCAGGGGCCAAAAGGAATCTCTGCTCTAGAGCACAAAGTACGTCCTCCCCTTACTTCTTTGCCAATCTCTATCTCTGCAAAACATTTCTAGCCATTTGTAAGTACGTCAGCACAAAAGTACCACCTGCATCACTGACAGGCTCGCAATAGCAGCTGTGGGTTTGTTTTGGTGCCAGCTGGAATTAGCTCTGCCTAACATGAGAGCAACACTTATTTTTTCTCACAGAAGCCACCCCCTCCACTACCTAAACCTTATTACATAAGCCCAATATAATATAATTTAGCATACAGATACAAAACAAAAAGTTCCATAGGTAGGTGAAGCTACAAATTCAAAGTAAAATTTTCATCAGGCAGGGGCAACAGTCAGAATATATTAACAAGTATTTCAGTTCATTCATTACTGCTACCAAGATGTGGATGTTGTGGATGTTGTGTTGAGGGACATGGTTTAGTGGGAGCTATTGGTAATAGGTGAACGGTTGGACTGGATGATCTTTTAGGTCTTTTCCAACCTTGGTGATTCTATGATCTCAACCAAAACCAAAGACTTTCCCAGGAAAAGGTGTTCTAGTTCACATAAGAATTAAAGAAAGCACTATAGTCTGCGCTACGCAGAATATTAAGAACAAATGATCTCCTTCTGGTGTTGCCTACAAATACTGTTCCTTCCTTACTCTGCGTAACATACAGTATCACCTTATGAGCCCTGATATATTGTACCTTCAATCATATTCAGAGTTCCGAAAATTGTGTTTTATTGGTAAGGACCATTTATCAACAAAATCTAATGGTCAGCTAGCACCGTCTGATGCAACACTGAAAGAAGAAAAGAGAGATAGGTATCTGCCTGCTGTAGGGGGCCTGCTTTGCAGGGGGTCTCTAAAGATCCCTTCCAGCCCGTACAATTCTGTGATTCTGCATCTTTCGTGTCAATTTGCCATCTCCAACTCAGAGACCACTTTGCTACCACAAGTATTTCAGAACATGTTAGTTCAAAACTAACCACTGCAAACTACTGCCTACTGCTCAGATCTGATTTACAGTGAACGCTTGAGATTTATATTAATAGGTCAGCCTCTGGATATTTCATCACTATGGAAGTTTCCATTAAGTACGTTTCAACATTTAGCATCTCATCTAAGGAAGGGATGGATCCTAAGCCACCAGCAAAACTGATTCTTACAGTTCTCATCTTTGAGTATTTCCTCTTTCGTGGCGCCCATGGCTTTCTTTAATCTGAACCAATAAACCGAAGTTGCCTTCTGCTCCAGCTAGCAAGAATAGCATCACAAGAGCAGAACTGAAATCCACATTCAGAGAAAAGACTTAAACCACTGTGCCACAAATGACTAGCTTTACTATTTTTGAATGCACTCCAGTGAGCTCCATCTTGGAAGAGAATCTAAAACTTTGCCCATCTTGAGTTTAGTATTATCCTAATAATCTATGTAGAAACAAAACAGAAACAATCTTCCAGTTTAATGAAGATTTATTATGCAAATATTCTAGTTTCATGTAGATCAAGAAGGACAATGAGAAAAAACTAACATGAGCAATGAAAGAGAATAAACAGGTACTGCCGAGCAATCTTCTGATCATACAGAAAAACTAAAGGTAATAGCTGCTGCTGCACTTTACATACTGAACTAGAAAGGGAAAAGCTATAGTGTATGGCACTCATAGAATCAGATTTCATACAGTAAGCACACACGCACCTGCAATGGAATCTATGTGGAATTTAACCATATCAGAATCATTTGTTGTGACATGACCAGAAATGAAACATGAACTGCTAATAAAGCACACTCTGGAACTCACAGATGTAAAATACTTTTACATGTGCACTGTTCAGACTAACAAGCCAGTGGCATTGCCTTGCTCACTGGTACGAGGAAAAGTGGACAATAAAAAAAGAACAACCAGCTTTAAGATTTGTTGTGATAAGGAAAGAGAAGCTCAACCTCCCCTCCTGTTGAGGAATGATCTAAGCAGCCACATTTTACTATCAAGTTTTTTCACTCTCCGATCCAATTTCTATAATATTAAACTTTGCGCTCTCCAACAGCAAAACCTAACTCATATTAAAAATAGTGTAGAAAGTATAAACATTAATCAGAACAAACAGTAGGATACCAAACCAGACAAGAATAAGTGAGAAAAAAAACTCTGAAAAATATCAGGATTCTACATTACTTGACGTGAGATGCAAACCTGAACAAAAAGGCATCATCGGCAACCCGCAAGTAGACTGTGTGGCATCAGTGCATCACAATATAGTGCTATCTTTGTTACAATCTACTCACATTTTGTGGGTTGATATCATCTTCTCCCATAGGTTCATCCACAATTTGCTGTCCATTCTGTTAAAAAAAGAAAAAAGACACAGGAAGTTAGTAGAGATGTTGAATTCAACTACAGAAATAAATATATTGCCAATGGTCTTTGACGGCATGCTCCTCTACAGGATCAAGAGTTCTTTTATTTTCTAAAAGAAACAAAAAACCAACCAACCTAACAAAAAAAATCATTGGAAGCCGGTATGGAAAGCTGCTGTTTGTGTGAGAGACACGATGCCACTCTCACTCTGATCCTCACATACTACCAAACTGGACAAAAGTCACAATAAGAAAACTGTAAAACAGTTTAAGTCTGAGTACTACAGAGCATTATTTTTTCACTACTACAACCTCTGCAGAAAGCTAAATCAGATGAAGAATATGCAGCAATAAGCAACAACAACAAACGTAAATACTCTTCTTAAAACCGAGTTCTTGTGCAGAAACCGAGTCCTTGCTGTCACTGGTACTACAAGAACGTTTATAACTACAGTATATGATTATTAGAAAAACTATGAATGTTTATGGTTGCTGGCTAATTAGATAGTCAACATTGTACTTTTCTGTTTGTTTTTATTTTAACCTTCCTAGGGACCGTCCTGCAAAGCTTTCCATGTAAAATTTAGTCACGCGATTAAAAAAAGACTAAATGCCTTCTTGGTTAACAAATGCTTTCTGTTCCCCACCAGTGGTACTATACTTGGTGAATATCTAAGTGGCACTTTTCCCAGGCAGATGCCTTTGCTTACACAACAAACATATACATTAGCAGCTAATAAGGAAAAAGATATGCCTCCCAAGGTAATAGCAAGAAGGATCACCTGTGGCTTTAATTATTCATTTGCTCTAAAAGTTTTACAGACTCTTATTATTCTTTTCAAAATAGATTTTAAAAAATTACCAAAAATGGTTGTGCCCTGTAGTACTAGTGGATTGTTTCCCCAGAGAACGTAAGTCCTAATTAATCTATTTTTGCAGAATTTAATTTACTTAAAATAAAGTCACATGCATATATGGATAGATATTTTCTAGATGTCAGAAAGCTAAGGAAGCTGCTAGGCAGCGTTCAGAGATTTCAGCTTCTTCCTACAAGTTCCCTCCCACCATTCGTTTTTTCAGCAGACTTGTTGGGTAGAACCTTTCTAGCATTCTCTGCAACTGCTAGGTGTAGTCAGCTTACAGGTAGAGACTCTTCCCTATGAAAAGACAGGTTAAGTTCTAACAACTTACAAATTTCAATTTTCAGTTATGACAAACTGAATGTTTAGTCTCAGATAATTACAAGCTCCCTACCAAGTTTTCCCCCCTTCATTTTTAATATAAGATACTAATGGATAAGACTAGATTATGAGAACTATCCATCACTCAAGTATGACTGTGGCCTGCTCTCCACCCCCTTAAAACACAGGCATAGGGAAGGGCTCAGCTACTGATTCTGTCTGCAGTGCAGAGTTGTGACACAGGATAACATTGCCATTTTCTCATGTTAACAGACCTCAGAGAAACACTAGAGACTTCTGGTTAGAAGGCATGTTTCTCTACAGAAGGACTAGTAAGAAACCAGCTAGGCTACAAGAGGTGAATATAATTTTATAAGATGTCTCAGTTAAGGGCTGTCAGCATTGCACTTTCTAATTGTATAGCTAAGAGTTATTTGATGATGTTCCAAAAAGCCTCACCTTTCCTCACTACAGCTTTTACTAAGAGTACAGACGGCAGATATTGTACTGTTCTTCCTTAAAAAACACAACAATTTTAATTATCACATATAAGACCATAAAAATACCAGCTCCGCTAAGTTAAGAAAGTAGTGTTTTTAATGAAGTTTGCTTACAAGGAAGCATAATTGTTTATACTGTTATTCCATATACCATCTCTATCAAGGCTACAAGTCACAATTTCCCTTCTCTCAAATCTATGACATACATTTAATCAAATGACAATTTAACTACACATCTCCGTGCTCTATTCACGCCACAAGATAGCTTCCAAAATATCTCATCAATAGGAAAAAATCAGCAGAAAAACATCAGAACAAGAAAGACAATTGACTTCAGCCTGAAAGGAGGAGCCTGAAACGTCCTGACAGCTAATGATGGCTCAACTCTGGGGCCTAAAACAGGGCAATTTATGTATCAAAGCCATGTGCTCTAAACTGACTCCACATGCAGATTTTCAGAAACAGTGATTCCCACTACAACAGTAATTATGCTGAAGAATAATATTAGAGGCAGATTAAGAAGAATTAACCAAAAAAATAAACCTTGAGACCCCACTTATACTGCTTAAAGACAACTCTAATACCACTGAAAATGAAACAGCTCCAGAAACCCCTCTTTGAAAAGAATTGAGATCAAATCTTTTTAAGGTCCCAATCTCTAACATCCAGCCTTTAACCTCACTGACTTGAACATTATTCTACAAAAAGAACAACCAAACAAAACACAGCAAATTTCTGCACCACAAATGAGCAGGTTTTTTTTTTTTTTTGTAAACAATCTGGCTTTCCTGTATAATCCTCCATTGCTTTCATTTGAATTCAAGAAACAGATTCCAAGCGCATGTACTGGAATGATGAACAAACTCAAGAAATCAGCATGTATGTCATGCAACTGTATCTGAGCCAGGACACTGGATTAGCAAGATCTTTTTGAACAGGTCTACCCATGCAATGATTACGCTAAAGAAATCACCGCATGGCAGAACCAGTTCTGCTCAGAACAGTGGAAGCCATGTAAGGCAAAGAAGAATATGTATGTATGATTTATGGTTTGTTGGTATGAGATGCCATTAAATGGAAAGCACTCGCGTATCCAGAAAGTCTGCAAAGTGTACCGGATGTCCTATAAGTTTAAGTGTAAAGCCAAAAAGTTCACTATGGAAATGACAACACTTAAACCACTGTAGAGCAAGTAAGGCTGCAGAATGTTTAAGTGCATCTAGCCATTTCGTTAGGCTAGATTTGCTCTAGTATTTACTAGAACCAAGGACACGTCTCAGTGAGGTAACACCCTGTGACCATATATAATTATCTGATAAATATAGACTAAGAGAAGGCTAAATGCATCTTTTAATGTATGGATTGGTCTAATTCAAATGACAGAGAGTATAGACCTTGATTACTTTTCAGTTGTACAGCTCCTGTAGGGATGTCAAGCAAGCAGAATGGATCAAAGATGTGGTTAAATCCAGTACTAGAACTGCAATAACAGTGAGCACCAAGCATTTCAGATGACAGCACAAGAAAACTAAAAAAAAAAAAAACAAAAAACAATACAAAGAACATCTACAGACAGCTCCTACTTACCTCTCCAAACACACCAGCAATCAAATTACCAAGAAATGAGGGCACACGTCCCTTATAGAGGTAAAGCCACTCAAAATCCCATTTCCTTCTCCGATTTACAGTGGCAGCCATGTTGTTAGCAATAAACTAAACTCCCAAAAAGCCACTGCCACATTTCACTAAGTTGGTAGAAATGAATGCTTAAAGACAGTTAGGTTTGAGTTATTTTACTAAAGGCATGTGAGAACGAAGACAAAAGGGACCATGCAGGTTCTTTGCTCAAGTTAAAAGCAGACAAATATCAGAGAATCTGCATCAGCCATAAGAGCTCCTAGAACCTGCGACATAACAGTCAATCAATTAAACCCCTTTTGTGAAGCAGAGGATATCCTGCACTCTACACTACTACTATGTATTGATCCATAGTCCTCAAATTACTTTCTTTTTTCAAATTATGGTTTCAGCATCTGCTGCAACAGATGAAATTCACCTCAGAAGTCTGTCAAAATGGTACTGCCTTCTGCACTCACACAATAAACCCAGCACACTGAACTGACTAGCACTGATCTAGTTGTAATCTTGTATGCAAAATACCTGACACAGCATCTGTAATAGCAACTTGGTGCAGAATATGTTAATAATAATAATACCAAGCACTGATCCTTGCCCCTACCCAGTTATTTATACGTGTCTAAATCATTAATTGCAATATTAAGTCATATTTGTGTCCTGTAACACTCATTTTTTCTTATTTTTTCCTGTTAGCTTAATCAATATGGAAACAGATAGCATTCACTTGATGTTTTTAGATTTAGTTTAGTATCTGCAGCCTCACATTGCCTTTGCAAAGCAAAGATCAAAGTCCTGCTAATACGGATGTACTCTGTTGAACTGCTGTTCTTTCATGAATTTTTAACACACTTCATTTTTTCTGAAGGATGCAGGTTTGACCATGAAGCTTCCTGAACGCTGCATGCTACCATATGCCTCCTGCCTCCCCTCAAACATCTTTGTTTTGTGTTTAGACTGCTCCTAGATTATTTTTGGATGTTTAAGAAGCCTCACAGCCAAGTATTTAAACTCCTTCTTTCCAAGTATAATTGTCATTTGCTTTAAAAACAAAAGTGATGGCAATTCTAGCTTTTGATACAATTCTTTGATTAATCTTAACGTACCTACTGATATAAACTGGGTTCAAGCATACAAGACAGAAACAAGGTTTCATACTATTAATGGAGTTCAGCATGTTGTACAACTGCTTAATTTTCCATGTAACTTGTGCCTTTTAGCAGAACTACACCCACTAGTTAAGATACAATAAAAAGTGTTGTATTCTTAGAGTTTACAAGTGGATAAATCATAAGTTATGAACTGTTTATCAGTGCAGACTGACATTCTGAGTACACAAATAAGCAGATAAAATAAAAGGTCTGAAACACACCATACAAAAATTAGCATTTAGAATTTACAAATGGACAATGACTAACAAAGGTGATGACTTCACTACGCTTTGGAATGATAATTTAAACAAATTATCTGAATGTCTGAAGTTTCTCCAAGGTAATTTCTAGTTTTCTCCTAACAAATTACCCAACAATTTTTCAATAGTTACAGAATTTAATAAAACCCTTTTATTCCCTTTAAACATTTTGAAAATGATGTTTAGACTACAAAAAATAAAGATTTCAAGAAGTACAAGAGCTTTCCTCATTACTTATTATTTAGACAATAAAAACATTGGCAAAAAGTAGATCCAAGCTCTTCACTCCAGCGTGTCCCAGGTACTCCAAGGAAGTGATACAGTTAGACAACTCTGCAATCTTTGAATTGAATGAAGCTTTATCCATGCTCCTGGCTTGTTACATAGCAGCACAGAATACAGTATTCCTAGGCAAAGATTTCTAACAAATTTGCTGTTAGTAAAAGGTCTGGAACTATATACAGTAAAAGCTTTTGGCCTGCACATGTTTAAATTTGCTATTACAAGCAGTAGTGAGCTATTCTGAGGAAAAAAAAAAATCATATGAAGCCACACATATCCAAAGCACTTACCTAAATCCTAACCTGATTAAGGCTTATCATATACAAGTAGCAGAAGTGGGCTATCATCTTAGAATTTTTTTTAGCTGTTATCTCTTAGAATATATTCAATGTATGTTACATATAGATAGCAGAAACGAGTATAAGAATCTTAAATTTTCAGGGAAAAAAAACGTAAGACAAAACCTAAAAGGTACATGAATTTATTTCTATAAAACCCCTACTTGAAGTTCAACTAATTTTATTTAGAAACTTCTAAGTCATATTGACTAAGGCATCAGATTTTAAAAGATGCAGGACATCAAAACTTGCCTTTCTGTAGACAGGCAACCTCAGATATATTCCAGTAACATACAGATTATTATGAACATACAAAGTGAAGCCTCCTCATGCTATGATACCAGGACAATTGCAACTCCAAAACAATCTACTTTCCAGTGCCGCCTTCTTCTCATTTAGTACGACACAAGAGTGCAGTTTTATACCACCACAGCCTAATTGCCACAGAAAAGCAGACCTCTTTCCTCCACTGTTACACCATCCTTGGCGCTAGCATTTCGCCAACCTTGTGTCAAGAAAGGTCAGAAAACACCATCACAAAGAGCCTGCAGCTATTTGTGAGTTTAATTTGCTGAATTACCTTGGCTTCAGGCAGTACAAGTGCCATGGCATTGTTTGAAATGTCAAACATCTAGCATCATAGAATTTTTGTCCAGGCCAGCTATTTTTCTATAGTTAAAAAAAAAAAAAGCTCAAAATCATGTACATTCAGTTGCTTTGAAGAATTTTATTTAGTTATTTAGTTCCCTACCTACAGGAGTGGCAAAGTGCTGCCATTAACACGAAAGTTCAGTAACCTTAGTAAAACACAACATCTATCTGTTCATTTGCTACAGATAGAAATAAGCACAGAGAAATCACTTCGTTCAGTATATCCAGTCCATTGCCACACGTGGGAAAACGAATTCCTTCTCCACTGCACATGTTCTCTTAACAGTGATCGTAGCACCTGACAGTATCCAAGTCTCCATACCAAAACTGTACTTACATGAGAAGCTGGGGATGCTTCACTTCACTGTCTGCTACAGACCTAAGTCCCCTGAACATCCTGTAGCTGTCAGGGCTCTTTCCAAAGGGGGAGCAGCACCAGGTCCTCACTGCATGAGCAACAAGGCTGCCTGCTCTCATTCCTTACAATGCAGACCATACGAGCTGGTCTCTTATAATCTTAGGATAAATGATAGAGGTTGACATTTAATAATGATGTCAACTAAAGCATTACCTATTTTTACTCATTTTGTCATTTAGCCACTCAAACGTTCAATACAATAACTCATTCTGGATGCCATCACCAAGCAATTGGAAGATAAGAAGGTTATCAGGAGTAGTCAGCATGGATTCACCAAGAGGAAATTGTGCTTGACCAACCTGGTAGTCTTCTATGATGTCACTACTGGCTGAGTAGATGGTGGGAGATTAGTAGATGCTGCATATCTTGATTTCAGCAAGCCATTTGACACTGTCTCCCACAGCATCCTTCTGATGAAGCTTAGAAAGTACAGGACAGATAAGTGGACAGTGAAGTGGGTTAAGAACTGGCTGATTGGCAAAGCTCAGAATGTTATGATTGGTGGCATAGAGTCTACTTGGAGGCCCGTAACTAGTTGTGGTCCCTAAAACATGGGATGGAATCCACCGTCAGCAATTTTTCTGATGATATGAAGCTGAGAGGAGTGGTTGACATGATGGCTGGCTATGCTGTCATTCACCAGGATCCAGACAGACTGGACAGTTAGGCAGAAAGAAACCTGATGAGGTTCAACAAGGGCAAGGTGTAGAGTTCCTCTGCATGTGTAGAACTCTGCAGAGAAGTACCTTGGTGTTCTGGTGGACAACAGGTTGGCCATGAACCAGCAGTGTGCCCTTATGGCCAAGAAGGCCATCAGTATGCTGGGCTAAATTAAAATGAGAGTGGGTAGCAGTTTGAGGGATGTGATCCTTCCCCTGCCCTGATGAGGCCATATCTGGAGTGCTATATCCAGTTCTGCACTCCCCTGTTCAAAAAATGTCTATAAATATCTAAGGTGCAGGAGGCAAAGGGAAAAGGCTGAACTCTTCAGCAGCGGGTGGCAATAGGACAAGGGAAAACAGCCATAAACTGCAGCATAGGAAGTTCCCCACAGATGTGCATAAGAACTTCTTCACAGTAAGGGTGACAGAGCACCGGAAGAGGCTGCCCAGGGAGGCTGTGGAGTCTCCTTCTTTGGAGACATTCAAGACCTGCCTGGACGTGCACATGTATAACCCAGCCTAGGGAGCCTGCTTTGCAGGGGGGTTGGACTCGATCTCTAGAGGTGCCTTTCAGCCTCTACAGTTCTGTGACACTGTAAAGACAAGGATCTCCCAGAAAGAGTCCAGTGGAGAGCAACAAAGATGATAAAGGGCCTGGAGCAAGTACAAGGAAAGTCTGAAAAACCTGCGTCTGTTCAGCCTATGGAAGAGAAGACAGAGAGCGGATCTACTCAATGTTTATAAATATCTAAACTATGGGAGGCAACTGGATGAGGCCAGACTCTGCAGTGGTGTGTAGGACAGTGAGTAACAGCCAAAAACTGGAACACGGTAAGTTTCACACAAATATGCAGAACAACTTTCTTACTGTGAGGCTGACAAAGCCCTGAACAAGCTGCCTAGAGAGGTTGTAAAGGCTCCTTCTTTGGAGATATTCAAGACTTATCCAGATGCCTTCCTGTGTGACCCGCTTTAGTAGTTGCAGGAAATAGTAAAGTTGTTCCATATCTCAGTTTATCTTTTTAGTAGATCTATTCAAACAATTGTAGAATAGCGGGGGTTGGAAGGGACCTCTAGAGATCAACTTTTCCATCTCCTGAAACACAGGATTTCCAAAATGACTGTGGGATACATGTTGATCGATGTGAAAGATTCCTCATTAAGTAAAAAAATATATATATTGACATGCAGGTTTAAGTTCTAACAGTAATTAATTTTGGCAATCTTGTTATGTAAGAAATAATACATCTAATTATATCAAGAAACCAACTTTTGAGCCTTTAGAACAAAGTAGTTTGGCTTTAAGAAGTAAAAAGAAAAGCATTTTTCAAAACTACAATTAGCTAGACATTTAAATCGCAACGAAATACCATCTCTTCACATCTTCTGTGTACAGTAAACAAACTGTTCCAACAAATTAATGGCTGAAATGAAAGGTTAATAATAGACCTGGAACATTCACACTTTTGTGAGAAAAGGTAACAACGTCTTTAAGGAGACACATTCTAATTTTTACACAATCCATTCATTTCACTCAAAGGATTTAAAAACAAACAAACAAACAAAAAGAACATTTCCTCCAAAAACAGTTCAGTGGAGCTTAGGAATACCACAGGGGGTTCCTTGCATCAAAGCAAGCATATGGTAACTGTTACTGATAAGAATGAAGGAGCAGTAACTTTGTGGTTAAGCCACTGGAGTAAATCCCTGGAAATCACCGTTCATCTCCCAGACCCAGAACAGATTCCATGCATTATGCTAGATGGAGCCACTAAGATGCTGAGCGTTAATTGCCCATCTGTTGAACAGAACTGTTTTCCCCTTCTGTTTCCAATGGGTGAGGCATTTTATTTTATTCCACAGAATAAGGAGAGAGTAAGTACCATGATATCATGCATGCAAGTAGATAGCACAGTGCTTGTAATAATTAACCACTTTAGTGTGCATGAACTAAAAAAGTCCCTGAAGAGATTCTAATTTCTTCAGTTTTACTGATAAAGTTATTCCCCCTCTGATGTCACTAGGACTGAAACAAACAGCTACAAGGCTTTCCTGTTGCCTGAAGAACTGTTGCCTGAAGCATAAAGGTTTTACTATTGGAACACTACTATGAATTACAGTAGAAAAACAAAATCAGTCTATATCAGAGCTCCTGTTTTTGATATACAGAAATAACTAAACACCCACCTTAGTCTGTGTCTCACTGTGAATCTAAGTCAAGCACTTCGAATGGAAAACAACTACAATTAGCGTGTGGCAGATCACAATCAACTCAAAGAGAGCAGACATTCCTTGAAACGCGTCTGTCAACTTACATCTACAGTGTGCTAGAGACTAGCTGTGGCAAGAAATACTACAGACACTGTAATGAACAAAACAACTTGAAGAAAAGAACAGCCAATATCATCAGGAAACTGATGGAACAGCTCAAGAAGTCAAACTCAGATCTTGCATGAGGGAACAAACAACTGAAGAGCTCACATACTGCTGCATGAAGGTGCTGAGGCAAGCCGAGCAAAGCACCTGCCTCCATCTAGCCACCAACAGCAAGGAATCAGCAGCATGTCACACTCAGTAAGACACTGTGAATCTGAAAAATACTCTGCAGGTAAAACCATACCACTGAGAATCTGAAAGGTTAAAAACAAACAAACAAAGAAAAAAACCAACATAACAACAACACTTAAAACATTCTCCATGCAGAGGGTATGCTTTCAAAGTCAATATTTACATATATACGCATACATATTCCTGTTTTTTAACCTTCAGCCTATACATATATATACAAACACCTGCTGTCTCTCTATCACAGAAGTTTGCTGAATACAGGGCATAATACTTCTTCAGGTGAGAATTACATTGCCCATAGCCACTTATGTTTCCATTGGACAAAACTGAATAAAACCCACCCAAACTTCAGAATGCACTGTACTGATTACAGATATTCATCCAAATGATAGCTGAGTGCCGCAGAGGCACTGCTGAGAATTCTAGCTATAATGGAGAGGTGATGAATAGCCTTTGAAATCTGTATAAAACATTTAGATGATTCTCCTTCAGCATTCCAGCTAAGTTACTATAAATCCAGCTTTGTTATTGCGGAACACAGGTCTAACACTGATTACACTAATCACTAGAGTGTACAGAGGTGATGGCAACCAGCATCTCGTGGCTTCAGGTGGCAAGAAACCTGATGACTTCAGATTTCGTGTCAGAAATATACAATGACTAAGGAATGTCACAGTGACATAAGAATTGAATTACAAACCCCCAAATTACATTGTGCAGGGTTCTTTTGAGAATCCATATAACTGTCAAATGCTAGCACTCGTTGTTTTATGTGAGGTTCATATAATTCTGGATAGAGAAGACAGAACAAGGAATTCAAGAGAGGGAATTCACACTATCTATTTAGTTACCTAAATAGGTGGTGATAAATCCCCTATCAAGGGCAGCGGAAAAACCTGAACTTTCTCCACAGCCAATTTAGAGCACCTAAATTAAAACATCTAAAGATAGATGGCACGAATGCTTTCCTGGATGCCTAACAAACAATCTCTCCTTGTAGCCAGCTCTTTTGACATACTAGCGTCCAAAACTTGGCCGCCGTAATTGTATGCATTCTGCTCCATTCAACATTAATATGCATAGCTGGGAGTTCAGATCAGAGGATCAGGGTAGTTATTCAGGCATCCAGATACAAATCCAAATCAATACTTAATTTGCTTGAAAGCAAATGGCTTAAAATAATAGGCACACTTTCACTATGAAAAACAAACCTATATTTGTTATAGATCTTGAGTCAAACCATGCATCAATAAAAGACAGTGTAGTTCCACAAGCTTTCAAGTTGTTCTAATTTAAAACAAAGCATTTAGAAATAACAACAAAAGATGCACCAATAAATGTATTATCTTTTAAGTACTTTGTCCAACAAATTTACACATTGAAAATGCTGCAATGTAGATAACTGAACTAGTTGTAATTGTAGGAACAGAAATTCTGCAACAACTGCTCTCTCAAAACTACAAGTATGTATCCTCTCTAAAAACACAGAACAAAACAAAAAACCATTTGCTTTATTTCTTAAAATGTTGTACAGATTTGCTGTTCTGTACACATAAATTACAGCAGCTGTTGATGGTTAACTATGCTACGTTTCAAATTAGTACTAAAGGTATTGCACTCCTCCTACTGAATTTGCTCACCTACCACAGCAAATCATGCTCTCATTGGCAGAAATGTAAAGCTGAATATGGGACTCTACCAGAAACAAATAAAAAATAATCCAATATTAAACCTAGAGAGATAAGAGTGCATTTAAAGCTCAATAATTCTTAGCTCTGAGTAGATAACAGTGTTACAAGGACTGCACAGGCAAATCTGAGAGGTTAGCAGAAACTCTCTACCTCACTATTACAGCTAAAGACACTTGCTGCCATCAAACTATGACCAAAATCACAGTGAGGTTTTTCAGGAGGACGTAAAAAACGTTTATGCCCAAGGATACTCTTGCAGGATAGGGTCTGTAATTAGGAGACTGCTATGTTACGGATAAACACAACTCATGCAAATTGAAAATTTAATTTATGCATTTAGGTCATTTGTTTATGTATTTGACAAACATTCATTTTCACTGAAATATCTCCTCTTAAAAAACTCATTTCAAGTAAGTGATCTTTCTAAGCCTGTTCATCTGAAAGTTTTACAGGAGCAGTCTGGTCATTTTCTAAAACAGAGTGTTTCTTCTCGAGTAGGGTCTTAAGGTGCACACCTGACCAGTTGTTGCTCCATGCTTTGTTAGTAGACCCAGGGAATTTCAAGGTGTCCTACAAAATACTGACGTGGGTTTACAGTAGTTAAAGTGCTTTTTGTTTTTTTTTTTTTTAGAGGTAAAATACTTTTCTCAAGAAGTTTACGACTGCAGTTTAAAAACAACTCCTATCCGAAGTACACTAACATAAGCAAGTAGCAAAGTATAATCAATCATGCACTTACACACGTTCCAAATAAAGCAACCCATTTTGCTATCTTTCTAGCATGTATACCCTACTACTATTCAAACTGCATTGAGGACATATCATGAGCATGGAAGTCTAAAGTAACAGTTAGGACCTTTTCTTTAAATCATAAGTCTAAGCACCAAGCTGTCCTTCAGAAAAATCTCTCCAATATCTTCCCTTCAAACATCACACTGCTATTGCAGGTACTCTAAATTTTAAAAAATAAAAATAAAATCATGTAAGATCACCACTTCAGAACTCAGTGATGGATTTGACAGCAACCGGCAAGAACTTAGAAGATTGCTCTGTCACGTGAGACTTGCGGGTTCTTCTGACCCTCAGAGATGCAGTCACTTTAAGCAGCAGGAATATATGCATCAAAACAACAAATGCTTCTGATGCTGCAGGAACTTTACAGTGGTGTCTCTCTCTGCTCTGCTCACCTACAGAATATATCCTAACCTTGCATGTAACAGCTCTGGGTTGGCCAGAGTCCATACCGTTCAAGATCACCACTGTCTGAAGTAGACTGGCTGCATATCAGCTGGAGCAGATTCAGGCAGAAGCTGCTCTGCCAGAAGAAGCCACTTCTTTTCAGATGGAATCAGGGTGCACTGTGAACTACTAGAGAAGCACTGACTGGGTAGGTGTACTGTTTACAGAGATCCAAACCCGAAGTTCTTCCAAAACGTGCAGAAAAAAAAGAAAATAACCGAAGGCATCCGTGCCTTTAGATGTGAGTGAATTTAAGGCATCAGTACGGCTGAGGAGAGTAACCTCGCGTATTCTGCCTGGCAAGAGCAGGACACCTCACCGCTACCAGTGGCAGGAAGCCGCACGGCGCTGCGGCTCAGGGACGTTCCCCACCAACGCCGCCTTATGACGGCCGCGAGGTTTCCCAAACGCTTGCGAAACTGCGGACACGACCGCGTCCCGTCCGGACGGGGGGCAGCGGCAGCCGGCGGGACTGTCCTTAGCCTCGAGGGCACGGGGCGAGGTGAGCGAGGGCAGGCCGCGCGGAGACGGCGGGGCCGCCCCGGGAGGGGAAACTCTCCGTGACAGTAACCAGACACCGCTCCGGAACAAAGCGCCCGGCTCGGCCGCAGGTTACTCCCTCCCGGGGAAGGCAGGGGGCGGAAGGGGAGGCGCGGGCCGGTTTCGTGCTACGCGCCCCGAGCCCCGGCGCGGGGAAGCCCGGCCGGCCGCGGCCGTGAGTCAGTGCCCCGGCAGGAAGCGGCGCGCAGGGGCCGCCCCAGAGGGAAAGAGGGAGCGAGGGAGGGCCCCGCGGAGAAACGCTGCCGCCGCAGGCTCCACTGGCCGCCCCGAGCGCCCTCGGGGAGAAAACTGAGAGCGACGGCGGTGGCGGTGGGGTCCCGTCCGTCTTCACCTCACACAACTCTCCCACGACACCCCTCGCCCCGACCGCCCTTAACTCACCCCGCCCCACGGGGAGCCGCGGGCTCGGAGCTCGACCTCCCCCCCGGCCCGTACCTCCGTGCTGCTCTCGGCCGCGCTCTCCACAGCCATCTTCTGCCACGGGTCTGCCAGCTGAGCCAGGGGCATCTTCCCCGCCCGGCTCCCGCAACTCCGCGCTCCGCTTTCTCGCTCCCCGGGCGGCGGGGCGAGAGCGGCGAGGCAGACGACGAGCCCTCGGGGGAATGGCGGGACAGCCCGACCGGCTAAGAACGACAGCGGCCGCTCCGGCGGCGACTGCTGCCCGCTGCCGCCGTCCCTCCTCCCGCCCCCTTCCCGCTGCCAGGCGGGGCCGCGCTTCCGCCCTCCCACCGGCCCGCCGTTCGGACACAGCTTCCGCTCACAACATGGCGCCGGCACTTACCTGCCCGCTCAACGGCGCCTGCGCGCGGCTGCGGGGTGGGAGCGTCCGTGCTCCCCTGTCGCCGGGCTGCAAGGGGAGTGGGAGGCCTCTGGAGTGCCGTCGGGCAGCTGAGGGAGCGGGAGGACCGTCTGCACCTCAGTGCTCGGCTTTGATCAGCGCCGTGCAGCCGTCTTTGTAGCAGCACCTAAGCGGGTTTTGCCTTCTCTGGTACCGTTGCTTGGTGCAGTTAAACCAAGCCGTGAGTTACGGGGCTGTTGGAAAGCCCAGCCGAAGGCTGGCACTGCTCAGGAAAATGAATTGGCAGCAGGGGGGAGACTGAAAGTTTGTTTGTGTAAGCGGAGGAGTAGCTGGAGGCGAGGGAGGAAAGGGAGAGAGACGCGGTTCTGTGTAGTGTCATTAGGCGAAGAGGGAAAAGCTACTTTAAGATGCAGGAATTTGTTTTTAAAGCAGTGCCTCTTAAGTGGTGGTTGGGCTGCGTGAGTAAGAGCTGCCCCGAGCGGGAAAGTCATACCTATGCTGGCTGAGGGGCAGGAGATGGAGCTGTCAAACGCCCCACAGGTTCTGAGAGGAGCACTGACTTCACTCTTCTTTATGCTCAGCTGTTAGCTACTGCACAAACTGCTGACTTCAACGTATCACAGAATCACTAAGGTTCTGTCATTATGGTAGAATCACAGAATGGCTTAGGTTGGAGGAGATCTCAAAGCCCACCCAACCCCTGCCATTGGCAGGGCTGCCCCTCACCAGCTCAGCTGCCCAGGGCCCCATCCAACCTGGCCTTGAGCTCCTTCAGGAATGGGGCACCACAGCTTCTCTGGGCAGCTGAGCCAGCACCTCACTGCCCTCTGGGTAAAGAAATCCTCCTAACATCTAACCTAAATCTCCTCTCGGTTTAAAGCTATTCCCTCTTGTCCTATCTTTATCAGACTGTGTAAAAAGTCAGTCACTCTCTTGCTCATAAGCTCCCTTCAAGTACTGGAAAGCCTTGGTGAGGTCTCCTTGGAGCCTTCTCTTCTCTGAAGCTGAACAAGCTTGTCTCCCTCTGCCTGTCTTCACAGAAGCAATGCGCCAGCCCTCTGATCATCTTCATGTTCCCCCTCTGGATCCACTCCAAAAGCTTGACATTCTTCTTGTATTGGGGGCCTCAGACCTGGATGCAGTACTCTAAGTGGAGCATGATGAGAACAGAATAGAGGGAAACTCATGTACAGCGTTTTGTCCATCAGGACCCACAAGACTTTCTCTGCAGAGCTACTCTTGATGAGTGAATGTCCCAGTCTGTACTCTTATCTGGGCTTCCTTCAGCCCCAATGCAGCATCTTGCAGGTGGCTTTGTTAAACCTCATTAGGTACTCATGTGGCCTCTAGGATCAAGCCTATAGGATCATCTAGTTCAACTACTAAGTTGTCACCACTATGCTCACTAACCTACGTTTCTCAGTGCCACATCTCCACGTTTCTTCAGTGCCTCTAGGAATGGTGACTTCACTACCTCTCTGGACAGTCTGTTCCAATAATAAACTGAAGTCCAGAAATGTATGCTCTCTTACACACTTCTCTTAAAATGTTAAGCACTGTAATAAACACCCATCCTTCCGCAACATCAGATGCTTTGGCTGACATGGTAGAATCCCTGAAACATGAGACAAGCAGCCAAAGATGGGTATGGTGTCACACCTCTAATTCCGGAAGGCATGTTTTTCAGAGCAGTGTCTGAGACTTCATTCTCTACAGTCCCCGCTGTCCCAAAGCACGTATAGATTTTTACAATCGGGCTTTCTTCCATCTTTGGTAACTGTTAGCATTCTTTCAATGTTAATTGCTTTTTAAAAATATTAATTTATTCATTATGGGAGGGGGAATGGCAAGAGTGCTGGTAATTAAAAGTGTATGTGTTTGTGTATACACAAATGCATGCACATGCATACGTCACTGTGGTGAATATAGGCTGCTTACGTTTCTGCCCAGTGGCATTTTTTTAATCCCATTTTACATTCATGTAAGCATTAATATCAATCTACAAAGAGGTACAAAGTCACAGGCAGGCTCTTGCTCATGATGAATCAGACTTTAACTGGGAGACTTCCATGTCTGAAATAAAAGGTCATAGTTGAACGATCCCTTTAAGCCATCTCTTCTGCCAGGAGGAGCAGCCGAGCTCTCCCTCCCCTTGCTGCCTGCTTGCTTGCATCACCCTGTCTTTTGAAGTGGTGCAATTGCTTGTGCTGCCACGTGGTGAGTTGGACCGAGAAGCTGAGCTTGGTAAAAACTACCTGGGATCCTTTTTGCTCTCTCTGCCGTCCTCAACAAACAAAACCCCCCGAACAACTACAAAAACGGAAAGAAAAAAAAAAAAAAGCCACAAAAAAATAAGTAACCCAACACAACTTTATCAAAGCTTGAGTTAAAAGTCAGGGAGAATTCAGGTCTGCTTCTTTCAAAAACACAGGGCATTTTTAGAACTCTGACCTAATTATTTGTATGAAATGTAGAGCAAGATAACAGAAAACAGATAATGCAGTAGTTCTTGGCAGCCTTTGTGCTTAGCTCAATAGCAAAGAATGATAGTTTCACTAGCATCAAGTCACTTCAGTCTCATACTGGTGGCTGTAACATTAATAGGAAGCTAATGTTCACAGCAGTCTAATGTTACTTCTGACTTCCATATTTGAGTTCATGTACAAGTCTGTGAAGAATAAAAGTTTCCTTGCATCCTTCTGGAGATATCATTTTCTATTCTTTCATAGGCATAAGTCACATTATGTCATCAAAACTCATTAATTTGTGTCAACTATACAGTCAGTGTGTACACCTGAGACTTGCCACTGGGGAACAGAGACCAATCAGCTGAAAGGTGGCAACCACAGTAGTAAAATATATTACCAAAGCTTTCATCTCAACGCAGTTCAGTAAGTCCTTCTTTAGATGATAAGACTTTCTTCCTCTAAATAAAAATTCCCGCAATCTCTTCCTTTCAAATTAACTCTAGTTCTTTCCTGTCATAGGTAGGTACCTCTTCTGAATTACTTGTTTAAATTTGAAACCCCTTTTTTTTTTTTTTGAGTAGGATCAGTGTCACATTTCTGCTAATGCCTCTAAATTTCATATGCTGCGTGTCTTTTATCTTTCCCTTTATGCAGTCTGTAAATCGAGAAAAAGAAGGACAGAGATCTTATGCATTAGCATATAAGAGGGCTGCAAACAGTAGAAATCTGACCTTTTCTCAGACACGGGAGTGCACAGGGTAGGCAGATGTATACTCTTTCATTGTTCTGGAGGTTGAGTATTTTGACATTTTTAAATTTTATAAGGCAAAAAGCTGCATTAGGATTTTAATAGGAGCTACCTTGAAAGAACAAACTTCAGGGCAAGAAAATCATCTGGAAACTTACTTGAGGAAGACAAACACACTGGTTAATCTCTGAGAGCTGTGGGGCATTCCGACCTTCAGATCCTGCTAAGATCAAGAGTTGGATTGTCCTCAGAGTGAGAGACGTGATGCTGAAGCTGTTCTGCCTCAAGACAGCAGCTCCTGTTTCCCACTCCTTTTGTCTCAGACCAAAGTAAAATCATTGTTTCACCCAGAGCAGCAGATATTTTCTTCTACAGCCATCACTACTTGTATCCAGTCATTGCGAATAACCCTGTCACCAGTCTAAAGGGAACTGATTTCACCTTTGTATAAGTGGTTGCAATAATTTTACATCCAGACAGATGTTGCACATACACTGCATCAGAAAAAGTAATCAGATTCATTAGGAAAAGGGTAGCATATGGAAAGAAACTAGAGTGTTATATAAAATCTTGTTAACCTGTCATTGTATGAATTAGGTGAGCTTCCCAACGTGCAGCTTTTTATTATTATTATTATTATCACTTCTAACTAATCTAACTAAAATGTCACCATATTGAAAGGGGAGATGTTAGTTTAATTGGACTTGGCAACCTTTCCCCCATGGAAGTCACTTTGATATGTGAGCAGTAGAAATTGGGGAAGCTTCCTAATGGCTGGTGGCTGCTTTGCCTAGCTTTCAAGTAGCATTTAAGGCAAAATTCATGCTGAAGACAGTTAATCACTATAGAATGCTCCCAAAAACAAATTAATATGTATAAAACAGGATTTAGCATTACGGTTCAGTACGGTATTATTTACTAGAAGAATAATACTTGGGATCTAGACCTCACATTTTTGAAATATAAATGAAAGAGGGGAAACAAAAGCAAGCTATTTATGGTATTAAAAAATAAAAAATTCTACACTCATATAGGAGGTGCAGTCGTGTATTAGGTATGAACTGTAGTGTGGTATCTTCTGATTACAGTGAACTGAAATTTGTTTTCAAGGATTATGACCATAGTACTGAGATATGTAATTTGCATTTGATGAACAAGAAAATACATGGATGTTACTGTTTGAATTTACACAGAAAAAACCTCCAAGGAGTTAATAATAATAATAAAATAGAATTGTTTGTTTAGCTACCAGATGAAAAGCCTCGTTCTCTTGGGACACCTGAATTCAGTTTCTAGCACATCACAAAAGAAGACTGTGTAATTTGGTAAGTCACTTAATATAGATGAGATTCAACTAAGCACTCTTAGTCTTCCTTAATGATGTTTTCAAAAGCATGAAGAGGCCTTGATTGGGGAAGTGTAAATACATCCTGCCAGAATAGAATAAGGAAGCTTTAGTGGTAATTAGAACTGGTTGCTCTGTGCTTTGGGTACAAATATAAAGAACGTCTCCTTAACCTCATTGGGACATTGAAAGCACAGTTTCATTGATGTTTGGAAAGCTGACGAACACCAGAGAGAGAGACAAAGTGCTGAAAGAAGTTCCCAGCTGGTGCGAGTTGTTGTAGCAGAGACACCACAAGTTGTGCCGTCTGCCCCAGATGTATAGAATTTGCTGTGTGAACCAGGGTTACCGAGCTGTAACCAATAATTAAAAAGGGAAAAACTGAAGTGAAGGCCTGTTGTGGATAAAGACTCAACCTGGCCTTGCAAACAACATCCGCTGAAGGGTGCTTTCACCGTTACAGGCCCCTGGATGATGGAATTGTACTGGAATGCAAACATTTCCTACAGTTTCCTCTGGCAGGCTCTTCTTTGAAGTTCCGATCCTGCAAACGTAGTAGAAGATGCAATGACCGTAAGAATAATTTAAAATCCAATGTATATGAAATACAGTGTCTGACTCACCACTTACGACTCTGACTTTTTTTGTACATTTATGTATATATGCATGTTTATATAAAATTGCTCTGGTATTGCAAGAGTAGATCATAATGGATAAGACTCTGTGGCATTACTGATCTGCGTCTTATCTGTGGTTACAGTACTAGCAGGAAATATTGTGCCTGTGGTTTCCACATCCTGAGTGGAAATGTGGAATTCAATAAAATACTGTCTCATTACCTGTCTCCAACATATGTTCTCATTTTAGTGCTTCTCTACATATGGATAGCTCAGATTTATCTTCTGAGTGACAACACGTACGCTGCTCGCCGCAGTTTGAGAAACCTTTTGCTGAGCTTTGATATCTTAATGGAAACCTACTATCCAATACTGGATACAAGTTATCACCCTGTTATGGTGGATCATTGAAAATCATACCTTAATTTTGGATTGTAGCATTCTGAGACAAAGAGGAAACAGTACAGTATAAACAAGGATCAGTCTCTGAGTGTCAGCATTCTGTTGGGTTACATATTACACAAGCTGGCTAGATACAAAGTTGATGGAAGGAGAATGTGTGACTGTGTTCTATTTATATGAGAGTATAGCAATAACAAACTTGTCACCTCCACAAGTCACTGTTGTAAAACACACCAGGTCCAGAGGAGGCCGCAGCTTTGTGCATACCCTGTCTATCTCCTCCCCAGACCTAAGAACTTAAGGATCACACACCCTTCTGTCATTGTCATTAGATGAGATCTGACTTAAAGACTCCACTGACAAGTAAAGCACAGTTTATCCAGTTTTTTTCTTTTTTCTTTTTTTTTTTTGCATGTGTGTATTATAATGTTAATACCACCATTTCTTTATTTGCCTCTCTCAGTTAAACTGTATTAATATCCTTCCTCACCACTGCTGCTCTCCAAAAGCTTCACACCCAATCATATACTGTAACAATCTAATTCTTCACTGTAGATTACCCAATGTCTCTTGGCCAGGAATCATTTTTTAATCTAGAAAGCTTTACCTGCCCCTTAATCATACACAAAAGGATCCTCCTGACTGAGCTAACGGCTATCTTTTATCACACTAAAGAACACTTGGTCCTCATTCCCAACAGTTTGCCAGTCTTTTCTGGAAGACTACCTGCTGCAGTGATCAGACCTACGTATAAATTTTGCTACCCCTGATGCTTTAAAATGGTAAAACATCCACATGTTTTTCCAAGATGGTTCTCTCGCTCTTTCACCGGCATCTCACCTTTGTGCCTTGTCTTTCCCCTCATAGAGAACCAAGAATTGCCTTTCTGAGGGTGGCCCAGGTTTACGGCCAACCACCACATCTATACATTTTCTCCAGTGATCAGTAAAACCTGTAGCATCAACCAAAGTAGACCACAAGGGGTTGTTATTGTGCACAGTGTACATCAGGCAGTCTGTTGTATTTTCCCCATCTCCTTGTATGGTATCTCCTGTCTCACTGAGCTATGCAGCTCATCTTGTGAGCCCTGGCATTCTCATGATTCAGATGGGAGGCTTTACTTCCATATTGTTATTTGATTTACTCCCAGTATTGTTAATATATGACTTCTAATGTAGCACTGAGGGACATGGTTAGTGGGCATGCTGGTGATGAGTTGACAGTTGGACTAGATGATCTTAGAGGTCTTTTCCAACCCTAATAATTCTATGACTCTTTGGTTCTGTGAATAAGGAGCTTCACTGATGTTTGAGTTACCTGAAAGTGTTTGTTTTTTTTTTTTTTCCACCTCTCACTATGAACTGGTGATTGACAAACTCCAAACCATACTTGCACCCTTCCTTCCAACAGGATTATGTGCCCCATGGCTCATTTACAGGTGTAAAGGACAGGTGCCTACTTGGAATATGGACATTTTAAATCCCCAGAACTCTTCTCAGGACCTTGTGGTAATGCGGTCTCACAGCAAATGCTGATTTTCATCATCCTAAAACAGTGCTTAATGAAAGAGAGGCACAAACATTCTGAAAGCCAGCTCAGTATCTGAAAGAAGACAAACACATTAGCTGAAATAGCCCTGTCACCCTTGTGGGTACCACACTTTGCCCTTGCTGTACTGACCTGCTTTGTCCTTTCTGATGGAGGAAACTCTTGCTCTAGAGTAACTACCTTGCCAAAAGGAATAGCAAGATGAGCTACATTTATACAGCACTGTGGAGCAAGCAATGGCTGTGTGTTCAGATGTTTCCTTATTTGGAGCTTCATTATTGTATACAACAGATTAGTCAGAAACTATAAAGTCTTTGCTGTTGGAGCTGTAAAAGTTCCTGGGCTAAAGTGTTCTTAGTGTAGTAAGTAATACGGACTTGACATACTGCTGTATCACACAAAATACTTTGGGTGGAGGAGAGGAGGTTGTGGAATACTTTGGTTTAGTGATCATTCTCCAGTAAGTGAAAAGGAAGGTAAAGCAAAATGTGGGAGGAAACAGAAAGGGGAATCTGAGAATAGGTGTGATAAACAGGAAAGAGGAAAAAGCACAAAATTATTTTAAAGTGCTTGTAAGAAGCAGTTGTGCCTTGAAAATGAATAGCTCTGTAATTCTATAAGGATTTTTGTGTCAGCATTTAGTGAATCATAGGAAATTGGAAACTGATTCGTTAATAGCGATAAACTGTAGAGATTCTTCAAGCAGTTGTGGAGATGTGCCAATATTTTCTTTTTTAGAGCCACTTGATAAAAGGTTAATGAAACAAACAACCATTCCGAGTCACGTTAAATCAATTACAACCGGATAAAATTTCCAGTATCTTCAGTAAATGTTTGCAGTAAGAGTGGGCCTACAAGTTAATAGCGTCTTTGGTATTAAATCATCACAGACAATAGAAGGGATTAAGCGTGTTGTCGGGATCATATTCCTCCCCTACTGATTCACTTGTAGCAGAAATGAAACTTTGTCTGGCTTCAAAGAAGCTATTTTAAAAATCACAATTTTCAGGAAGGGATGACGTTATTTTGCCTGCTTTAGCCGAATGAATGCCTCTATGTGGTTCACAAATGAGCTGCTTGCTCTAGTTGAACAAAAGCTACGATGAGGGCTTTGATCAGTGCTGACAGTGCTCCTGCAGTATTTCAGTGTCTCATTCCTTTGTGCTTTCTAGAAGCATTACTAATGACGTTGCTTAAAAGAGTGTAAATTGCAATAAGATGTCCATCTCCAGAGAGTGCTGAATTAGTCTGTTGTGAGGATTCTTTAATTATTGATGTCACTACAGCAGATTACTTTGTTGTTGTTTTAATAGTTTCTCAAGACAAAGAGAACCTTTATGAGCTCCTTAAAGAACTACTCATCTCTATTACAAAATTTGTCCACTTTAGTCCACAGAAACCCCTTTTGTATTAGTGACACACCAGTGCTCTTGTTTAAAGGGTTACATTCCACACTGGGTTTATTTTTCCTTGGAGACAAGCAGGAAATCTGTCACTAATTTCCTACCAGACAGCTCTGACTGCCTTTTCTCAGTCTTCTCAATCCTCTATAAATTTCTTCCATTTTGTTTTCTGAGTACAGTTCTGGTTCTCTTAGCTTCACTCTTGTCTTTCTTCTGAGGTATTCTTTACCCCTTACAAGCAGACTCAAGATGGCACTCGGCAGAAGAAGCAGGTCTCTTGCTCTCCCTACAATATTTTAAGCAGATCCTGAGGTGCTTATCCACCTTGTGTACATCTATTTCCTCATTCCTCTATCCTGCCCAGTCATCTTTATTTTCACTTGTCTCCCCACTGCATGCAGTGTGTCCAAAGCTTTGCTTCTCTTTTTCACACCCAACTCCTTTTTCTCTTAATAACTTCCCGCCTGACATGCAAGAAATTTGTCTAATCCTTACTGTCATCAGCTTCTCATCAAATTGTGCGCCTTTGTGAGCTGTGTTTTTGCAATTCAGCATTTTCTGCCTGTTGCCACTGCCAGAAATTGCAGTCCTGTTGTTGTAGTGTTCTCACCACCTCTCATCACTCATTGGCCAAGCCAGGCTCCTCCAATCTCTCTTGCCATTTCTTCACCTTTACTTCTTTCTTCTTCGTATCCAGATTCAGTTCCATGGCCCAGCAGAACTCTGTCCTGGCTTACTTCATTAAACTCATTTTATTCTTTACCCATTTCATAGTTCCGTATCCTTCTGCATCTTCTTTTCTACTTCGTCTCTTTTGTTTCTCAGTCTCATGCATTTTTAATGCCATTCTGTGCTTCAGGCCTCTCAGCAGAAAGCCCTGCTTTTCTTCAAATTCCCTCGAGTATTCTTTACCTACATTAGCAGTGTCTTTCAACTGCTGTCCCAGAAATTGTATTTTTTCCAATAGACAGTGAACTCTTCAAAGATTTAGCAGAACCTTTTCCACCTCCAATCTAAAAGCAAGGAATGTACTTTGGAGAGATTTTTCAGAGGTGGAACCATGTTCTGTTTTGTCCTCCAGGGCTCACATTTTGGGCATCTGAAGACTACCAGATCCTGAGCAAGGTCAGTTTTGAACACTTTGGCAAATGGTTTTAATTCATCCCTGTTTTGTTTAGAAATTCCAAAATATTTGAGGGAGTTTTTCTCGTTTAATAAGAGAGACTGAAACTGCTGTAAATCTTAGGTATCAGTAGGTCCCTAAAGTAAAAAAAAACAAAACACATACAGGGGATATTCAGTTGCAAGCCTTTGAAAACCACAGATATTGACAATCTCAAAAATACCAAATTTGATGGAGAGTGCACAAAACAATGTATTAGGAGCAGGCACAAGAGAAAGTTAAGCTTTTTTGTGCTTCTCCTATACTACTACTGTGGAGACTGAAATAACTCCTCTCTCAATGATGGTGTCACTGTTAGAGGCACACTGCCATCTTAATTTGTTTTCTGACTTCAGAGGAGGAAATAGGCTCTGACTGCTGACTCACTTGTTAGGTCTGAAGTCAAGTAGTTACATTTATTTCACCTGTTTGGCCATGAAATTAGTATTTTAAATATCTACCACCTTTGTAGCAGATATAGATACATCCAGGAAGGAGAAGGAAATAAACAGACTGAAGTAGCTCAGTTTGTTGTCATAGATCAGATGTGGTACAAAGCAGGAATATGTGAGATTTTTCCAGAGCTGAATAGTTTTTCTCATCCTTTCCAGACTGCAGCACAGAGATGTCCTTAACCTCGGTGGTTAAGATGAGTACTGGCAGTGTCAGAGAAAGATGGTCTGGCAGCAGACCCATCATTCTTCTTTTTATTTTTCTCTCTTGCCCTACACCCTGATGTCTCTTCAAGCTGAAGTGGAAAAGTCTAGCAGAAAATTGGTGTGCAGATGAACCTGTTTTGGCCATGAGTTTGCTCTGATTTCATAGAATCATAGAATCACCAAGGTTGGAAAAGACCTAAATGATCACCCAGTCCAACCGTTCACCTATTCCCAACAGCTCCTACTAAACCATGTCCCTCAACACAACATCCAGCCTTTCCTTGAACACCCCCAGGGTCGGTGACTCCACCACCTCCCTGGGCAGTCCGTTCCAGTGCCTGACCACCCTTTCTGAAAAGTAATACTTCCTCATGTCCAGCCTGAATCTCCCCTGCCGTAGCTTGAAGCCATTCCCCCTGGTCCTATCACTAATGACACGAGAGAAGAGGCCGACCCCCAGCTCACTACAACCTCCCTTCAGGAAGTTATAGAGAGCAATGAGGTCTCCCCTGAGCCTCCTCTTCTCCAGGCTGAACATTCCCAGCTCCTTCAGCCTCTCCTCATATGGCCTGTGTTCCAGACCCCTCACCAGCTTTGTTGCCCTCCTCTGAACACGTTCCAGGGCCTCAACATCTTTCTTGCAGTGAGGGGCCCAAAACTGGACACAGTACTCGAGGTGTGGCCTCACTAGTGCTGAATATAGGGGAAGATTTAATTAGCCTTTGTTTTCCACATGTGAGGTTGAGGCAGAACTTCTACTGCCAACAAAAAATATTGTTTGGTGTCTATGTATTTTATGTACATTTTGAAATAAAGATTGCAGTTTAGTCTGGGCTGGCAAAGTAGCAGCTAGTGGAGGCTCCTTCTAAGAGCATATTGTTCTTCTTGACTCTCCTTCCTGGAGGCACAGTCTTCTGCTGGTGGAAGATGAGCGGGGCTCCATCTTTTTTAACGACTTTGCATCTTTGGGCTTTTAAACCATTGAGTACCACTGAATTTCCTAAGGAAAATGGAGTTTTTGGATGTAATAATAATAATAAAAGTCACATTCAAAAGAAGTGAATGGCTCTAAATATTTATAGCAGGGAAGAACATAAATAAGAAATATAATAAAAAAGATTGTTTCAGCCATGTGGTTTTCCTCAAGATTAAGTAGTATTACCTTAATTTCATTCTATTTTTCTGAAATCCTTAGAAGTTATTTAATATCAGATCTAATCTTATTTTCTGCCTTTATCTTGTTTGTTTTTATATCCTCATTTTAGAATTTCAGTAGGGATCTTCTTGCTGTTTTTTTAATCATTTTTGTTAGGCTGCAGAATGGTGCACTAGAATAAACTCAATGATGTATTTCTAAATTCTCATGGACTCAACTTTTTTTTTTTTTTTCAATTTATGTTTGTCACACCTTTAATCTTGGCTATGCATTTGAACAACAGAACCGTGCATTTCTGTAGGAATACACAGAAACAACAAATCACCCAGAAGAACTGTAGAAATGAACGTTGCAATATTTTCAATATTTATTTATTAACCCCCCCCCCCCACACACACACACCTGAGAACGTATCTTCTTATAGACAGTTAAAACCAATGGCAAACTGTCATTTAAATACAAGCTACTCAGAAAAGTAGTGTGCTAGTGCATTAAAACAATGAATAGAGCAGTTTTGCCACAGAAGCCACAGGCATAATTTAAATAAATATCTACAGTAGCAAAGCTCAATCTAAATTGCTAACTCTTATTTTAAATTTGCAATGATCATCCAGATGTAGAAGATTGCTGCATGGTGTCCTTCTATTTAGGAGCTTTGTGGCAGTTGTCAAAATATCTGGCTGGTGTAATATCATCAAGACATTGTATCTATAGTCAGCATCATATGCTGGTTCTGTGGGCATGTTTAGGGTGGTGTGGGCAAAACTTTCGACCTAATGCTGTAGACTGCAGAAGTCTATTTTAATTCTGTTTTAGGAATCCCCAGACATTCAGGAAAGAATGAATGCAAGGTCAGATTATTATTTTTTAAATACTGTACAGGGTCATCCAAAGGAGTTGATTAAAGGCATTAGGTGAATGGAGAAGTGTTTGTGGCTTAAATGGACAGCAACACACAGTTTCTGTGAGAATGTCCAAGTGTTTTTTTTTCCAGCCTGCAATGGTTAAGTATTAATACTTCCTTTTGTTTACGCACTGGTAAAGGACTTTACCTCAGAGAATCAAAATTTCCATGTACCAAGGCCTGTGTGTCATTAACAAAACAAGGAGAGGCTTTGACCTCCATCCCACATGGGCATCTCACAGATTCATTCCTAACTTTGCTTCTTAACAGCATACCTTTTGGTGAGCTCTTCACATTATTTGCTCTGCATCCTACTAAATAGCCTAAACTTGAGGTTTTCTAAAGACAAAGACATCATGGGAAACTGTATCATTTTGCCTGATGAAGCACCAAATAAACCTTAATTAGAAACCTCAGGGTTTGGCCCAGAGAAAACTCAGGTATATCATTCTTCTACATGACTACTAGCAGTTACTGAACTGGGTAAATGAGCTAAAGATTTCAGTTAAAGAAACATTGTCAGAAGGAGCCAAATTGCATTGCAAGGAATAGGGATTCAGCCTTCTTGAGGAACAGATGACTTTAAAGCTGTTCAAAATGACACGCTTAAATACTTCATCTACCATAGTATTATTCTATTTCATATTTGGCAATGTTTAGAAAACTGTAATAACTGGATTAAGGTGCACGCCTCATTGATTTTCTACATCTAAAAATGGGAGGAGTGTAAGGGACAAGTAAACCACTTCCACTTATGGTACTGAACACATTAGTTAAACACTCATGCAAAACATAACACGCAAAGAATCTATGGAATAAAAATTCCTCTTACCTTATGAGAATGTAATTTTGCCTGACAAGATAGAGTAAGGCTCAGGTCATCTATTGTGAATGCCTCAGGTTTGGCCCTGGAATGATCTGTAGATTCCTGACCCATCTACAGGTTTTTCCTGCTGCTTCACTCTCATGTGCTAACCATTTGTATGAGAAATATTCAAAATTGTACCTGGACAGCACCTGACCTGCATGCCTTATACTTGTCAACAAAGCAAAAGAAATACAAAACTCAACAAAAGTTCAGCAAAAGGTAGTTCAATTTGACTTTTTTTTAGCTGGAGGAAGAAGCTAATACTGGTGTTAATTGCAAGCCTTTAAAAATGCAAATCTTCATTACAGTTATTGTTCTCAGCTCAAAATCAGTTAGATTTACTGTCTATCTCAATTCCTAGCTGCAGTTTTTAAGCACTAGGAGCTGCTTCCATACAAAAGGCTGCAATCAAGGACTTGCCAAAATTAAATAGATGCAAGAATCAAAATGCTCATCATAGCACTTGTGATCTAATTGTGCCAGGTGGATGCATGGACCATGACAGAACAAAAATTACAGAGCTATCCCAGTTTTATGAGCTTCTATTATTTTGTAAAAAGATAAAATCGAATGCCCTCATTTTACAGGCATTGAGACAAAATACTTTAAAAAATGTTCATCTAGTATGAAGAGTCAGGGTTTATTACAGTTGGAAAGTATTTTTTTTTTCTAGAGCATCTTTAGCGCATTTTGATTGTAAAGTATGTAGATCCTCTGAAAGTAACATCTCCTGTTTATTTCCTTGGAAATATGGCTATAAAGAGCGCAATAACACTACTTGATAGAGTAAATCCTCAGCTACAAAACTCTATTTCTCAACATAGTCACAATCATTAGCTATGCATTTTCACTGGCAATGAACAAGAGCCTGCACGCTGTGTTCGTAAACTGTACCAGCGGAGGTGACCCAGTGTTTCACAACTGCTATGATGGTGTAACAGCTAGGAGAGTGCTGCCCACACAGTCCATCTTTCATCAGACAGAACAGACAGTAGTCAGAAGGTGCCAAATCTGGACTATACCGTGGGTGTGGTAGGATAGTCCAGCCAAGACTGGAAATGTACTTGATGGTCTTCACATTCATATGGAACTTGGTATTGTCGTGTTGCGAAAGAAAGATTGTCTTCCTCTCTTGCCTGACTCTGGAAGTTTGAGCCTTCAGATTAGTCACCATTGTGATGTAGATGTCAGAGTTGATGGTTTGTCCAGGTTCCAGGAAATCCAGAGAGATCACCCCTTCCCTATCCCAAAACACAGTGCACATCACTTTACCTACTGAGGGCTTTTTCTTCGATGGGCAATTCACATGCCACCACCACTCTATGGACTGCTGTTCTGACTCCAGCTTGTAGTGGTGACATGTCTTATCACTGGTAATGACGCCATCCAGGAAACTGCACCTTCAGCCTTACGTGGGTTCACTAGGTCCTGACAAACTTGCATACAGTGTTCTTTCCATTCCTGTGTGAGCATTCATGGGACTTTATGAGATTCAAATGTTATCATCATCTTTTCCAGTGCATTGAAGCTGGTATTCAGCTCTGTACACAGTTCCCTGCTCATAATCCACCAATTTATGTGGATGAGCTGATAGAGACACTCCTCATTTTATGGTATGACAGCTGTGCATGTCCTTCTGGAATGTGTCTCGTCTTTCACATCACTGTTGCCACTGCTGAAATGCACCAGCCACCATTTACTGTGTTCACATCCAATCTTTAGTCTCTATAAATTTTCAGCAAACATCAATGAAAGTCAGTGGGTACTGTTTTTTCTGCATGGAGGAATTTAGTTCCATCCCTTTATTTCATCTGCTCTTCTACATCAGACGCCATTGTGTCAGACTGTTCCTCTGCTGCCATCCATCACATAGCAACAAAATGTAACAAAATATTTTGTTATTGGGAATATGGGAAGGTTCAATACCTACTGCCATACTACCAACATTTGTCACTGATGTAATGGGGCCAACATAACAAAATAGGAAGAATTACTTTCAGAGCAACCCTCACAACTAAGAATCACTATATGAATGAAAATTGTAAAGTAGAATGTGGCTCTTATCATAACAGCTTTCTTATATTGAGATGCGTGCAAGCAGTAGAAGTCTGAATACAGGGGTAGATTATGTGTGGATGTATATGGCATCACTGAAGACCCATCTCTCCCATACTCTCAGGGATTCCCCAGAGTAGTTTACCAAACTTTAAAGCTATTTGGGTCTGTCCATACATTTGTTCCAGTACCAGAAAAACAAGTGGTGTCTATACTTAACTATTCCCTATCTTTTTCCCAATATCCCTTTCAAGTCCTATTGCTGCTGTCTTCCAGTTCATCCTTCTCTAGTCCACTTTTAACATTTGGACAACTTATTTATATAGTTTCTGTGAGATCACAGTGTAGGGTGATTCAAGGCCAAGGATGTTAATGTTTACTTAGAGTGGATGAGCCTGACTGACAGTGGGAGACTTGGTTTTCACTCATTTGGGTTGGCTGAGGATGATGTAAGCTCAGAAAGAACTGAGGAGACAGTGGACAGAAATGGAACTTGGAGGAACAGCATGAGACAGGCAAGTAACACCATCATCACTCATGGTCATCCTAGGCAAAGGATGGATATTTACATGGGAATATGGCTCACACGTCCCAGAGACCTCATGAGCTTTGGTTTTAGACATCACATTAGTACTGTAGAGAGTCACTGGAGATTAATAGGATGAATGTGCCAGATGAGATGAATCACAGAGAGGGATTTATCTGCCTAACTTTTCTTAGACAGCTACTTTAAAGTCTGATTATTAACATTCAGATGGCTAAAGTTCTAGAAATGAAACTGTTACTTGCAGAAACTTGTTGTTGAAGTGCCAAGTGGGAATGATGGAAAGGATAAACTGCTTTTCGGGTTTATCGGTAGATCAGAGTTGGACTGTAAACCCTTCATGAGAAGCTTCGTGAAATGCAGTACTTAGATGCGTCAGCTGAGGTGATTTTAGTGAAAATGAGACATGCTTTTGCAGATGTTTGTGGCTGTCAATACGTATCTGGAGCATCCATGACTAGAAGAGAGCATTCAGATGAGAACAGGTGCAGAGAACTGATGAGAATAATGAAAAGTGTTTTAGAGAAAAAAGCTTGCTCAGGTTATAAATTTAAAGGTGGAGAAAGTTTGTGGTTATTCCCTGTGAATGCATATCAGGTAAAACACCTGGAACTCTAGAAGGAACTTATGCTAAAAAACAATACTGGCATAGGAACATATGAGTATATATTGACTGTGAATAAATGTAGATTGATGGCTAGGGGGTTTATAACCACTAGATTAAAGCAGCCATGAAAGGGAGACAGTGTCTAAAATGTTTTAAAAGAAAATTTGACAGGTTTATGAATAAGATGACCCAGGTTATTTCCCTGCAATACCAGCTAGGTAGAACTTGATACACTGGGAAATTCCACTCTGTCCATTGCTCCTGGGCTAGATTCTAGCCTTTCTCTTTGGGCAGACATACTGAATATAAATAATAGATGGAATTAAAGCTAAGCTAAAATTGATATTTTAGTTGTTTGCTGGGAGAGGCTGGTAAATATTAAGCAGATAACATGCCCCTGTGGGTACTGGAATCAAGTTCCTGCTGGCAGAATTCAGGTGTTGAAACATGAATGCCAGTACGAATGTCAGCATGAACCTAATTAGATAAAGAAAGCCAGGGGATGGTAGGCAATAAAAAATAATGCCTTGTAAACATTACAGAGCATTACAGAGGTGGCACGGCAAACATCATTCACCTAGAATCTGGAAAGCAAAGGAGCAAGACTTTTGGGAACAAATCTATTAATTCCTAAACACTTAAATCTCACAATACTCAGACTTTCACCCTTCTGCAATAGACAGCAAATCACCACACAACTTCTGAGCTCTGAAAGAAAACTTTACTGCTGGCTATATCTGTAACTAGGGTATATTGCACTAGACATGCCAAAGTTGCCAATTTCTAAAGATATCTGATTCTTATTTCTGATAACTATTGACAAATTTGTACCGTCTTCACTCCAATGTATTCTATGTTGTCTTATTTTCAGCTGGGATGGAATTGTTTTCTCTGGAGTGTCTGGTATGGTGCTATGTTTTGGTTCTAGGAGAAAAACAATGTTTACAACACACCAGAATCTATAGGTGCCTCTAAGCAAAGTTGTACAGAGACAAGGCCATTCTCAGTAAAGGGTCCAAGGAGCTGGGAGGGAACAGAATTAGGACAATTGACATGAACTGGCCAAAGGGATATTCCATACCATATGACATCATGTGGATGGAGTTTCAAAGGGGGGTTCGAGTTCATCATGATCCCTTCTGCTGCTTGAAGGCTAGCTGGGCATTGGCTGAGGAGTGGTGAGCAATTGCTATATGCATTCATATATACATACAGAGAGAGAGAGAGAGAGAGAGAGTTATAACTATTATCCTTCTCTTTTTCTCTTTCTTAGTAAATAGTTTAATCTGAACCCATGAGTTTGACTTTTTTTTCCCCCTAATTCTCTCCCCCGTCCCACTGGAAAGTGGGGGGAGTGAGCAAAAGACTGTATGGTGCTCAGCCACCTGCTGGGTTAAACCGCAATATCCTCAAGAATAAGGATTTCTGATTCTAAAATTAGAGTTCCTGGTAGAGAAATTCTGCAGAGCATGGATGTAAGGGATCAAAAAGAATGGTATAGGCAGAGAAGAATATAGATGGTAACATTAAAATTCAGCACTCTCCACCTTTTTTTTTTCTGACAGAATGTACACTGTACTACACTCAGCAGCTCTGCACTCAGTACAGGAATCTCTTTTCTTCCTGTGGAAAAAAAGGTTCTTAAAGGCTGTCAAAGGAGAACAGTCTGAAATGTAACCACTCTTTCACCATGCCCCATATTTCTGGATCTCAATTTCAGCACTGAAGATTTCAGATGCTATAAAAACATTAATGCAGTGCAACATGGTATTAAGGCCATGTCTCACTGATGCAAACTGTATTGGTTTAACCACCAAGCCTGACATACTGTGGCTAGTGCAAGCCAGTGTATATTTTTCCTCCATAATTATGCCATTTTTATCCCTGAGTAAGATTTCTCAGACATGCTATTGTTGTCAGGGACATACAGCTCCATTACCACTAGGCTGAAAACTCTTCCCTGCCCCCACAGTGCATTCAGATGGGTCTTAGTTTTCTTTAAACAGTGTTTTTATAAATATGGAATAAAGATTACAATTACAGTTGTACTTATAATAGAAGTGTCATAGTATAGGCATGGTCATTTTCCTATATAACTCTAAAAGATATCTCAATAAAATACCTTTTTTTTCAATCTCCCAACACCTGGATGCTGTATCAAAGTTAAAAGGAAAACTCTTTAAAAGAGGAGAGGTAACATCTCTGAGTGTCATGCCAGAAGGTGAGCGGCAGGGTTGAGATCATAGGCTTCAGGGAAGCAAATGGGGTCTTGTTCAGGAATTTCCAGGCAGGAAATTGTGGGGAGCTGCCATGAAGGGGAAGGGTGCCCGGGTGAGTGGGTGAATTTCTAAGGGAAGATAGTGAGAACTCAGGGGAAAATAATTCTGCAACATAGAAAGCCTGGGAATTTCAGAAGTCTGCATGGCTACCTGTGGAGCTTCTCATTGAACTAGAACACAAGAAGAGACAGGAGAAGTGGCAGAAACAAGGGCAGACAGCAAAACAATTGTGTAAAAGCAGTGTTAGGTACTTAGCATTAAAATCAGGGAGAGCAAAAGCTAGCTGGAGCTAAGACTGTTGAGGAGCACCAGTGGTAATAAGAGATTCTGCGGAACACTAATTGGAAAAGCAAGTTCATGAAGAATGTTGACCCACTGATGGGTGGAGAAGAAACCCTCGTTACTAATGCAGCAGAAAAGACTGAAGTGTTCAGTGACTTTTTTTTTTTGCCCCAGAATTCACAAGCAAAACACTGCTCTGATAATGACATGATTTGGGGTAGAGAGGATCAGCTGACACTGAGGAGAGATTGAACAAGTTAGAGACTTAAGAGAAGTTGTATGTGTTGAGACCCATGGGGCTACGTAGGATTTACCTAAGTCACTGGAGGAGATGGCCAATATGATTGTAAGGACAATATTACATGGTGAAAACATTTTTAGATTTAATCTTTTTAAGTAGAAAAAATTTCTTCTGCTAGGAAGAAATAAGTGGAATATGCATGTGAATAACTTCAGTGGTAGCTGAGCTACGGCTCCACTGTTACAGCAGAAAAAAATTCCCCAAAGTGAGCAGGCCATGGGACTTGATTTTCTTATTCTGTGTCCTACTTTTATATTTATAAATCATTTCAGACAGCAGCTTTCATTTTTTAAGACCTGGGATTTGATGTGTCATATTTCTGAAACTAAAATGAAAGTGGTGGTGAAATCAATGCTGAGGGAAGATGCAGTGCCAGGTGAAACAACATTTTCTGAAGCAGGACTTGCTTAGAGATTTCACAGGTGCTCTGAGTGAGATAAGCTGGTGGCCTGGTGAAAAATGTTTGATACCTGGGGACAACTTGATGTAAGGAAGTGAGCTCTTGCTTAGTTTTAGCTCAGCCAAATGCTTATATAATTCAGCAGAATTTTATCTGCAGACCTTAGACCTGCACAAGGACTGCGTGAGTCACGATCAAACTTAGCTTCCCCTCCTCCATCCTTCAAATTATAGACCATTCAGTTTGTAAGTGGTAACGTGAATTTTAATTTCCACAGTCAGGCACCTGATCTATCTAACCTTCCTATAGCACCCACCCTGGCTCATGTTTCTCTGTGTTTTTTAATACTCAGCTACTGACCCCATTGGCTGAGTTTCCCTCCTGTGTTTCCTAAGCACCACCTTGGCAAGAGAGAGCAAGGGCTGGCTCTAAGCCACTCACAGACAAGCACAGGGAGCAGTGAAACGTCTCGCAATATTACCTTTCCCTTAGAAGGCTGACTGATTCATCCTTCTTTTCTTTTGTCTGCTGTTTCAGCCATATTTGCAGAAATCTAATCTCTTTGAGATCAGTAGCTCGCTCAAGATAAGGTAGATTTACTCAGAAAGTTTGAAAGTCAATGTGGAAGTGAAGGCGAGCAGATGAACACTGTGGTCAGAGAAGCCTTGTCTCATTCAGAAACCAAGTGAAGCTTGTAGCAAATGTAAGAAGGAAGAGAAAAAAGGAACATAAGGCTGGGAATGAGAGACAGAACTCATTTTTCCTTTCATTTGCGTCACTTGGAATTCTGCTAATTGTTTTGAATAAGAACTGAACACCTGTGCGTAGTTCAAAGAAACAGTTATGGAATGAATCCTGAAACTAGTTTTAAAAGAAGAAAAAGGAGACATCATTAAAAAAAAGTTTGTTCCTTTTCTTTATTTCTATTTCATCTTAGCATCCAGATTCTTAGTGATACAATAACAACAGCACTGGGGAATAATTCAAGTAAAATGTGCTGTCTTTGGGGCTGGAATCACAGAACGGCTTCAGTTGGAAGTGACTTAAAGCCCACCCAGCCCCAACCCCTGCTGTGGGCAGGGCTGCTCCCCACCAGCTCAGTTGCCCAAGGCCGCATCCAACCTGGCCTTGAGCGCCTCCAGGGATGGGGCACCACAGCTTCTGTGCGCAGCTGTGCAGAACTGTGGGCAGCCGGCGCCTCACCATCCTCTGAGGAAAGAAATCCTCCTAACATCTAACCTAAGTCTCCCTTCCTGTTTATAAACAAAATGTATTGATAAATGGAAAGAAGTAGGAAATAGAGAAACATTAAATTATCCAGTTGAGAATCAGTTCAGAGGACTGATTTAAGTCTGAATCCATAACATCAGTATTTCTGTTTTCCGATTTGCTGCATTTAGGCAAATTACATATGTTTTAAGTATTTGTGCATTTAATGCATGTGATAGTGTCAGTTTCTCACTGCAATCAACTCACTTCCACCTGCATTACCAGATGTGCATTGTGAACACCTGTAATGAAAAGCAGTCACTACAGAGTTTCAGTCTCCTAATTTTTTAGGCTTAAAACTATACTAACGTCCTTTCCAGCAACACTGACCCATGTTAACAAGTTTCAATCTGCTTTCTCCAGATTCAGCACAGGAGGAGCACTAGCCTTGTTACTCTGACCACACAGTTTCATAATCATTGAGCACTGGTGTTATTAGTCCTAATGGATTTCTTCTGCCAGGGTATGAGCTAAGCATCAATTAAAGTTTTTGTATGGGCAAGAGCTTAAGTTATATTTAGTTATTTGGACTCTGCTGGACAAACATATCCTTCCTCCACCTCATGCTTAAGGTTGCCATAATTTGTGACTCATATGCATGCACAAGGGAGAAAAAGCAGAAAGGGCAGGTGTGAAGCTCTTCTGAGACAATCTCATCTTACTAGGAGCCTGTAAATGCCTCTCACTTCTGTGATACTTCTCCAGATACTGAAAAAAGAACTAGACAGTAACTGACCCTGCAGCTTAATTTCTCAAGAAGCTGGATAGCATCACAGAATCATAGAACTATAGAATGGCCTGGGTTGAAAAGGATCACAATGATCATCCAGTTTCTCCCTGTTATGTGCAGGGTCACCAACTACTAGACCAGGCTGCCCAGAGCCACATCCAGCCTGGCCTTGAATGCTTGTTAAATAAGAATCCATGAAAATTTTCTACTTCAGGGTTATTGTGCTTACATTTGAAAACTGTAATTAAAAGAAAATAAAATCAGGCATCCTCCACATCTATGTCTGATAACCCGCTTTGCTCCTTGTTCTTTTTTCTTTTCATAACAGACTTTCTGACATTCTCTCCATGTGTTTCCATCAGGGGCTCAGCATCTTCTCACAACATAAGTTACTGCTTAGTTATAGATGACTTTCACTAGTCAGAGTAGAAATCTGGTTTGGTATGGACGATAGCCAAGACTATCTGAGAGTAACACATAGAGGTGGCCAGTCAGGCTTTCTTATCCTTGTTCACACTGTGGCCCTATTTTTTCCCACAGCTTCTGTATTAAATGAGAGACCAAAAACATCAAAGAAGGCAAAATAAACTCATACTCAAAATGGTCCTTTGCAGTAGTTAGGCCACTCACTGGGGTGCCTCACACAGCACAACTTCCGGATCTGGGCAGTAAGCCATTAAATGGACTGGAACAAGGTATGATTCATAGGATAAATTCATCATATAGTCTTCCACTGGATGCAGTGGAAATCTATGAGCTTATAAAAGCCCCTTGGTTAAATAGGAAGAGAATGGCTAGGATCTTAAAATGCCATTTTCTCACCTGGTTTGTGAATACCAGTTTTGGACTGTATTTAGAGCTGTAATCAGTCTCTTGAGAGGAGTTATCTCAGAGCACGAGAAGTGACTAATACTATTATTCTCCTTTTAGACTGTTGTCACAGTTTTTCTTTGATTAGGAAGAAAAATTTTCTACCCAAAAGGCCAATCTATTTGGAGCTTCTGCATCCATTGTTAATGATTACTCTCATTTAAGACATTACTTGGATAATTTTCAAAATTTGTGCAACTTTTTCCTTTTCCCCCTCCTAATTCTCCTCTTGATCTTATTTTCCTCTGGCTTGCATTGCAGCGTGTTCTATCAAGAAGAAAAGAGGTTTTTTGGTAATCTGTCTTTCTACCTGTGGTAGTTCTGAAGATTTAGTCTGGAGAGTGAGTTTCAGAATTACACCTATTATCAGCTTCCAGCTCCATTTCCTTTCTCTAAAGAAAGTGACGCTCTTTATTAAAGGGACTGTCAGTTCCACAGTCTAGAACTTCTCTTTAAAAGCAAGCAAAAGGATCTGAACTCTATCATTCAGAAACTGTGAGCTGGCTTAGTAGTCAAAGTTAACAGTCCAGATTATGCACAGGCAGAAAGCACAGCCATACATCCAAACCCAGCTTGAGTCATCTGCTTAGGTACACACTTCAGAAGATGGAAAACGTCCCTTGGCTTGCTTCTCTCCAACATAGAGTGCATTTGCTTTTAACTTGTAATCTTGTAATGAACGAGGAGCTTATTACAGTTAAAAGGGGTTGAAGCTTTAGCAGTTTGTTTCTCTTTTCTATTTCTCAGTTTCAGAACAGATCACCACACTGGGTTTGAACTTCCCTTTCAGCAGATGGTTATCTCAGTTTCCCAGTAAGTTGCTCCAGCATCATCAAATCTGATAACACTTTCTCTTCCTAGAGGAACTTACACCAAAAATATCAGTCTTTGTGGTTCCCTTTTGGGACCATCACAGTGAGCTAGTGGATTTGGTAATGCTAGGGAATGAAGTTCATCCTTTAAAGTGTGTCTCCACCTGTGTGGAAACCATTAGATCACTACCCAAACCAGTGAGTAAGCACCTGATGAAGGGCATAGCCAACACTGGGAATCAGGTGGAAGCAATTCGCCTGTGTGACCAGAAGAGGCAGCCCCTGGGTCTGCCCCTCCTTAATCTTATTTAAGGTCTGGCAGCTGCAAGGGAAGCTTATCTACTCAGCAGTCATTTTCTTCGGAGTGTTTGCTGAGCTTTGGTCCTTGGAAAAGTGGAAGGAATTCCTTCTTTATTACCAGATTGTGACCTCTACCTTTCTTGAGTGATCCAAAGCATGTTTTAAGCAGCTATATCTGATATCACTTATCCTTATGCTACCCAAATACAATGCTTGTCAATTCTGATAAACCATTCATAGAGGGAACAATTCTCATCTCTGACCTGTACTAATAATTTGCTTTGAACTTGATCTTCATTTGTTCTTTTTTTGATTTTACATTTTGAATATGTTGAGTATTACAGGGTTTTGGTGTAAAACACATATTTCTACAGGAGTCTTTTTAAAGATTTCAAAGATCTCTTTATAATTTGTCAATTCTTGTTCAGTAGGAGGTAGACATTTCTGGCTCACAAATTAGTAATGTTATTTTGTTTTTCCTTTATAAGTAACAGTTGAGTTGTGTTTCTAATAGTATTGCAGCTAAACGGATACTAAATATGACAAAGTGTTGGAAACACTGATGTTTAGGGAAAGTTATATGATTGAATAAAGTCTTCACTTCTTAGGCCCAGCACTTCAATCTAATCCATCCTAGAGTTTTCTTAGTCCCTCAGCTGCATTTGTCTGATAAGTGGTCTTTCAAAAAAATAGAGGTGGAACAAAATTCAATAGGAATGTTCAAACCTCTAAGTAGTTTGGGGGACACACATAAACTGGAACTGATGTTAAAGGGAGCTACTATGATAACAGTCCACAAAAGCAAAAATAGACTTGAGGTTGAATCACTTATTGAAATATCACAGAATCATAGAATGGCCTGGTTGAAAAGGACCACAGTAATCACCTAATTTCAACCCCCCTGCTGTGTGCAGAGTCACCAACCACCAGACCAGGCTGCCCAGAGCCACATCCAGCCTGGCTCTGAATGCCTCCAGGGATGGGGCATCTACAACCAACCTGGTTTCAGGGCGTCACCAGCCTCTGTGTGAAAAACTTCCTCCTCATATCTAACCTAAACCCTCCCTGTCTCAGTTTAAAACCGTTTCTCCTTGTTCTATCGCTATCCACCCTCACAAACAGTTGTATCCCTTCTTGTTTATACACTCCCTTCAAGTACTGGACGGCCATGATGAGGTCTCCCCAGAGCCTTCTCTTCTCCAAGCTAAACAATCCTAGTTCCCTCAAACTTTCTTTATAGGAGAGGTGCCCCAGACCTCTGATCATCTTAGCAGCCCTCCTCTGGACCTGTTCCAAAAGCTCCACTTCCTTCCTGTGCTGGGGGCCCCAGGCCTGGACGCAGTACTGCAGATGGGGCCTCACAAGAGCTGAGTAGAGGGGGACAACCACCTCCCTCCCCCTGCTGGCCATCCCTTTTTTAATGCAGCCCAGAACACAGTTGGCCTTCTGGGCTGCAAGAGCACACTGCTGGCTCATGTCCAGCTTCTCGTCTACCAGGACCCTCAAGTCCATCTCCACAGGGCTGCTCTCTAGGGGTTCTTCCTGTTTGTATAAATACCTGGGACTGCCAGGATACAGTGTTCAGATATACTGTAATCTGGTTCTCCATGTGTTATTCTATCAAACAAATCTCGATTCCAGTTGAAGATCCATATTGTTCTTTCCTGGAAAGCATATGCTGCTACTTAAGCTTGCTGACAAGATGCACCCACGTGTGCTAGGAAACAGCTGCGACTTTGAGAATCGGTCCCAACTAATTGCTTCCAGCAAGATAAATATGATCCAGGAGCTTGATCATCTACTTTTGGGATAAGGAGCAAATATGAGAGAGCTGTGCACTGTGAGAATCCAGGAGGTTAAAAGGAAAAAAATTATAGTGTAAGAATATTGTTGTATCAAGGCAAAAATACTATCATGTATTTTATGCTGATAAGGTACATTCTATGGAAGCAATTTAGAACAATCTGTGATTTTACTTTTGCTACATCCCACGAAGAGTATCTTCTTTCCTGCAGTTAGTTATTTCACTTAGTAATTGTCCCAAGCCTTTATGCTTCCTACGCAACAATTCACATATTGAAATATTACAGTGAAGGTAAGTGCATTACTTTAATTTATGGAAGAGTATGTACCTTAGTCATTTTTGACATAAATTTTGTGTCTGATTTATTTGTAATTTTCAGAAAAATCTGATGTTATTATCAAGATTTGCATATGAACTTGCATCTTGAAGAAAAAATTGCCTATTCTTTATACTGTTGTTGCACAGCCACAGATTTGACAGATGCACCTCTCTCTTCATGAGGAATGCTGAAATTTATTCCGAGTTAGGTCTGGGTTTACATTTTGTGGTGTGCACTAAGCTCTAATATTCTGTTAAGATAAAGAAGGGAAAAAAAAAAAAAAAAAAAAATCAGTTCACACTGCATGTTCATCTCAGCTGCATGCAAATTTCTGGATAATGAGGCTGCTATGATTTTCACCATCTATAAGGAGTAGAATTATTACAAAATTGAGCTTTCAGAATAGGAAACTCAGATCGCCAGCAAATTTAACTTCAATGTCATCTGAATTCGAGAGAATTAGTGCTCCTGCTTGCCAGATATCTCATGATAGTGCTATATCTAGCTGCCTTCTGTGAAAACCCAGGATGTCTTTTCCAAAAACATACTCTACAAATTTCCCCAAAGACAGGGACAATAATAAACGGGGTGTACTGTCCCCACTCTAGCATGGCACTGAAAGGATAATATCATAATGCCAAGTACACGAGTTTATTCACTGTACAATTACTCTGTTTGTGCAGTCAGTTACAGTAATTGGATAAGTGGGTCCACAACTGCCTAATTACATTGATAAGTAGTCATTACTAAGTTATATCTGTGCAATGCATTAAATAAAAAAAACAAGTGTCTGAAAGCCTTTGTTACAGAAAGTTCTGTTTCATGAAAGTTTATTTCACCATAATCTATTATTTGTTCGTTCCTCTTGGATCAGGAGAGTGTAGACAGAAAAAGAGATGCAACTGAGCAAGTAAAGAGGCTCCTGTAGAAATAGGCTCTTGCTTTTCTCTTCTTCTCTTCCACAGAAGCTTTCCGAAGAACACCATGGGAAACAGATAAAAAGGTTGATCCTGGCTGGCCTTTGAAAGGAGCATTCTAGTGTGGTCCTTCAGTCAGAGGTTGCTACGTTTTTTCCTTCCCCTTGGCTTTTCACAATTCTCATCTCAGTTCATTTTGTAGTAACAAAGAATGACTGTGGAGTGTCCTGAACCTGAAGCAGTTTTGGGAGACTCTGTCTGGCCATGATAAATGTATGAAAAGATGGATTGCTTTAAGTATTCAGTACGTGAAGAATTAACAGAGTTATCAGCAGGACTGCATGTTTTTCACCTGAGATGATGTAAATATGAAACAGCTGATCTACTTGTAGGAGACACCAACGTAAGTCTCTCACATACAACCAATCACCTTGATGCAAGAGGAATGGAAATGCAACTGTGATGCTAATTTTAGAAAGGAATTTAAGGGATTTTCAAAAATTACAGACTGGAGTTGGACATTAAAAAAGCAGAATTATTGCATATATAGATAAATTATTTTTGGGCAAGACTCTTCATGGCTTTGTCAGGCAACTGAATTCCTTGTAAATCTGTCAGGTTTTGAAGGACTTAGCAAGGGTATTGATACAGAAGATTCAACTGGTATGGTCTCCTTGAATTCGTGGAATGTATTTAGTGAGTTTGTTCACCAAAAGGTCTTAAAGAAATTAAGACCAGGATGGGAGGAACAGAACTGACATAGATATGCAGCTGATTAATGGGAATAGTTTCTTTTCTCCCCAGAGTGAGCTTATCTCTGTGGTCCCACAGGTCTTTTCTGAAGAGCTCTGATATTCGCCATATTCTAAAATGAATGAAAAAGGGAAGAAGGATGAAGCGATGATGTTCAGTGGCTGTTCTGAAGCCTTTCTGTTGGGGAAAAAAGCTAAACCTGAGAGTGAAGAATTGCTATAATGTATTGTGATGCTGAGTAATATGGCAGGGATGGGGCAGGGGTGAAAGGGATGTATGAATATAGAGTTCACAAGAGAAATCCTGATTTGATATATGCAATTATAGACTCCATAAAAGCCATTGTCAACGAGCACAAAGATTCTGAAGTTATAATAGAAAACTCTGCAAAAATGTCAGATCAGTGGCAGTCAATATGAAACAAATTACTAGGGAAGAGAAGGAGAACAACTTGTAAAACATTATTAGGCTACAACAGCTTGAATGCTGTGGACGTTTCTGGCCCACCTGTCACTTTACTTATATATGTATATAATAGAACCAAAATAGTAACATAGGAAAGTGACAAGGACAATCAAAGATATGAAAGGTCTTTAATACATGAATAATCAAACTTAGTAGGACTCCAGCTAGGTAAAAAAACAAAACAAAACTCAGAAGGTACAAAAGACACCTAAAATATGATGTATGAGATGGAGATCAAAAGAAAAAAAAAATTTCTGAAACAAGAAGGATCATCCAAGGAAAATACCAGTCAGCAGTTTGAAATGCTAGACTGGTGAGATTATTGATACTACAATTTACAGTAATTAACAATTAGAAAAATTGACGAAAATAGACAAAACCAACAGCACCAAACCTATTTAAAGCTAACATGCATCTCTGGCTCATGATACGGTTTTCTAGCATACTGCCATAGCCTAGGAGATCATTCTGAGGGATTCTTGAAGTGCTTGTTCAGCTCTTATAGGCTTCCTCTTATACCTGCCATTGGTCACCTCTGATTGTGGACTGGATGGTTCCAATGCAATTCTGACAGACTATTTGTATAATCAGTGGATATCAAGATGCTACAATCACAAAATAAACAAGAGAGTTAGGCGAAGTGGACTATGATAACAAAAGAGAATAAATGGAAGACTTACCCTTATGCTAGGCTCACCCACAAAACACCAGAAGAGTTGATCTCCAGACAAGATCCTCTCCCACTGGCAGCCAGCTCTTAAATAGGTCCAGGAGAGGTGCAGCCAGGCTCCACCCCTTCCGGCAGCACAGGTGAATTGCCTTCAGCTGTGCTCCTGTGGCTGACTCATGGCTCGCCTCAGGTGATCAATCAGAGGTTCAGGCCATGACTCAGCAGTTCCCATACACTATTCTTATGATAAGCATAGGGGTACGATGAGTATTCTTTCATTAGGAGATTCTGACTATTGTAACAAGCTGTAGTGCTGCTTCCCTTATCCTCTTCTGATGAGTAACTTTTGAGAAGTCTTCCATACTGACAATATGTAATTTTTGGAATGTAATTGTCATAGAAGTAAACAGTAAGTTGGTACCTATCTCTGTTCTTCGCACTGCCAAAGGTAGTATCTCAGAGTAATGCCAGATTAACAAGTGGCAGGGACATCTCATGAATGAATTTCATTTTGTAGCCTGCTCCCACGGTATTTGAGCTGACAGAATAGCTTTGTGATAGGTAATACATATCAAAACCCTTCTGTGTAGGAAGGAGATGTTTCAGCTTGCCTGTTGCACTATGTTGTCCAAAAACAAGCAAGTGTCCTAACAGGAAAGTAGAGAATTCAAATAGGTTTGTAATTATTATTAAAATAATTTTCTACTTTTGCAAAGAATGATGCATAAGAAGGCCTGTGTAAGCAGAAAAATCACAGTCTTCAAGTAGTGTTGGTTACAGTGTTGATCTCCAGTGACTACTTTCTTTTTTTTTTTTTCCAATGCTTGCAAGTAGTTTTTTTCTCTGTTTTGTTTGATAGCATCACACAGAATCACAGAAATGTAGGGCTGGACGGGTGCTCTGGAGATCAAGGAGTCCAATCCCCCGCCAAAGCAGGTTCCCTGCAGCATATCAACACAGCTAGGCATCCAAGTGGCTCTTGAATATTTCCAGAGAAAGAAATTCCACAGCCTCTCTGGACAGCTTGTTCAAGGGCTCTCTCACTATAAAGAAGATCTTCCTTGTGTTATTACAGAATTTCCTGTATTCCGGTTTCTGCCTGTTGCCCCTTTTTTTATTGCTGCTTGCCACCAATAAGAGTCTGCCTCCATTGACATGACTTCCACTCTTTAGATATTTATAAACAGTTATGAGATCCCCTCCCAGCCTTCTCTTGTCCAGACTGAACACTCCTAGGTGTCTCAGCCTTTCCTTACATAGGACATGCTTCAGGCCCCTTGGTGTTTCTGTGGCCCTCTGCTGGGCTCTCTCCAGAGATTCCCTGTCTGTCTTGAACTGAGAAGCCCAGAACTGAACACAGCACTCCAGATGTGGCCTCACCAGGGCAGAGCAGAGGGGGAGGATCATCTCCCTTAACCTGCTGGCCACATTCTTCTTAATGCATTTCAGGATACTATTGGCCTTCTGGGCCACAAGGGCACACTGCTAGTTCATGGTTACCCTGTTGTCCACCAGGATACCCATGTGTTTCTCTGCAGAGCTCCTCTCTAGTGAGTCATCCCCTAACTGTACTGGTGCATATGGCTATTCCTCCCCAGATGCAAGATCCTGTACTTGCCCTTGTTGAACCTTACTGAACATACTTGCATGAAGAAAAGGAAATGAGAATGATAAAATTATGAACATTTGTACATCACTGCAGATGTTAAAGTTCATATTAATGGAGGCATTAATTAGAGGGTCAGTGAAGATGTGGCAACCATAAAATTGAGTGCCGGTGAGCTGATTTCCACCCACATCAATACTCACTTCTCCTCTTCTGTCTCAGAAAATTGCAATCGCTGTTGGCATCCACAGCATAGCAGGTACAAATCTCAGTAAGCTGTACCACGGCCTGTGGAGGGGCAGAGCCTGGAGTGGGGAGGCAGTGGGGTGTTGGTGGATTTGGTGTCCTGGCATGTGCCTGCTGGCTTCACCTGCCCTTAAGCTGGGTTTGGTCTCTGACCATAATGAAGATGGCTAGAAAAGCCAAAGGAAGTGACTTGATACGAGCTACCCCTTCTGATCAAGAGTGAAGGGTCTAGAAGAAGAAGACTAGAAGGGCCCAATGCTCACTTTTGAGTAAATATGGGGTAGAGCTCTCGTGCCTCTTGGGAGCAAAGCCTTCTGGGTGCTCCAAGACCCCCTGCCATCCCATGTACTTTCCCAGCAATTCTCAGCAGTTTCATTTCAAAAAGCATAAATTTTGCAGATAAACTTATGAAAGCAATCTGCAAACAAAATCTCCCTTGAACCTAAAGTCTTTTTAATCATCTCAGTATCCTCATATTCTGAATATAAAGTATAAAACTATTTTCAGTTCCAGCTGTGTGTTAGTTTTCTCAACTTGCATAAAAAGGACATGGAAAATCACACTGTAAACAATATAAATATGTCAGCAGATTCAGGATAATTAAACAGTATTTGCTAGAGTAGTTCAGCTTAGCACTGGAGCCAAGAAGCATGGCTGATTTTTGCACTTTATAATCTTAGAGAAGCAGCCTTGTACAGTAATTAGGTCTGCACATCCAGGCCTGTATTTATGATTAGCATTTTATTTTGATGAAAATCAGTCAGAGTTCTCTTGTAACTTTTATACAAAGGAGAAGGAATTTCTTTCTGTCTTTAGCTCATCCAGGCCACCCTACTTTCCATAACAGTAGAGCAGTTATTAAAGCAGCACTTCAACATGTGCAGATGTCAAACTTATAGCTCTCATGGGTATCGTCTCATTATCAGTGTGGCACACTGGTGTTCTGTGCCTGAGTGGGGTGAAGTGGAAGCTGCTTGGTCTAAAAGCCCTTCCACAGAACCTGCCTATAACATCTATGAGTCACGTATGATCTTTATGAAAAAATAAAGAAATGGTAGAGGTTGACTATTGGCACATAAGGAAAAGAATTTGCAACTAATACGTAATCAGTAGCATATAGGATCAGACTTATAAATATCGTAATGGCAAGGAAGTTCATTGAATTGTTGAGCTAACTCTTCAAACCACGGTTAGCCATGAATACCTCGCATGTATTTGGACAGGTCTGCAGGACCTGACCACAGTGCTTATGAGGAATTTCCCACTGGAATTAGGGAAGAGGTAGATGGAGTTGGTAGCTCAGGGAAGATCAATAACCTTGAAAAATAATCTTAGGAATTAAAAGCAACATTTTCCAGGTCAATCCTGAATACCTCATTTACACTGATGAAGGACAACTGAAAGAGCTCTAGTAACAAAGGTAGGAGAGACTGGCTTTCAGCTCTTGGGGTGCTTCTGGAGTAGCTGATGCTGTACATTTACTGGCCAAGGTCTGTATTAGTGGAAATAAAGGACACGAAAATAGCCTCAGAGCAATCTGTTGGTCTGCACAATCTAGAGCCCAGCTTAACTGCCCTGCTCATGCTACTATTGTACTTCAGATAAACCACAAAATTTTACAGAAAGCACAGGTTTACTTACCCTTTGTGGTGCAGCTGGAGTAGTGCCCCATTCTACATAGTGAGGTATGATTGTAGTTTCTTTTCCAGCCAAATTTCTGAACAGATTTCTGAACAAACATTTTGTGTATTATCATGTGAGTTTTCCCTTGCAGTTCAAATACGTGTTCCTGAAGTGGGTGCATTTAGGTTTGCCTGTGGCATTGTGACAAACTAGTTAGCTTATTATTACTTTCAACTGTTGGTGTTTTATTGGTGAATAGTAAGATTATTTTTGGGTTACTCTGTTATTCTGTCAGTTATTCTGATAACTTAGCTGTGAACCCATAATGTGGTGTGGCTTTTATTGATATCGAACAGTTTCTTTAAGAACAGAAACAACCACAATCAATATGTTAAGTTACATCCCTCCCTTTGTTATATTCTGTTAGCAGTGTAACAGTTTGATACATTTAAACCCATCTGAATGCTTAATGTATTTACTTAGTGAAGTCATCTCACTGCTTTGTTTTTTTTTAACTTTGTTTTTTTTTTTTTTAATAGGTGAACCACATCAGCCCTTCCTAAAATAAAGAAATACAATAAATAAACCCAATTAATACTCAGCATAACACAAACTGCCTGCCTGCCATGGCTATAAAAGCTCAGTGTTTCTTCTGGAATTAGCAGAAGGGAAATCAATTTTTCACATCAGTAGATAGCGACAGGACAAGGGGGAGTGGTTTTAAACTAGAATAGGGGAAATTCATATTAGATGTCTTTTGGAGGAAATTTTTCATGGAGAGGGCAGTGAGGCACTAGCCTGGTGGGGGGCAGCCCTGCCCATGGCAGGGGTTGGAACTGAGTGGACACTGAGGTCCCTTCCAACCCAAGCCCTACCATGATTATTAGTGTTCATGAATGCTTTGGACTACCTGAGGCTGGTCCCTACTAGGAAAAGATAATACTTCACAAGAGTGAGTGAACACATGCTGAAGTCCTCAGAGAGTCACAATCCCTCACTGCCAGTGGCAAAGTTTTGATGAGGGAGGTTTCAACCTTCCCATGAAGGAAGAAATCATAGCAGTAATAAGTATTTGCTGACCATGGATAAATGTGAGGGATTTTCTCACTGAAACTGCATGTAAGCATGTAATGCTGAAGCTTCCCCTACTACAGAAATGGCCTCAGCTTGAAACCCTTAGTGTTAATTTCCTTTTATGCAAGTTGAGGCATGCTTGGCCAGGATGCCAGAAAAGCTGCAGTGATTCAGTTGTGCTAAGGCGAAGGAGCAATAAAACGCTGAGTGCCTCAGCAGACAGAAGACCACACACAGGCTGGTCCTGCAGAGAATTGGTGTTGATGGGCCTCATCGAAGCCTCCTGGGTGCAGGGAGGGTGTAGGGGCTGCTTCTGCTGCCAACCCTCCATGAGGATGGGTACCTTTTCCCTAATTCCTGATGACTCCTTTCTCCTTCTGCATGTCTTTCCAGCACCAGCCCTATGCCCCCACACATGCAGGCCTGGTTTTGAACTTGGGAAATTTGGCAAGTGATTGGACTTCCTGCTACTCACTGCTGGTGGTCCTTCCTAATCCCCCTGCTGTGTCCGACTGGGAAGCCAACAAAATGCAGCTGGGGATGGTGCTGGGGACCACCAGGCTCACTGCAGAAATGTGGAAAACCTCCCCTCTATTCTCCTCCTCAAATCAGGATTGGGTAATTTGTTTAATTAGTTCATGGCCTTGGAAGAGTGCGTGTAAGTTGTGTAGCAGCATTTGGGTAATTTGGTTAATTAGTTCATGGCCTTGAAGAATGCGTGTAAGTTGTGTAGCAGCATTTGGGTTCTAATTGTTATTTCCAGGTGCCTTATGCAATAACACTAAATCACCTCATGTAAGAGGGATATTTTTTGTGGTTTCATTATGACTGCAAAGGCTGAAAGAGTAAGAATAGCACTCTTGCACGCAGTTACCCTCCCATACCAGTGACATCAGAAAGTCTGCAAGGAAACTCTTAGAGCTGTTTTCCCTTCATTTCCCCAGGAAGTTGCAGAAGAGTGACAAAAGGGCAGCTGCAGGTTCTTCTCTCACGTCTCATCAAACACACCAGAGGCTGTCCCAAGTCTCCTCTTCTCCGAGGAAGGCCTCCCAGAACTCCTCCTCAGGTGTCATCGTGGTGGAAATAACTGTGACTGCATTTGCCAGAAACACACTTCAAAGTCACTGGATTTCCAGTAGTGATGTATGGACCCTCCATATGTCCTCCATGTGTGTGAATCCACCCTGCTGAGGCTGTTCCTTGGTGTGGTAGAAACAGGGGTGCTTTCACGGCTTCTGCATTTTTCTCAACTTCTCTGCTTGAGAAACCTGAGGGTGAAAAACCTGTAGAGGGTATTCTGCTGAGCAGTCCTTTATGAGAGTTCTTCCTCAGGGCAAATTGCTCTGGGAACAGCCTTCTTCATGAATGTGTTGGAGTCCCAAACTGCTTCTTAGATCAGAAGGACTTTTGGTTATCCATTCTGGTTGATACAGATCTGAGATACACTGCAAACTTTGCACAAAACAACTTACCCCACACGATTCTAGACGTGGGTAAGGCATTTATTTTTGGGAGCTGTTTGAAAATACAGTTTTTTCATCTCTTTCTAACTTTTCCTGTTGTTTTTTTTTTTAGCTTTGCTATTTTAATTTCTGGGGAATTTTATTTTCTTTCAATAGTTCATGGGTCAAAAGGCAGGCAATGCTACTGGGTGGCGGTTATGGTTGTCTGTTTTTTAAAGGAAACCTGGGGGTTTACATCAGCTTTATATCTGAAAGATCATAACGTAGTGTGAGTTACCATCCCTGTTCTCAAATCCACTCCATTTCAAATGATGTTGGTAATTGCAGGAGGCACAACTCAGTCTGCGGTATTGAATTACTATCATCTTGTATATATCTACAAATGTCTGGATCAGCAACTCAAGCACCTTTGAAAGAATGCTCTGTCAGACAAAGTGTAGGAAATATGGTACAGAACAACTGTCACCAGTCCCTTTGTAGATGGAACAAAGTATTTTAGCTGTTCAAGCACAGGAAAGCCTGTTATCATGAAAGCATTGCTGCATGCAATACTTTATGATCACGTGGATTAAAGTGCTTCCTGATGTGCAGAATTTGGCAGAGCTTCCTGTGTTTTTTCTTAAATAATTATTCATGCACATATTCTTGGCATGACACTCTGACTTTGAAAAATGCTAAGTAAGATGTTCCCTGCTTATTCAGTTGTTGGAATTAATGCCATCATGCGAAAAAAATGCAGATGATGGTCACTTTTGGGAATCTACAACAAGATATGAGAATCCTACAGAAAAGCCAGTTTGCACCCATAGGACTGTGCTATCCTCCCTTCTTCCCCCAGTTCTGCAGGAAATGTTTCATTTCAGCCTCCTTCTGCGTATGGAAATAGGAATAGAGTTTGTCTGTGAGCAGACCCTATATGCTACTGAAGGTGAGCTGAAACTGAAGAGTAGTCACAGAGCCAGGTGGGCCATGAAGTGACCCAGCATGCAGGCTCTTCTGCCTTGCCTATCTGTGGGCCCTTGGGGGCTGTGCTCTGCTCATGGCTGTGCTCATCCTTGCAGCTGCAGATTTCTTCAGCTGTGCTCAGCCTGGAGAGGCATGCAAAGGCATAGTCAAGGACATGTCAGGAGCACGGCCAAGGACACTGTCTGAAGATTCCAGCTATGCCCACTGCCTCCTTTGTCTCAGCACACGATGTCCTTTTTAGTCTGCAAGAGGGTATATGTTGTCTTCTTGTTCTTACATAAATCACATTCCTCCCCTGTCAAAGAAAGCAACTGCACTCGTGTCCAAAGCACTTGGACATACTAGGCACTATTCATGCCTGTTGTCTGTCCGCTTTTATCAGGGAAGTCAAAGCAAGGATAAACTCTGAAATCGGGGTGAAACCTCTGCTTTGTGTTGTGTTCCTCACACATGAACGTTATTGTGGCATTTAAAGAAGAATAACTTGCTGACATAGTTCCTAGCAATACCAGGGCATGTTTTATTAATGCATTCACAAAGCATGTTGGCCAGCTCTGTTTAACAGCTGCCAAGGGTTACACTGGTGAATGCCAAAGGAGGCCTCATTTGTCTGCCTGCCTGTGTACAGATGCTGGACCTTGATTACCCTTCAGCACAAGGTCTCACAAAATATCTTTTAGTTGCTTAATTCCTTCGGGCCACCCTTTGTACCAGGCCTTCTTCACACATCCTGTTGTGCTTTCCCAGGGAGAGCAATGCTGCCTTTGAAGGAGGAACATGCATGAACTGGCTCAGGAACAGCAGTAAATATGCACCAGTGTTTGTTATACAGGAGAAATGACAGCACAAGGGTTGGAAGAGCCACAGGGAAACTAATTTGAGCCTGTTTCTGATTTCCATTTGCTGCAGGCTACACTGAGCCTGAAGTCCGTGTACAGAATGAGACCATTTGAGTCTGCAGGCATCAGCCAGGTTCCAGGTGCCTGCAGGCCTTTCCTATGAGGCCCACAGTGCTCCCTCTGGGTTTCATCCCCCCAGGTGTTCTGACTTAGCCCTCAGGGGCACAGGGTAGCTGCAGCAGAAGCACCAAGCACCATGGAAGCTGTCCACGAGCCCCTGGCCTTATTCTAGCAGGGAGCGAGGAACCAGAGCAGTGAGGGAGGACAGTAAGACCCACACACTGCTTCCTTCTTGTCTTCCTGCTAAGGCAAGAAGTCTTCTGAGAACCCCCCAGTCACGGGATTGCTATCAGGATCAAGCAAATGAGTAGCTTGGATTTCCAGTGACTCAGCTATCCAACCTCTTACACTAGTGCTACCATCGGATGATTTCGAAGTGCTCTATAAGCAGGTTTCCACATCAAGGTTCCTCTGAGAGATGGCAATTGTGCAACTGATGTTTCGTGGTCATTATTATCTGCTGTTTTTCAAACTTTCTGTTGCTCTTTGCTGCCAAATCATGGAACTTTGATATCCTCTCAGATCCTCCCTTCCCTGGTCCCTGATCTGCGATCATTTCCGGTTTGGAAAAAAAACATGGTGAGTTGCACTGCACTGAAGGCAAACTGGAGGTATGAAATATCCATCTGCTTTTTGAATGCAACCTGCTGGTTTTGAAAGTATCAGCTGTTGCAATGATGGTACAAAAATAATCAGCTGTCAGGAAAACTGAGGAAGCCAACTCCATCGATTTAAGCCCTTGGGACCTGCTCAGGTACATCTTCAGAAGATAAGAGACAGTTAAGGGAAGTAGATGCTGCTATAGTTTAACCTTTTTTTTTTTTTTTTTTTTTTTTTTTTTGTTTTTCTATTGAACTGTAGACCTCTTTAGCCAGTTTGCCTCTTGTTTGTCCCTAGTGTGTGTATAGTAAGAACATATTCACCAGTCCAATTAAGAAGGTTCTACTGATCAGATCATTCATCGAACAGGGAGACATCTGGACCAAAAAAAGCTGCTCAGTTGAATGCATGGCCTGGGTTTAAAAATGCAAGAAAGATGGCAGAAAAACTATCTTCCCAACCAAGAAGCCATATTTTTTGCTGTAGATTGAGTTGGTGGTTTTCTGAGTTCTCCTGAAGCAGACTTGCCTGCTCAGCACTGTTCTCTCTGGATTTTAACAGCTGATTGATTTCCATTGCTTGTGTCCTCTATTTTTCATGAAGGTCATTCAAACAAGGTCAAACAAACAAAACAACTTATCCTCTGCTTGCTGGTTTTCAAGACTCGTCAACTTGGTGAGGTTGTGTAGTACTGAAGCAGTGCAGCTTGGTTGGGATCGGCACAAAAAATTCCATTCCCTAATATTTCCCTTGCCCCCCCCCATATGGAGTTCCTCATCCATCAAACTAATACATAGCATTAAAGAAAAGAGAACAAAACAACTATTTACAGTGAAGTGGTGTTTAAATAATGGCTCAGACAGGTTAGATGATTATTTATTTAACCATTAAGAAATAAATCTTACAGGAATCAGAAATAAGCTGACATGGCTAAATTCTATCTCAGACACTGTAAGTGGTTCTGTCTCAGGAAGAAATAGAACAAAATTTGTAAAACTGTTTAACTCAGGTGTACGTATAAATATATATTAAAAAAATATATAAATATATATACTCAAATATACAATATATAAAAAATACACTTTATAAAGCCATTACAGATATAAAGAAGTTCCTGCTGTTGATGATGCATGGTATTTGTATGAATAATAAAAATGGTAAACTGTACGTTACACTAAATGTAAGCCCTGTTGTTCTAGATGGGAGGGAACAGCAGTCTTGATGGACCATCTACACATAAACATCTATAAAATAGGACTTGTCATTTTTATGGCTTTCTTGTTGCTATAAGGAGCTGAAAACGCACACATTATAAGCAGCTATGGGTTGCTGATTGATCCATTCCTTTTTTTTTTTCCGGTAGCATTTATCACATGATGTCAGACTTCTTTAGAATGTAAGGGATGTTATATACTACAGTGTATTATAAAGAAGATATATTTTGATACTTTGGGGATATATAGCAGAAATGAATGAATTAGCAATGACTGATCCTTCAGTCATAATTTTTACCTGCATGTTAATGAAAGTCTATTCCAGACGTTGTTTCAGGGTCACCATTAATATGTCTTATTTACTAAGATTTGAAATATGTGTTCAGCACTTCATTTTGGAAGAAAAGGTGAAACAGGACATAATCATAGCCTGAACAGTATTGCTTTCAGCTAGATTGTCCAGTTCATTACTGACAACAAAAGGCATTACACAAGAGCTCAGGTAGTTCAGCTCAATCCTTCATGTGAATTTCATGCCCCCTACTACTGAGACCAGGGATTCTATGTGGGAGCAGAGGTCAGCCATTGTCTTACAGGATCGATGAGAGTGTGGTGGAGGACCAACTGGTTCAGCCTCAGCAGCTTGAGTACATGCTTTTCAAAAACTTACATATATATATATATATATATATATATTAACACCATAATTTGCTTTCTGTCCCCTAATTTGACGAGACCCAAGTTTGTCAGCTGTTTGTTGGTTATCAGCTGTGTGTGTTAGCAATAAACACATCCTTCCAACAGGGAGTTTGTAGCAAATAAGAATGTTGGAATTTTTTTATAGTAATGACAGAAGATACATAAATGACACTGAAGATGAAATGCAATAAAATATGATTGCATAATGCATCTTAGTTGGCTTATTCTCAGATTTCTTTGCCTTTTAGAGTGATTCAACTACTTATAAAATGCCTAAAATTTTCATTATGGTATCATAAGAGAGTTTTCCCATGATCACCACATGTATATGTATTTCCCAAAAAACTACACAAGTAGATAATGGTGTCTAGAATTGCATTATTATTAGCAAATGACACAATTTTTCAGGTGATTGGTTGAAGTATAGGTTGTTAGGTAATGGAAAACCTGATCTTGACATATGAAACTTCAGGACAAAATTTTCAAAGGAAGGAAAATGGCACAAGAATATGAAGCTGGCATGACACATGAGTGAACCCATGGTTAAAAAATCCAGTTGCCTTATTCCTGGTCCAAGTCTCTCCTACAAAATTTCTCCTCTGAAGGTACAATGCACTTGGCTAAATACTGAGCACTATGATTTTATCAGATGGGTTCACAGCTCTCACGACTCTGTCATCCTGGAGAACCACAAGCCTGGAACAATTTACACCATTTCAGGGTATGATGCTTCACTTCCTGACTGTGTCACGCTGTGTAACAAGGGTGAAAATAGTCCACACATTTGTAATGACGCAGTCTGTAGTTAACAAATGACGGGACATTATTCAGGGGTTGCCGAAGTAAAGGCAACAGCAGTCTAACATTTGTAGCTACAAAACATTCCCCACTTTTGAGGTCAGAGCTTCATAAACAGAACCACACTACTTAATTTAAATTGTAATAATGCTTTTCAATGCATCTTTATCATGGCTAAAGTACAAATCATTCTTCTTGTCTTTTTCTTTGTGCACGTACATCATGTGCTCTCTTTATGATTTGACTCGTTGTTATTTAAGTCTTTTTATTCCCGGGTTTTAGTTCACAGTGAAGTGTTCTCATATGACTAGCAAAGAAGGATTTTTAGCTCAGGGGAAGTGTATCAGTGGCAAATAATCAAAATTTATACTTTGCTACAAGTGCAACAGATGTGAAGTCACTTCACTTTTACATTTTAAGGCTGGTTGTTTAGCACCGCACCAGCAATCATCTCTGTGAAAGAAATGGCATTTTGTTTTCCGTTTTTCTGAGGTCTGAGACTTACTGTGGCTGTACTGAAGCTCCATACTCATCATGGGAATTTATCTTCTTGAGTCTTTGACTTAGAAATACTTCCATCTAACCTGAATTGCTCTGTTGTTCACATATCCAACTCTTCTTCTGTCTTCGGACTATGTGGAACAATCATACAAAAAAAACAAGGAACCAGACTGATATTTTTTAAAGCTAATTCAAATATCTCCTGAAATAGAAGGTTTACAATGCCTACCCTAGGGAGAGATCAAAATCTTGATGTGCATTTCTCTATCGAATTTGTTTTACTATATAGACAAAAACATCCCATTCTTGTTGGTCTTTAGAGAAATGTAAGTGCTGTTGGATCCTGTTGTGAAATTAATTTCATAAACTGGCTTCCTATTAAAAGAAGGACATCGAAGACAGCAGGGGATGTAATTAAGAACTCTTTAAATAATCACAGCTATATTAAAGTTAACCAAGCAATTTCACAAATATAATTTATGTAACCGAGAGATAATGAAGTGATGCTTTTGGAGGTTCATGCGTGCTTCTGCTCTGAAATGTGATAAAACAGTTGTAAAGTTTTGAAAGAGACATGGATAGGAAGGTCCTAGGAATACAAATGGCATTCATTCCTGTTGATGATTTAGCTGGAGTGCGTTATGTCTTCCACGGGAGAGCAAAGGAGATGCTTCGCTCTGCATGAAGGAGGATGAAACTCACCCACATTCCTTCTTTTGAAAACAATAGCCCAAAAGTGATGAGTTTTTGCAAGCTAAGCCGTGCAGACTGTAGGAAGTTTAGAAATTATGTAAATAATCAGCTATCTCTCATTTTAACAGCATGCGTATAAAGTCCACTATTTTCAACTTTATCTATAATTGCCTTGCCCTGCTACACTCAATTCCTAATGATTACTGTTCTCCCACAGCTTTTTTTCTGAGGGAGAAAGGCATATTTTATGGAGTTGGCTTCCCGTAAGAGGAGATAGGGAGAGGCTTAATGCCTCCAGAGCATATCTGTCAAAGAAGTCTGAAAACTGTGATGAAGAGGATCTGGTATGAGGTACAAACTTGTGAAAAATGACTTGTTCCTGGGTGCATCCAAAGAAGCCACAGCCTGGCCAGGGGGATTTTTGGAAAAGAATGAGTTGTCAGTACGTGGGACAGCATCTCACTGGGCTTTACACAGACCAGGAGGGCACATAGTATGGGAGTTATGTTTTGTGGAGTTTCTGTTTTCTCTGTGTCTGTCATTTACTATTCTTTTCAAAGTGACTTTTAAAAAGAAGTAGAAGCTACCTTAAAGCCATATTGCCCCCTGCATTTATTTTTGAGTACTGCTCTGAGTACAGAGAGGAAATATATATCAAGATCAGGCTCATATTTTTGGATTCTCCATCTTTCTTGCTCTTTTGTATGTCCCAAATAAATGCAGTCTGCTCACCTGTGACCCATTTTATGGAGGGATTTGCCCAGGAATGTGATCTTCTCAGTAGTGATAGATGACCATTTTCCAAACCTCCTGTGTAGAATTCTTCACTATGTACAAACACCTCTTGCCAGAGATTTTTTGCAGTACTTTTAAGAGTGCTTTGAAAGTGTATCTGTATGGCAGTTATTCCATTATCCATCTCCTTCTGATTTTTTAAGAGGACTGGCTGTGTACAACAGTTATCCTCCTCAGAGTATAACCAACTTCTCAGCTCTTTACTGGCCTTTATCATTGGGATAGCCATAAAACCATTTTCAAATGAGCCATACCCTTCAAAAATTTAATTCATTGTGATTATTGCTGCTCTTTCCCAGAAATGAACTGTTGATAAATTCACTGCAGCAGACGCTTATGATACCGTATTTGTGGAGTGCTTTTTCAGAAAAGAACAATACATTATAACTGTGGCCACAAAGTGCAATCTAAAAATAATTCTGCTTTGCTCTAAAGATGCTTGTGGATTGATTCTTCTTCCCCTTCAGAGGTGATTTAAGCTATTAAAGACTAGGAAGAGTTCAGGAAAAGGAAATGTGATTAGGTCAGATGGATTCATATTTATTCTGTGGCCCTCCAGCTTTCTTGGAAGAATTATTTATTTTAGCTTCAAAATATATCTCTTATTGCTTGTATATTTAAACAAGGCTTTACTTTTGTTCAACAACAGATGTTGAAGTTTTCTTGAGGGGTGAAAATGGAAAACATGACAGTCTTGGTAACTTCAGTTAATCTTGTTCAAGATGGAGCTGTAAGTGTTTAATGCAGATGTTGATTTCCATTGGCACTGAAAATAAAACGCAATTTGCTCAGCTGCTATAGTTTGCAGCCAAGAAATGCCGATCTAATAAAATACCTTAAGAAGCAGAGGTATCTACGTTTTATACAAAGCCTTAACCCACAGGGTGACTAAAAGAAGCGGTCGGATTTCTTCCTCGGCTGCTAGACTTTGTGGAAGCACAGTATGCCCCTGATAACACAGCAGGCATTTGGAATGCTCAGGAGAGAGCAGAGAGACAATGGCAAGGACAGCTCACAGTGGTTCTGCTTCATGTGGTGGCTGGTTTCAGGGATGCCCTGATCTCTGCTGCCTGTCCTCTGCCTTCCTGCAGCATCCCTCCTCTGCTGTGTGCTCTTCCCACAAAAGAAGGGTTTAACTCTGGTTAATTTATTTCTTGTAAGCCTTCAGAAAAGCTTCTTAAATGACCATGATATCTTTGCCCTTGCCTCTTCTCTGTATCCAGGTAGCTCAATATGCCAGCATCTTAGTTGTCCTCCAGTCAAGTCTTGGAAGCAAACAAGATTGTAATGACCTGCAAGATGCCTGAATTAGTACAGTAGAAACCTGGCAGCCGCATTAGCTGCATTTCTTTAAATGGGATTTAAAAGCCATGTCTCTCCACACACACACAAAAATAAATGTACAACAGAGAAATAATACAACTCGCACAATGGATTCTGTCATGTTTTGAATAATGAACACATACAGTAGATTAAAAATACAATACAGTCCATGATATAATTTTTTTTTAATACTTTCCAATGGCTAATTTTTGTTGTCTCTTAAATTCACTTGAAGGTGGTCATAACTGAGTTGTTCAAGTTGCCAAAGGTGGGTTGTAGCTTTTGACAGAATATGAAGAACATTTGGTTTCCCAGTTTGGACACGGAAGGGTTAAATGCCTAACGAGGACAAAATGTAATCTTTCTCCTGTACATCTTTAATTCTCATCATTGCGCCTGACTGCTGAGTTATATACAGGGATTTAATAATAATACGTGTTCTGGCTGACAGTCAGTGAAGATCAGCAGTAGAAATGCCCTTCCACATTGGCATGACATAGAAAAAACCTCATTTTCCCTTGTGAAGAATACCAGACATATTTGAGCAGAACATTTCCAAAGTGGTTGTAGTACTATTTAGAAAACAGAAGAATTTAAGGGGAGAACAAAATCGTCAGCTGTCACAACTGTCTCTTGAGTGGGAGGTTGTCTTGAAGGAAACTGGCAATGAGAGTTATTAATTCTGTTGGTGTGGTTAGAGCTTGGTTTGTAAAAACATTTATGTAATAGGATATTGACCTTTTTTTTCCTTTTCCTTTACAGATGAATATGATCCTTCTATCATGAAGTACTGATGAAGTTGAGAATTATATTGAATGTTTCCAGAGACGCCCTCAGCCCATGGCATGCATGTGGCCTGAACCAGCCCATCCTGCTGCTGCCTTTCCTGCACCATCAAAGTGCTGGCTCTGCCCACCAAGCAACCTGTCCCCAGCCCTGGGCACACACCCATCTCTCAGAAGCAACCACACAGTGGTGTGCAATCAGCGTTGTCTGGGCTGAAACGTGGGCACAGGGCACAGTGCTTACTCATGCAATGGCAAATAAATGTTGCATTTTGATACAGTGATTAAACACCGTTCTGTGAACAGAGAAAAATACGCAGCTATGCCTATTCCTTTTGATAAAGGATTAAGAATAGGTTTCAAGACTGACAAAAAAATAGTCAGTTCTTCTTGTATGTTTGCAACATACAAAAAGTCAAACATTCTCCCAGTTCTATGATTTTGTTGCTCTTATTTTTAATGTTTTAATAAAATTATTAAAAAATAAAATAACTTATGTTGCTTATACACATTAACTATATTACATAAGAAGGCTGCCCCGAAAGTAATGCCTCCTACTTTATGACATCTGCCCAGACTGTCAGAGGTGGTTGTTGTTGGCGTGCAAGTAGAAGATGGACCTTCCCATCAATATTCCAATACATTTTGTTGTCCTGTGACAGATGGCAGCAGAGGGGTGGTCTGACACAACAGCAGCTGACATGGAAATGCAGATGAAGCACAGTTGTGTCATTGAATTTGTCCATGTAGAAAAAAATCTACCCACTGACACTGATTGGCACTTGAAGAACGTTGATGGATACCCAAGAGTGGATGTCAGCACTGTGAGGAGGTGGGTGCTGCATTTCAGCAGTGGTGACAGTGGCAGAACCTCTGCTAACGCAGATTGTTATGAGTCCAGCATAAACGTTCTTGGTCATTGCTGGTGAGCATGCATAGGTCATGGTGGTGACTATGTTGGAAAAGAGTGATTTGTAGCTGAGAATTTGCTCTATCAGATAGTCTTATTATGTGCTTTGTATCTGTTGTTGTTTGCGTGGAAATAAATAGGAGGCATTACTTTTGGAGCAATCTATGTATTTTATATGTGGTCCGAGACAATTCTTCACTCATCATGGCCTAGGCAAGCCAAAAGTTTGGACACCCGTGTTTTACAGCATTGTTGCTAGCTAGTCTCCATTTGAAACCAAGCAAAACTTGCAAACATTTACCATTCTACCACTGTTGCATCCTGATAGCATTCTTTGTATGCCACAAAGTGATTTTAGTTGAGATTGGGCAGCACTGTGAGGCACTGCGTCAGTACCAGCTCCTGCTGCTTTTGCTTTTCTGCTTGCCACCAGGCTTACAAGCTCAGAGCCAGCCTTGATGATGGTGCACACTTTTATTTGCAGCTGAATGAACAGAAGATGACCTAAAAAAGAGAACTGGTTAGAATAATGCTATTAACAAGCAGGGTATTTTGCTGCCAGGGAAAGAGATGGTTGCAGCTTTTGAGATCATATTTCAAGGCTTTGCCTCTTTTTTTCTCCCTCCCTTCCAGAAACAGTGATGTAATGTATTAAATTAAGTGGTAACAGTGTATGAAGCTGTGGTTATCATGAAATATTTACATCCCTGGAGTGTGATAAACATACAGTGGAGCCCTAATTACCCCATAGGTAGTCTACAATTATCCCATGGTAATTACCCTAATTGGAGTTGGCTCATTATGGGGAACGTAATAGAATTTGTTTTCTGTTTGTTACTGAAAAAAAGAGTCTGCAATTAACTAAAAGCAGCAGCCACTTCATCTGTCTTAAAAAAAATTAAATTGCCCTCTCAGAACCTGTCACTGTTCCCACAATCTGAGCAGTTTCACAAACAAAACCAATAATCAGGCACAATTTCCAAAGCATTACTTTCTAAACCTCATCTCTATGCCAGCACTGTCAACTAATTGGATGATTAATAACAATGGTTCACAAAAGATCCATAAAGAGCCTAGAAGGGCTATCTAAAGCACTTGGAGATGCAGAGATCATTTGCTCTGGAAAGTCATTTGCGGTGTTGCAGGAGCAGGAAAAAAGAACATGTTTTTGTTCGTATTCAGCAGTGGACATGGAGAGGCTCTCTGTCTCTTTATGAGCAATATTTCTGATCAGGCTTCACGTCCTGCTGCAATCAGAAAATCTCACAGGTGTATGGAGGGCAGGTCCATGTCGTTGGCAAGGGAGTGATCTTGCAACTGTGGTGTGCAGCACGTTATCCCACAGCCTGGAATCCTTTGATAGCAAGATGATGCAGTGCTCAGGGGCTGGCTGCTGGGCTGGATCTGTGTGATGCACTGAGTGTGGTCAGGGTGTAGGAGGATGAAAGCCCTGGTTGACTTCTTGTGTGTTTCCAAAGGCTAGGGGCAGTCACTCTGAGCTGAAAACATCAGCACTGTGGACAAGGGTCATCCTGAGCCATGGATGAGAGATAACCTGAGACTTGTTGATTACTGCACATGGTTCTGCTGCTGCCCAGCTGAATAAAGGTGCTGCAGTCCCCAGTGCCCCAAATACCCCTCACGACTTGCCCAAATGCTCTTCCCCAGCAGCTCCCTTACAGCCACCGCTGCTCACTGCATGGCCCGATTATACAAGATGAGCTGTCAGAGTACATGGAAAAGATCTTATTGACTGACTGCTGGGGGTGTTCAGGGCCAGGTTGGATGTGGCCCTGGGCAGCCTGGTCTAGTATTGAATGTGGAAGTTGGTGGCTCTGCCTGTGGTGGGGGGGCTGGAGATTCACGACCCTTAAGGTCCCTTCCAACTTGGACCATTCTGTGATTCTGTGAGTGGCAGGGGGAGAAATTACATGTACAGTTATTCTAGCAGACCTGAGGAGACAGCAATTTTAGGCCAGGAACAGAAACTACCTTACCTGGGGCTGTGCTGGCAGGGCAGGCGCTGTGTCTGCAGCCGGTGAGCTTCAAGCCACCACCGCCACTACTGCATGGAATCTCCTGTTTCTAATTTTATGTTTGTAGCTGCTTGTAAATGTCATGAAAAATTAAATTGAAAAAGAAGTGTGGGGTGCTACAAAGTCCTGTCATAAAAATGTGTCTTCTAAGTCATAAATTAATGATTTGTTTTCTCCATCTGGTGTGCCTGATACAAACAGGAACAGCTTGCTTTTGCTGAGAGTGGAAATGCCTCTGCTGAAATGATCTGGTTGAAATAGGAAGATACAAGAAGAAAACATTCGAGTAGCCTGTAGCAGTTTGCATGCTGCTGCAAACAGAAGGAAAGAACACAAAAAGGAACATGACTTGGAGGAGAATCATATTTGGCAAGTTGTTATTGATTACACCCTATAATACAATGTGTCCTCAGCTGGTAAGTATGTAGCTGTTTTCCACAGTTCATCAAAACCCACTGTTCTGACTCCCAAAAGCATGACCTGTCTACCTGTCTGTCCTATCTGTGGATTTCAAAGGCATTGCCTTCTCAGTCTGTTTTTCCAACTCTTAATTTTTTTCCAGCAATTTCCCCAGCTGCCACCTCCAGAGGTGAAACAGCTATTGGCAGTTATGAGTGAGCTGAACTGTGAAAAGCGAGAAAGGCAAAAAGCTGGAGATGAGCTCAAGTGGTATTTCTGCATTACTTTTAGAAGGAAATACATTTTTAGGCTTTGGAGACAGTGAGCAAGGTGTCTTTTTGGTCAGAGTGAGTAAGGTAAGTACTGTACGTATAGTTGTAGGGATATTTTTCTTATTGTAGGTGTCAAGTCTGTCTAAATCCATTTTCTCTGTTTTTCAGATACCTTGAAGTTAGATGTTAGCAAACACTGATTCCTGGCTAGCCATTTAACTGTCAGAAGAAAGAGGTAGGACTGCTGCATGGAGAGGGTACCACTGAAGTTTCCTTTCATAGGACCTCTGCACTGGCAGGAAGAGAAATGTGTTGGTCTAATGAGGGCAACTAGCCTTGAATCTTACTGTAAATGTTTGCTCATCCTCCAGCCTTTAACCAAAGTATATCAGCACTTAGTTTTTGAAGCTGAGGTAAACAGAGGCATACTGAGGAAAGAGAGATGGTAGAAAATAAGCCTTTTTTACTTATAGGATCTCAGTGGGAAGGTAAGTGAAGCAAGACATAAAGCAGGCTGACAAGAAAGAAAGGGAGAGTCTCTACCAGGGTGTGTAGTGTTAGGACAAGGGGTAACAATTAAGTTGAATTAAACAAAGGGTAACAATTAAGTTGAACAAATAAGTTGAAAAGGATTTGATTTAGGCTAGATGTAAGGAAGAAATTTTTCACTATGAGGTTGGTGAGGTGCTGGCACAGTTGTCCAGAGAAGCTGTGGTGCCCCATCCCTGGAGGAGCTCAAGACCAGGTTGGATGGGGCCCTGGGCAGCCTGAGCTGGTGGGGGGCAGCTGGGGTTGGGGCTGGTTGGGCTTCAAGGTCGCCTCCAACCCAAAACATTCTGTGATCCTATGATTCTAAGTCTTAACCAGAGAAAGTACACAAAAGAGCAAATCTTGAAAAAAAAAGACAACAAAATAACCAGTAATGCAGTGTACTAAAAATGATGTCTGCCTCTCACAGATATTTATACAATTTTTTTTTTTGCAGAAAATATGCACATGAACACCAAATTTACCCGTTAACTGTTTTCTCTTAGCTCATCCACCTGTTTCTACTCTCTGTATAGTCCCTTGTCTAAAGCAGCTTAGTTTCTGCAGTCTTTTTTTGTCACATCGACCTTTTTCTCCCAAACATCTTCCAGCAGATCTCAGTGCAGTGTGATGGGCATGTCACAGCCTGGTCAGTCTCCCCCAGGGGATGGAGACCTAATCAGGTAGCTTCACTGCCAAGGAGATCTGCAAGGTGATCTGCCAAATCAGTCCTCTTACGTTGTATTGTCTGAGATGTTTATTTTCTAATGACGCAGCTTGTTCACTTAGCAAGCCTCCGCTTTCGTGACCATGCTAGCAGCCCTTATGAAATTACGTTAAGGATGGAGATGAAATGATGCTCAGCAAGCTGAAAGTTTACACAGCCAAAATGGAGTTGTCTTCCTGGTCAGTACTCCCACAGGGACAGCAATAATGTGGTTTATGAGGCATGCCAATCCTCACATGTGCCTACAAACATTTGCTTGGTACTCCTTCTGTTTGCGTGCTTATGAAATATCCTGGGAAGGCATCAGTTACATTTTATGAGCTTATCCTCCTTCAATTTTCAATACAGTATACAAAGGAATATAGTTAGAAAGAAGAAAAACCAAATGCAACGTCTAAAAAAACCGCTGCTAAAATTCTTTAGATCAGGAAGTATTTTAGGTAGAATGTCTGGGCAAATGTACCTTCCTTAGGGATTTTCTAGCACAGGGCAGTACTGTCTAGAAATACTCACACCAGTTCTCTGTAATCTAACTCTACTTCCATAAAGGATGTGGCCATCACAGCAGAACTGTATCTCTGTTAACTACTCTCACTAAGCAACAGCAGGTTATGTTTGCATCAGTAGTCTCCTCAACTCACTTGACGGCAGCATTCTCCACGTTGTTTTGGGCTAGCTTGTCATGTCATCCAGATGTGATTATGCATTATGCCGTGATTCCTTTTTCACCTTTGAAGTAAATACAACTGCTTAATAATTGCCAAGGTGGCATTTAACCTTTACTTTATATTTTGAAACGAAAATGTATGGTTCAGTTCTCTAGCCCAGTGAAAACAGTCATATTTTTATGGGCTCAGACACCTTGTTAAATCATTTTAGATGTTAGCACTGTATTCCCATTTCTCCTTAAGTTATTCATTTGTTCCAGCACTCCTTTTGGCAAGAATTGTATAATCTGCATAATCTGTTGGATCAGCTCTTCACTGATTTTGAACTTTTTTTTTTTTTTTTCTCTTCATTATAAAGGAAGAGCTGAGTAAAAATTTTAGTTCAGAAATATCTTTCACCCTTTAGGATTTTGGGTGCCCATTAACTCTAGCACAAATTGATATACTTAGCACTTCATAGAATTTATTTGCTAAACCAGAGGTTGTTCTCTAATCTTCTCCAGCTTCCAGGCGGCTGAGCTGCTTCTGCTGCTGCAGTGTCATTCCTTCTGTCCTCTGTTCCTCACTCTGTACTTTTATGATTTTTTTCTTTAAACAAAGGCATTGGTTTTGTTGGAATGAGCTGCAGAACCTACCCCTCCATCCACCACAAATGCCCTACCAGGTGTAATAAAACTGATTTCTTGGAAGTGTGCATTCTATTTTTAAGTGCAAACATATTACTGTTAATCACTAGTGAGTGTGACAAACAACATAATGAATTAGTGATATCTAGCAGCTAATCCTTTCAGTTCTTAGTTGAGCTTGCTTGTGGCTGCTCCTCCCTTTCTTTGGTTGCATAGGGTACTTGGGAAAATTGTACCCAGCAAGGAAAATATGTTTATTACTAAAACTGTAGCATCAAAATAGTTTGGATGTTTTTTGAACCTTGTTGGGATTCATTTTAGAGCAGTACATTACAATGGAAATGCAGTCCTCCGCAACAGGTACTGCAGCAAAGAAAACCTTGAAATGCTCTTGGAAGGACTCAGCAGTCCCTCTTGCGGAGCGTGTTGAATGTAGTGACAGAGGTAAGTGATTCACATTGCTCTGTCTCACAGACCTTGAACTTACCATACAAACATCTCTGTGGGATTTTGTAACACCCACGTTTGCTTCAGTAGATCTGAGTTCCTGACACAAAACTTGAATTTTCTGAGATCCTATGTGGAAATTTTCCATCCTTGAAACCAGGTAGAGCTCTGTCTTTGACGTGTTGGATAACATTTGTTCTGTGCTTTCACCTTTGAGAGATTTCAGAATTAAAGTAAACTTGATTCCACAGTTTAGATACCTTTTACAAGGAACCAGCCTACAAAGCAAAAGGCTCTCAGTTTGGATCTGATCCTTTCTCAGTCATTAGCTCACTTCTCCCTTGATGGCTGTGGAGCGCTGCCTCCTGCATGAATCTCTGCCACAAAGAGTCCCTATGCTAACAGTTGCTAGGACTTGTGAAGACAAAACAGGAGAAATACAACTCTAGATATGTTTCTTGCAGCCTTGTCCTACATCTCCCATTACTGACACCACTCAAGAGAGTCTCCTGGGTTATGAGATCTTTGCTCTAATGCAGTGGGACTGTTCCTGTGTGCTTCCTTGTGAATCTCCATTTTCAGATCTAGAAAACCGAGATAATGCCACACTCTTGTTGTGCGTATATGATAGGCAAGCAAGGGCAGACTTTTAGAAATATCAGGCATCCAAAGAGGCAGTCAATCATAAGAGAAATACTAGGATTCTCAGAAGGACACAGGTATCTCACTTATCTTGGAGTGAAACCTTGTAAATGTTAGTTGATCAAACTAAAGAGGCTCATCTTCCAAAAGCTTCATGAAAGATCTGAACAGAGTTTGGCTCTTTTGTCTTGCAAATGCAGATGAGACTTCATTTTTTCTTAAAAAGTGAAAATACCAATGCTTGAGTTTCTCCACTGCAGTGAAGATTTACATATATACAGATGCACAAACACCACCCCAGCTGCCTGCCACTGCTTCATACAATTAGCTGACTTTTCAAAAAGTTTTTACTCTTTAAAAAGAAATATACTCTTTAAGAAAGAAAGATACTCTTTAGTTTGAAAATCCCTTACTTTTGTCAAGTCTTGGTCACAAATGCAGTGTTGTAAAGGCATCTGGTTGATATGATTCAGAAAGCATTTTACAAAACCACTTGGCTCCACAAACTGATTTATTTGTCAGCAAGTGATTGACAATCCAAACCCACATAATCTAAAAGAAGATGCAGATCTCGCAGTACGGCACAACAGACGCCTGGAGTTAGCAAAATCCTGATGTGCAGGAAACATGCACTGGGCTTAGGGATGGGGGCAGGCATGAATCAAGCACTGAAGGCAGGTGACGAGAACACCAGGCAACGTGACAAAGGTGGCACAGGGAAACTGTGTACAGTGGGAGTGGCAGTTGCTGTAGCGTCTGTCTTTGAGTGGTGCCTTTTTCCAGCTGCAGTGCAGCCCTCTACCCCATAGTCACAATGAGGCTCTGGCAGGTGGGTGTGAAGAGGAGTAGAGCAGTGGGACTTGTGTCCACACGTAGGACTTGAGGGGTCTGGCACTATCTCAAGCAGATGTCAGTGATCCCTGTTTCAGTGGGCTGAGTTGGAAAACAGCATCAAGACAGCTCTGTGAGTGTGGCCAAGTCATCTGGAAGTCAGTTTACACCACAAGAGTCTTTCCAGAGCCTCCATCTTGGACAACTATTCAGAAACCGAATGAAACATGTTACCAGCGCTAAGCACTGAATCACACACCTATCAAATCTGTCAGCAACAAAATTTATAGGTAAAAAAATAAGTCTGTACAGTGCTGGCACCATTTTATCAGGATAAGCAGTTGGATCAAACATCCATGAGAACTTTCCAAATTATTGGTTTAATTGCATTGCCCTCTTCTTATCTAATTCGCCCCAGCCAGATCTTAAAAATGATTTGAACTTCAAAGCTGATAGTAATCCCACACGCACAAAGACATTTGGAAAAAGCTATCTCTTGGAAATGTAGCAGATTACAAGAGAGGGTTTGTAAAGGCGCCTTCCTTACAGCAGTAGCTTTTCTGTTGGCATAGCTTTCGTCAACTGCTTCCCACTATTTAGGATCAATTAAACTTTCTCATGCTAATTAAAAATTGTGATTAAATAATCAAGAAGTCCCTCACTATGACTCAGTGTTAGGGTATGCATCTGGCCCTTGTTTGATATGGAGAGTATAAAACCCTGAAGTCATGGCAGAAATTTCCGGTATGTTTTCCTTTGATTATCCCATAAAGGAACTTTGCTGAGATAGTAATGGCTGGAAATAAAAGGGAGAGACATCTTTTGCTAAAGTGGAAAGGACTGCAGAAAATCTGCTTAGATTGCATTTTGATCTCAGTGCAGTACATGGCTAACAGAACACAAATAGAGGTGCAAAATAAAATATATTTGTTTAAATATCTTCATTAGAGGTCTGTGAAAGTACTGGTGAAAATTATCTCCTCCTTGGGGAATAGTCTACTCTACTCTCACTGTCTGATACTTATACACAGGGGAAAATTGAGCTTCTAAAAGCAGATCAGCTCTTACAAGTGTTTGCCACTGCATTTAATAGCCATACAGTTGTATATTTAAAAACAAAAACAGGCTGCCGTTTCTGAATGCACTTGGGAAAGAAAGAAGACTTCTCCATTTAAGCTTTATTGTATTGCCCAAGATCTATCTCTGCTAAATGAATTTGGGTGTTTTTATTTTGTTTTAGTGACCACATAAAACAGGAAAGTAGATCACCTCAAATTCTGTCTCCTGATGAAGATGGCATACTTACTGCAGCTAAAGTTTTCTAACAACTGTCCTGACCATAACATAAAAACAAGATATATTTCCTCATATCTACCCATATAGATGCCATGAGTGCTGTTCAAACAACATTTGTTGAACAGCTGTGTCCAGCAAGAAGAGCGAGCGAGTGGAAAGTACTTTTTTAAGTTTATACAGATTTCAATGGATTGCTGTTTGGAGTAATTTCTGGAGAAAAAAGTTTTCAGAATGGAAAAAAATTATCACTTCAAAATACACTCTTTTTCTACAGAAAATAAGTTCAAAATGGTGTTTACTGAGCTGAAAGTTTTGAGTCATACAAAGTAAGTTTCCAAAGGAGGGAATCTATCATGAAAACTGTTGCCTTCAGAGCTCAATTTAGCTTGAAAAGAAAAAAATATGATTTTTTCCATGACAGAAATCCACTTTTTATGTTCTCAAAATTCTAATTCCTGTTGTGGTAAGTAAAAACTACCTTGAAAAGCAAAGTTTTGTTTATTCTCCTTTTGTTTATTTCTGTGCTGTAAATGTACTACATGGAAAAACAGAACTCCCTTATTAAGAGGCTGTAATCTCAGCCCATCCAGAGATGACAACACAGCAATATTTGAACTGTGGCTGAAACATAAGAATCAATGGCCCCGTGAAAGCCAGAATCAGAGTTATCAGCCAAGTGTTGAATGCACTCTTTGATATTTCCTAAATCACAGTTCTCTCATGTCTGTAGAAATGTGTAACATGCAAGGCAGGTAGATACATCTTCCCTTTCTTTATACACCTCTAGGGACAATAACTCCACCTCCTCCCTAGGCAGCCCCTTCCAGCACCTCAGAGCTATTTCAGAGGAGAAATTATTCCTAATATCCAACCTGGATTTCCACTGACACAACTTGAAGCCATCGTCTCTCATCCTATTTCTGTCACTTGAAAGAAGAGGCTGATCCCTCAGCTCACTACATCTTTCAGGTAGCTGTAGAGAGTGATAAAGCATCCTCTGAGCCTCGTCTTCTCCACACTGAACAATCCCAGTTCCCTCAGCACTCCCCATAAGACTCTTGCTCCAGATCCTTCACCAGATTCGTTGTCCTCTGAGCACGCTCCAGGGCCTCAACATCTTTCTTGTAGTGAGGGGCTCAAAACCAAACACAGCACTCAGGGTGCAGACTCACCTGTGCAGCACAATTACTTCCCTGCTCCTGCTGCAAACATTATTGCTGATATAAGCAAGGATGCCATCAGCCTTCTTGGCCACCTGGGCACACTGCTGGTTCAGCTGAGATCAGCCAACACCCCCTGATCCTTGTCTTCCACACTGCTTGCCAGCCACTCTGCCCCAAGCCTGTAGCAGTGCATGGGGTTGTTGTGGCCAAAGTGCAGGACTCAACACTTGGTCTTCTTGAACCTCATTCCACTATTCTCAGCCCAGCAATCCAGCCAGTTCAAAGCCTCTGCAGGGCCTTCCAATCCTTGGGCAGACCAATACTTCCTCCCAGCTTGGTGTCATCTGCAGACTTACTGAGAGTGCACTCAATGCCTTCATCCAAATCATCAATAAAGATATTGAACAAGACAGACCCCAGTACCGACTGCTGGGGAACAGCACTCAAGACCGGTTCCCAGCTGGATTTAATTCCATTCACCACCACTCTGTGGGCCTGGCCTTCCAACCAGTTCTTTACCCAGCAAAGAGTGTACCTGTCCAAGCCACTAGCTGTCAGCTTCTACAGGCCAATACTGTAGGAGACAGCGTCAAAGGATTTGCTGAAGTCTACATCAACAGCCTCTCCCTCACCCATGAGATGCGTCACCTGGTCATTGAAGGAGATCAAATTGGTCGGGCAGCACCTACCTTTCAGATCTGTAATACCTCAGCTCCTCCTTATGAACCTTCTTACAAATGTCCTTGCTTAGCAAGGAACTCTTTGTGTTACCTCTGACCTCCGGCTGTGGAGCACTTGTGGACGTCAGAATCACTTCATGCTGCTCCTCCCATATTGCTGACTGGAAAAAAAAGAGAACTTACAGAGACGTCACAGAGAGCTGGAGAAAATGTGTTTATTTCTGAACAGACTAATAGAAAGAAACAACTTCTGAGCTTGATCTGTTCCCTCATTCAGATGCAAGTATGTAGCAAGAATTTGAGAAGATTTAGTCAGTAGACCAGACTGACGCTTTTCTGGAATAGTAGACCCAGGTGTAAGCACAATCTTGACTACAGTGAGTTCACTGAATGAGTTATAAGAATTGATATCACCTTTTTGCTCTTGGATCTAAGGGAAACTAATTGCAAGATTGACTTCCTTATAAGTCAGATGTAGCCACCTCTCCTCTATTCTCAGTAGGCAGGAGCAGCTATACTTAAGACAAAAAGGCAAAACCCTGCTCCAGAAGTGGAAAAGGGGATTTTGGCAGGAGTGTGCAGTACTTCTAAAGATTGTGCTTCGTGAGATTTATTTTATGAAATAGGATTTCTGTTTTCAAATTATAAAAGCCATAAAAAGTCATTAGAAGAGTATGAAGTTTTGTGCAGCAGCTTCAGAGGCTAATTTATGCCTGTGTATGGGGAGAGGTAAAGTATGTCTTGTCCTTGCTGTCATTTTTCAAATAGACAACTAATTTCTGCAGATTCTGATCCCAATTGCATCACCTTATTTACAGTGGAGATTTACAGTGCCAAGAGCAAGTTAAAGCAAGAACATGCTGGTGCATCTGGATCCTAGAGGTGGCACAGTGGTCAGAGAGGCCTTTGCTCAGTATACATCTCTGCTTCTGGAAATGGAGACAGAAGCATGCAGCAGCATGTTACCAGCTCATGGCAGAGAATTAAGCTGAGAAACCTATGCCTCAGAGAGAGCTGTTGCATCTGAATCATGCAACACAGCGTTACATGAAGATGCCAACTCACGTCCATGAGTAAAAAACACATCCACTCTGCACAACATCCACTCATTACCTCAGGCATAGCCCCAGGCTATGCCAGGGTCAGCCAACACTATCAGAGCTAACCTTGACAGTTAACTTGGGATAAGTCTCTTTGTTACGCTTTATTAGAACACATAGGCATAATCACTCTTTTTTTCTTCTGTCATTGTTCTGCTCATGAAGAAACAAAATTGCTTCTGATAGATTCTTAGTGATGTCAGGCAAAGTATTTGCATATAGGTTAATAGTCACATACAGAAAGAAGAACTGAACTCACCCAACTGGTAAATCTAGCCACCCTTCTCAAATAGCAGCCTAAAACTAAAAAATGCCATCCCTTCAGTGGCTGGCCCTTAAATGAACCCAGCATGCAAACCTGTGCTCCCTGGGCCAGCCACAGACCTTCCCCAGGTGCTCAATCACCAGTTTAAACCCTGATTTAATGGTTCCCCTAGAGGTGCCTATGGATCTTTGATAGCATTTAGAAAGACCATCATTCTCCTCTCTGAGGGAATTTTAGCAGCTTTGTATTTTAGTGGAAAATCAGACTTCATGAAAAAAAAGAAAGCTATAAATAATCAGGGTGGTACTTTTTATTGAGAAGCCCCTCAATCTTCTGCTATGGATTTTTTGCCTTTTTCTAGATGTATTATTATGGTTTTGGTTGCTTGTTTCTCAAAATCTCTTTATCAAGCTAAAGCAGTTCCTTGCTGTGTTCTAGTTTCTCAGCATGTCTCTGAGTTAACTACCTTCGTAGATAGACCAAGTGTTTGCCAAAATCTCCTCACTAATATACTGAAATTACATGTTTCTTTCCTGAACACATAAGACCTCTAGCATCTGATCATCTGAAATATTTGCATAAAACCCCCACCTACTTTATATTTCTGTTTGAAGTATCTTTAGATAACTTGTTAAACATGCCAGTTTATGGATATGCTGGACTGACTGTCCAGCCAGTAAAGGAGTCTGATTTTTGGACTGGACAATTTGAATAACATTGAAAAGTTAAATATCTGCAGTCCGGCAAACTATTTCTCACCAAGGGCTCTCTGAAGTAATAGACACTCTGTGTGACTCATATCATACAGGGTAGAAGAGACTGTGCACTAGAAGCATTCAGGACTGTGCAGATGTAAACATGTGCATTTGATCAGATGAGCACCAACCTTGGCGACCCTGGAAACCAAAGTTACAGAAAGTTGCTCCTGTTTTATAACTGGCAAAGTTGGGGAGGAGTACTTATAGAGAGGAAGGTGTAATCTTCTTATAAGTGGGTTAGATCTATGCTTGAAGGGTGTTGGATATTAAGTACCCAAATTACTAAAGGAAATATTGAATGATGTTTGATCCTCCTGGAGTCTGGATTTCAACAACAGAAGAATGATGTAAGGGGTTGGGATGAGAGCTAAGGTGCTTTCTGCTCCCTTCTGTGCAATAGTTTACCACTACAACTTAGTAATTGATAGGATTTGTATAAGTGCACAAGAACTGGTGTGGCTGATCCGGCTTTTTCCCTCTGATTTCACTTTATAGGACTGTAACATGTCAAATATTTTTTATCAGCTCTCTCACCCTTATTGAATCCTGTCAAGGACTTGTTTGAACCTGATCCCTTATCACTGAGACAAGTTTGCACTTGCAGATATATGTCCAAAGGCAGGTTGCAGAGGTAGAATGATGCATGCTGTTGTATGTATTAGCCATCCATTAACGGCGTGGAAAGACTACAGGAGCTACCTTTGCTCTCAATTGCCTGCTGCCAGTTGCCTGCTGCCAGTGCAAGCCCCATCTTGCCTAAGCAGTCAGTGCATGGGCTGAAATTACTATTTGAATGAGGAATTCCTTCCATTGGTTACACAGGCCCAAAGCTCCTTATGGATCAAGTTTGAGACCAGTTATTCTGTATTTTTCTTTTAAATAGGGCTTTTCTCTGTTTCTCAGGAAAGCAGGAGATGACTTCATCTTATCATAATGGCTAAATCTATTTTTAAGAAGGAAGAGTATCAAAAGCTGTAATCTTGCACACCCCCTTTAATATGTAATATCCTGACTATAGTGGCCCCGAAAAATTAACAAGTATTCAAATAAGCTCTAACTGAAAAGGATGTGAGGCCACCATTATCCAGCCTGTGTGACTCATTAAAGTGAAGGGTGAAAAGCACAGCGGAATTGCATTAATCACTTGGTTCTGATACAGGAAAAAAAAAAGTAGATTCCTGTGATATTTTATTTACAAAACCCTCTGTGCAGAATTAGCTGATAGTTTTACAGAGACACAAGGGATGTTGCTGATGAAGTAACATCCCACTTCTAATCAATCTTGGGAGATTCTTCTGTTCAGTTGTATTTTAGACTTTGCATTTTTCTTGATAATAATGCACAAAAATCTTTCCCGTTTCTGATATTCTGGTGAAAATTACAAGCTTAATTTCATGTCTAAGTTTCTGCTTAAACATTAGAATATGAGAAAAATAGATATACATTTGTGTTTGTAAAGATAATTTCATGACTGGCTGTTGGAAGACCAAGAGAGAGAGAAGTAAGTATCAAGAGGATGAAGATGACAGAAGTCATATGATATTTACTTAGTCATCATACTACAGAATGATAGTTATCAGAAAGGAAATTAATGGGTGAAGGAAAACTCCAGTTTGATGAATTCTTAATATACTCTCTGAAGAATATACAGAAAAGAAATGGAACAGCAGACCAGAGGGTTATGTGAAGATTAAAAAAAAAACCAAAACCTTTCTGATGTTAGGTGGTCCTGTTGTTTTGGGGGTTTTTACTAATTTCAGAAAAAAAATGATTTACAGCTCATAAACCACTCTTGCAATTGGGTTGTGGGTTCCAAATTGTGCTCACACCAGAAGAGCTCCCTCATGGTAAATGTTGTCAGAACTCAGGGCAAAACACGTGACAGAAAACTACTGATAGGCATAAATGTTACAAATCACCATTCAAAATAAAACAGAATAATAAAATCATAGAATCATAGAATCGTAGAATGGCCTGGATTGAAAATGACCACAATGATCATCCAGTTCCAGCCCCCTGCTATGTGCAGGGTCGCCAACCACCAGACCAGGGTGCCCAGAGCCACATCCAGCCTGGCCTTGAATGCCTCCAGGGATGGGGCATCCACAGCCTCCTTGGGCAACCTGTTCCAGTGCGTCACCACCCTCTGCATGAAAAACTTCCTCCTAATATCTAACCTAAACTGCCTCTGTCTCAGTTTAAAACCATTTCCCCTTGTCCTATCACTATCCACCCTCATAAACAGTCTTTCCCCATCCTGTTTATACACTCCTTTCAAATACTGGAAGACCACAATGAGGTCTCCCTGCAGTCTTCTTTTTTTCCAAGCTAAACAAGCCCAGTTCCCTCAACTCTTCTTTATAGGAGAGGTGCTCCAGTCCTTTGATCATCTTAGTGTCCCTCCTCTGGACCCGTTCCAAGAACTCTCTTCACCTTTCTTGTGCTGGGAGCCCCAGGCCTGAACACAGAACTCCAGATGAGGCCTCACAAGAGCTGAGTAGAGGTGAACATATCTAGCTCAGAGCAAGATTTACTGATGTTAGTCACTGCACATTTACAAGGATCTCAGAGAAGACTGTTACACCCTTGCATTGTGTTGGACAAATGCTCATATTGCACAGAGCTGTTCAGAAATGAGGAAGTCAGCAGAGAATATCTCAGATGTCACTGATATTACAAAATCTAAAACACAGAAGGAAAGAGATTTGGTGCAGGAAGAAGCGGAGAATTCAAAGTTGGTGTTACAAAACAACAACAGCACCAACAACATGTGGAGCTTTATACGCAATGGCAAGAACCATAAACTAAAACATGGGCTGGCATGTAGAGAAATTTTAGTATAGTTTGATTATTGTTGTTGGTTTTGGCTGGGGAGCTGTTTGAGAACCTCTTCCGGGAGCCAGCTGGGACTGATTACTGTACAGAGTACTACACATTAAGTAGTGCAGAGCAGCTAAACCCGAAACACTTGTGGAGCAGACCTCTGCCAGGCTCACTGTCTTGGGATGATTTCTGGGTTTCCTGTGGTAAAAATCACATTATTCCCAATCTGGAACTGCTGTATCTTGACTGAAGAGTGTTTGGATTTATCCATAGCCATTATCACCTTCAATAAGCCAATTAAAGGAGATATTTTAAGATCAGATAGAAAGTTCTCCTCAATACGATCCAAGATTTGTGTTGTCAACAAGCTTTTCAATTAGCACCAATAGAGGCAGTGGGTACTGTGATGTGGAAGGATAATTTTTGATTGCAATCAAGTAGAAAAATGACATTCTAGGCTCTAATGTGCTTTAATTTAAGATTAACTCTTAAGCATTTCCCAGCTTGTGAAAAATGCTCTGGATTTGTATACAGCCTTCAAAATTTTTAACACTTCTCACATGCTAAGCTGTAACTGTCCAGTGGTATCAGTAGGACTATTATCAAGTATATATATATATATATATATATATATATATATTTATGCAAGGCGATACATATGTGTAATGCGTATTGATATATACATGTATATGAATAATGTATGTATAATACAGAGTGCACATGTATTCTGTATTATGTTATAAATATGGGATAGTGCATGACTAGGCTGTGGGACTGACTTCACTAGTGAACTGAAAAATATGTTCCTTACAAAGGTCACATTGAAAAAGTAACAAAATATTCAATTCATCATCTTTTCTGGGCCAGCAAATCTTGCCTGAACTTTTAACAGGTTTCCAATTCCAGATTGATGGCATTTTCTTCTTTCTAAGGATGTAAATGTTGGAAAAAGGCCAGTGGTTTATTTTGTAGAGTACTAACAGTTATGATGAGCTAAACCTATTTATCAGATTATGAGTGCCTCTTTTACTTTTTGACCCTAAGGAGAAAATGAACATCTCTCCCCATGCTCGTGCCCTGTCAGAGCTCCTCTGCAGCCTGCAGTGTTTTCTCTCGGCTCTCGCTGTTTAATAATCAAGTCTTCTTTTGTTTATTTGTGTTTCACTTTGAAAATTTATTCTGCTACTTCAGACCTGAACAAGTGTTTTAGTGCCTGAAAGCTTGCTTTTTTCTCAGTGATGTAAAGTAGACCTAATAAAAAGAATGACTGTCTTCGTTAATTTTGCCTTTTCAGTAAGGCAGCATCTCTAACCAAGTCATCTGAACTGCTCTGATTTTTTTTTTTTTTAATGTATTCCAAACTAACATATATTTTATGCAAAAAATTCTAGGATGGCATTATAAGGACATCATTGGGTGAATTTTTCCTACCATGCAGAATTACTGAGGCTCAGAAGTATGTCTGCACAATACACCAATCATTTTAAGAGCTGCAAATTATTTTGGTGAGTTTTTCTGTATGAAGGTATTAGGAGCATGTTGGGATGAAAACTTTGTTAGCAGAACTACTGACGAACACCCAAGACACTAAATGAAGTATGGTTTGATAAAATCACAATTCTGTTAACATAACTCACGTTAAATTAGAGCTGTAAATACTAAAATACTCTCTTGTCTCATACAATCTGAACTGGCCAATACAGATGACTGTGAATATTTTACAAAGAAATTTATTTTTTTTAAATCTCATTTCCTGCTGAAGGTTTCTCTGGCACGTTACTCCTGTTGCTCTTAAAACCGCAGCATTGTAGCTCTTTCCAACTCTGAATAAATCAAAATTCAGGAAATCAAATATCTATGTATTCTCTAAATACACATTCTGGGAGTGCTCCTAATGACATCTTACATTGTTGTGGGGAAGAATTTAGAACTTACCTTGTTTAGTCAAAATATGAATGTGTCTTAGTTAATGAACATAAATGTAGAGGGAAATAACATCAACAAGAAGTGCCTGAAAGATTTGCATTTGATCATCTGTAACATGCAGATGTATCTGCAAAATATAATAGAAATACCTTAGCTTTAGCTGTCAACACATCTTGGCAATTTTGCCCAATTGCCCTTTGGATGCTCTCTTTGCATTTCTTCTCTGACTGTTCTTGCCTTACCACCTTTCACAGGCAACGTTAATGGCTGTGATCAGACCTTTCTACTCACTTCACATATTCTTTCTGACTCAACTTTTTCTCTGACTCACAATCTGCTTCTATTTCCATAATCACGAGTGTATGCAAAACATCTTGCCCTAATGAGAAATGGCACAGACATCAAAATGTGTTATTCATGCCTAAGTGAGTAATGCCCACTCATTCCTTGGTACATGTAGACTTGATAGAACCTTCATTTCCTGCCTTCCTTTCCTGTTGCTTGGTGAATCTTTCTACAGTAATGTGGGTGATTCCACTTTTGTACTTATAGCAGCAAGAAACCTCCTTCACATGTTTAGATTGTCTCTTCAGCCATTAAAAACAAACAAACAAACAAACAAACAAACAAACAAACAAAACCCCTAGCAAAATAAAATAAAATAAAATAAACATACCAAAAACTTTAGGAGTTCTGATAAACAATTAAACTTTACCAGAGATCTAAGTAAATCACAGTATAATCTGCTGAAATGCTCTTCAGCCTCTTTCTCTTTGTAGTCACTCCCTAATGAGCAACAGCTCTCTGCTGCAGAGATTCTCCCTCTTAGTGAGTAAAAGCTCATAAAGAAATTCAGCATAATTTAGAAGTTCTTTATGTGTGCATTTTGGCTTTAGCTACAAGACAATTTTTCTGTAAGTTTTGTGTAGAAAGTAACACAGCAAAAAATGATGTATCTGGAACTAATTTGTTTGCTTAGGCACTAGATCTGGTGCATCATGAGAGCCACATTTCGGTGGTAATATATTCTACTGTAAATGGAGGTCAGTAGATGACTAGATGACCTGTAGTTGGTGGAGCTGCCTGAAATACTGGTGGTTTTGGCTGAAAAGTGTAATGTACATGGTAAACCTACTGGGTCTTCCTAGGCACTTGTTATATAACCTAAGTAAGATATAAAATTGCAGGGTATAATCTGTGTAAACATAATGAAACTCCTCATCTATCATCAAAATCCACAAGACATGCAGAATGTAGTAGAGGCAAGAATACTGTTTTCTAGATCAACGCCCTTAAGCAGAAGGAGCCAGGAAAGAGGAGAGAGATACAAAATAACCATGACATTACCTATTACTTCAGACATGACATTAGGGTAGCACTTTTATTTTTATTCTTTTAATTTTTAAAATGGAACATTGTATATATTTGAAAAAGTTGGAGTTTTCTTTTCATGTGAATATTCTACTAATAATTTTTTTACAGATAGATATTAATTGACAAATGTAAGCTACTAGATGAGTTCTAGTAAGTCACAGACTTGGTGGTTATTGAGGAACTGCGAGGTAAACTCGGTTGACTTGAAACTCTGGGCATACAGAAATCTGACAACAGTTCTACATCAATTGCTTGGTGTTTAATGAAGAATATTAATAAGACGTTGCATGTACTTTACAATGTTAATATACACAAATTTATTTCACCACATGCAGTAACTCAGATTATACCGAGAATAAAGAAATATTGAAAGGAATAACAATTCTGATGTTCAACCTGTCTTGAAAATGGCACAGTCTGTTTCTCCCAGGCATCTGCTGGACAAGGATGTAAATCCTGAAATGTTTAATTTTAAATGCTGAGTTAGTTGGAATTAGAGGAAAATCTGGATTTGGGTATCATTACGATACAGTGAAGTTATTTCAATCTCATTGCTCTCAGTTATGCTGCCAGGAACACATGCATCACATGTTCTGAAGAGGCTTCCCTCTAGTCACTATGGTATCATACTGAGCATGAACTTCAGAAGCCTGTTTCATATGAGGGTTGAGTCCATTTAAACGTATTGGAGATGAGACATCTGGTAAATGGGTGTGATGCTCTGATTTTCCATTTCCAAGTGGGTGGATCATAGGGTGTCACTCCTGGGTATAGCGGTGGAAGGGATGGGAAGGAAGCCCAAAATGAACTTGATGGAGCCATTCCTTCACTGTAATGCTAACAAAATGACGTCACAAGGCAAATATTAAAGCAAGACATGTCTTGGCTTTGTTATTTCCATCCTCCCTTGTTTAATTGCAAAACATCGATTTTCTGGAAAGTTGTTCTCTCTCTTTTTTTTTTTTTTCCAGCTACTCTTGTTGATACCAGCATTAATTACTATCCAGTCCAATACAGTATTTTGTTTTGCTCAAAGTTATGGTTAAGCAGAAGAAAAATGAAACTTTTTTCTCCACTGGAATGCGAGAATTTTCCCACTGGTACACCATTTCCAATTTGCCTTTTGCTGCTCTATTTTACAACGACTATACAGTCTTCTCAGGCAGAATTTTTGGTTTAAGACTGCTGTTCCTGAAAATGCTCTAAACAAAAGGTATCAGTGCAATTTTTACATATGAAATTTGTGTAATGGGTGCTCTACCACCCTTCTGAGTAACATCCTGAATTCGCTGAACAATATTATGATTAAAGTTTCAAAGTTACCATTTTTATATACAGGATATTTTCATTTTGTGGAAGAGCAACTTGAGATATGAGATGCTTCTTCTGGTAACTGAATATATGCTGGACACTTGAGCATTCAAATTTCTTCTGAGCCATTCAAGTGTGTACATTCTTTGCAGACTTCCTAATCCACCCAGTAAAAAGAGCAGAGGTTGTAGGTATTTGAGTAATTGAACTGAACTCAAATGCTTTGTCTGCATTCGGGAATATTTCTTGTATTTCTTACACTGGAATTTCAATTTTCTTGTGAAATCCTCTTTCTGAAGAAAAACATCATGACAACAAAAACCAACTGCAAGAGCTAGATTAAACAGATTCTCATAATTGTGCTTTTTGCTACATATTAACGTTGATATTTAAGTGCAGAAGGCAAGCCTTAAAGGACTATGATCCCATTATGGCTGTTATTGTGCACACGGCCCCGAATGCCTTGCTGAGGTGGTGCACAATGCTTTTCATGCCCATGTCTGTGTATCAGCACATCTCTCCTAGCTTTCTCACATTATATCCTTTTGCTTTGCCCAGACCCCGGGCTACAGGCGTTGCTCCACCCATGACCTCGGTGACAGTGCTCCTTGGCCACCTGCCGTGGCACCAGCCCATGGCCTTTTCCTCTTCTGCCCAAATCCTTGAGCTCATGCCTGTGGTCCCAAGGCAGCTGCTGGGAGTTGTCAGCGCTTGGCCAAACCTCAGGACAATTAAAGCTCTGCTGCCAGGGGTAAAACTTTCTACGCTGCTGGGGCTGTTTTCCTACACGTTCCTTTCAGGAGGCAGATTCAGGGGCAGACAGATTCCTATGTGTTCTTTAAAGAAAATCCATAGAATGGCCGAGGTTGGAAGGAACCTCTGGAATTAATCTAGCCCAATCTCACTGTCAAAATTAATTTGTAAAAGATTTGCATTGCTGCAGACTTCTTCTGGACTTTGGAGTGGAACTTCGCTTAGGATACAAAAACTGTCCGTGCTCCACATGGAGTTAAATCCATCTGAAGGCAGAAGCCCCAGAGAAGAGCTGGAAGTCAAAAAGCGACTGCTTTTTGCTCAGCGATGACAACTGAGTTTGAGTGATGGAAGGATTGTAAACTTAAAGCCTGGTGCCCTGTTATTTTATTTCTCATTTCTCTATTTGTTTTTACTTGAGGACAAACATTCATATGGAGTAGGTTACTGGCAAATTCTCTGCTCTGCTGGGGCAGAAATAATGTTGTTTGTTATAAACATGTTGTTAAACCGTGACATCAGTTTTTGGGAGGATGTTATAAAAGGACCATGTAAGAAATGATCTCAGTAAGTGGATAACAGCTCAAAAAAGACTAGAAAATTCTTGTCTTAAATTAAGACAAAGCTTAACTTAAATCCATGATTTGTAGTGACATAAAAAAGTTGATCTTGATAGAAACTGTATATCAAAACTGGAAAAAGTGGCTCTATTTCCAGGAAATAGCCTTGAAAATGCTTGTTGTAGTACCGAAATTCCTTAGTAAGCTGAGGATTACTAGCAAAAAATCTGTGGACATAGCTCAGGTCTTTGCAGATAAATGCTACTGGTCATTAACGAAAAAAACTGCTATGAAGGAGCACTGTGCTGTTTTGACTGAAAATGGTTCAGTATTTTCTAAGGGCACACATTTAAATCTGTATTTCTTTAGAAACTACCTACACTGCATAAGACATCCTTCCTCCACAAATGAACAACTTGAAAAATATGCTTCAACACTGAGAAACAGTCATCTCCTGATGTAATTACATTCATTTGTCAGTAGGTTTTGAAAGATGCTTTCTGACTATCCTGTTATGTCTCTCAAGCACAGAGCATGTTTTCACTAAACATCTTTGTCTCGAACACACTGTGACTTGCTTTTTATAATTTTTTTTCTTTTTCCTGTTCCATCAAAGACATTAATCAAGTGAAAGTAGAATTCATTATTCTAGGAATTCAGTGATGGGTCAACATTCTGTTGTAAGCTGTTCAATTGCTTGCTAGTAGACTGTCAAGATTACATACACACATAAGAAATCAGAGACCGGTCCAAGTGCGTCTCTGTTTGTAGTTATGATTTCCTCATTTGAGAGAACCTGTAAGAAATAGATGTTTTACAGATTGTATGCTCATAAATCTGAATGGTTCTTTGGGCATCACGTGGGTGTGGATTGCTTAGTGGACACTTCCCATACTCCAGTGTAAGAGTGCAGTATTTGTATTCCAGATTCACTACGTCTGATGCATTTCGAATTCTTCTTCCTCCTGTTTCATTTCACCTCTGCACATCTCACTAAAAACAGCAGCCATTGCATCATGGATGTGTGTATTCCTGTACTATTTCCTTTACTACATTTTGTCTTTTGTGGCAGATATTCAGTCTCAGGAGACTTGCTTTCATTTATTTCATATTTTGAACATTGTGAAAAGGAGTTGTGTTGAAAGGAGAAGGGTCAACAATCTAGATTCAGAACGATTAACAGACTGGTTCTTTGCACACTCCAGTTTCAGACTTTCTTTGAGGTGATGTACATTTTCCTTTACATTTGTATTTTTCTATTTCGGATGTAAATTTGCAAGGAGCTGTAGTATTAATGGATATTAGGTAGCAAATATATTTCAAAAAACACAGTGGGATTGTACTGTATCTGTTACCTGAAGACAAAACCAAAGTCAGAATTTTAATAGAGAGTGCCTGAATATCTTTGGTTCTGTGGAATAAAACATCTTACTTTTCAATGCAAAAGAACATGAATTTCTGTTAGTAACTACAGTGATAAGACCATGGTTTTATCTCTCTAACAAACGTATGAGGTTAATAGTAAGCAACTGTCAGCCAAAACTAAAAACCGAAGTTGCCTGCTGATCTTAATGATGATATAAGTTTGATATACTATAAGTGTAATGAAAAATCTCATACTGAAAAATATTGAAGAACTCATCAATAGGGTAATAATTGTGACCTAACACCTGGTGCCAAACACAGGAATTCTCACAGTAAACCATGTATTTACAAGGGAGGAAGAGAAGTATTAACCAGGTGGTTATGCAAAGGAAGTCTGCTGGATTGAAAGAGAAAATAAATTGATTAGAATGGATAAGAACAGAGTAATGTGCCTTACTGCAACTACAGTCAGCAATGTAGGTAAAAACCACACACTAACGTAAGACCTGCTATGTAATTAATTACTACGTAATTAAACAAGCTCACATTAAAAAAAAGAAGCAGAGAACAACTACCTCCTGTGGAAACATTCTTTGTGAGCACTAATTTTCAGAGACGAACATCACTTTACTATTTATTTTCCGTATTTGGTATTAGTGTTGTAGAACTAGAGCAGGAAACAAATTATCTGTTGTTTATTGCATTAGACTCGGTAAGTCACTCAAAAGCTTTAAATAAAATTTTTCCTCTGACTGAAGAAGGAAAGATCAAAAAAAGATCAAATTGCCTGACATACAGTATTACTATTTATAATAATCCTGTCCCAGTGTTATCCACAGAACTTTCACATGGTCGAGTGTAGATTATTACACCACTCTGCTTCAGTAGGAATGAAGAAAAAAGACGTTTCTCCCAGAATATACTGGAATTATTTTGACTTAGTTACACCCAACAGAAAAATGAATTTCGGAAGTGAGGGGAAATATCCAGGGAAAGTGTCCTGAAACCAGAAAACAGGCTCCTAAAATTCAGAATTAATGACCTACAAATGCAACTAGAATGAATTCTGAGTTACCAGAGTAATCTGATCAGTTGCCAGTAGAGAGCAGCATAAAATTAAGGGGACTAATACGAATGACAACGTGAAAGAATTCTAAATATTCCAAATATTTTTGTTTTTCTTTAAGTGAGTACATATCCTTTAAGAGCTGTTTCTTCTACCTGAACTGAACTTGTGAATGTCTTTGTATTTTATAATCTTAATAGTGTTTATGCCTTACCTTGACTACTATGTTATGGTCAAGGCAAGTTATCTTTTAACTTTAATCAACTTATGAATCACACTAAGAAGCTAGAATAAAGCCAGATGAACCCTCAGTTTGCTGGGATTTGAATTTCCCTTGTGATGTGATAGCACCTTCTCACTGACAACCTGCTTTACCGTGTAGCCATAATTTGGAAATATTTCTCCTAGTGCTTTGCCAAATATGAGACAATGAATTAATTTCAAAGCCAAAAATGTCAGTGTGTAGAGGTTCAGATCAAAGTAATGGCACAGCACGTGGTAATCTGAGACACTAATAACATTTCCAACAATATTTAACTCATAATTTGTTAAACTGAACCGGAAGTACTTGGATGAGGAGTGTAGATAAGCTCTTCATGTAGGCAGTGACAATCAGCTCTCCCAGCATGGACTTTTTTCTCCTAACCATTGCATATTTCTCTTGGGGCTGTTGATTGCAAGAGGCGGGAAAACAGTAGCAATTTCTTCTAGAAGAAAATCTTTGCTGCCAGTACTGGCAATTAGATTTTCTCCAACTGCTTTGTACATGAAATGAAAAGAAGGGGTAAAAGCATAAGAGCTGCTCTATTTGTTGTTGACATGATTTCTTAACAGCCTGGGAGTCATCTGGGATGATAAAATGATTGTATCACCCAAATTGGGCTTCGTTTAAGACAGAAGGAAAGCTGGGAAGCTAGCAGATAAAGGAATATGTGAAGAAATTTCCTGTGCTGCTCTTATTTGAGGTGAAAGAGGGCAGAATTTACCACAACTTTTGCTACCAAATTTGAGGGCCAGAAGAAACAAGCAGAAAAAACACAATAAACAAAAGCAGAAAACGCCTTCTCAGTCTTGTCTTACTCATACAGCTATGCACATAAATACAGTAAACACATTGCTGTGTATTCCAAATAGATCCCCACCGCTGTAAAAGGAGACATTGGGAAAAAAGAAACAACAAACAGCTCAATCAAAAAATCAAACTCTGTGACAGAGGTAAAATCACTCCTACAGAGTAGCTACAAAGGTGAAAGAATAGATAAAAGTAAAAATATTCCATAGCTTTCTCCAAGGAAATAGAGGTGGAATATGTGTGAAAATAATCAAAGCAGCGCATATTTCATGCATATAGTGCCTGAATTGTTCTTCATTTCATACATATCTATACTGCAAAGCAGAGGCATCTCTGCCTTGTCTGCACAACAGGCTGCTTCCAGATGGGTGACTTGCGTAACACTATATGAGACACCAAGTTGAAGTCCCATACTTGCAGAGGAAATACAAGAATAAACTGAAACCAAGAGAGGAGAGGAAGTGTAAGGGTAGCTGAGAACATCTGCTCTGTTGCTGAGATCCTCAGCCCTTTGTTGCTTCCTGACTCTTACAGCTGACAGGGGCAGAAGACAGGGAAATGCAATGGACTCCATCGAAGTCCCACACTGCTAATTGATTAAGAAAGTTTCTTTCTCCTTGATAATAGTGCAAATCTTCTACAATATCAGGTATCCTTCCTGACACTTTTTGTACTAAGCTATTTTCCCTTATTTTCTTTCTTCTTACTCCTTCCCTTCTGAATCCTTCATGATTTCATTTCTTCATTCCACTTCACTCCTCCCCCTGACACCGTTGCCTCTGACATGTGACGCTACATTCTGCACACTGCCTTGCCTGCCGCTGCTTTGTTGCAAGCTCTTCAACATAAGAGGGGAAGGATGACGTTGTGGATGCACTCGCTTTTTCTCCACAGAGTGTGATGATGCTTTTTACTGGGAATTGCCCAACTGTGGTGGTTTTGGTGCTTCCCCATTCTTTATGGAAGTGGTACCTTGTGTGCAACTCAGTGACAGCACTGCAGTGGCAGACTAAAATCCTGACTAAATATTGCATATATAGGTGCAGAGTTATGCAGTCTGAAGCAACTTCTGAAACATCTGATTCACTGTTTTCAACAGGAGGCACAGAACATAAATGACTCTGATGGAAAATCAGGGAATCCTATACATTGATGGCTTCCTTTAGTCTCCATTATCTCACTGACACTTCTTAATTTATTCACAAGAAACTAATCTGGAGGACATATGCTGGGAGAGACAAGAAAATACATTTTCTGCATCTTGAATCTATCTGATCTGTCGGTGTCTTTTTGATGGGCAGATATGAGAGTTTTAAATTTCCTTGATCTTAATGAATCATAGTATTCTCTCTGACGATAATAGAAGCTCCTATTTGCAGATATGGAGAAATGCATACTTAGCTGATTTTGTCAGCACTTCTATGGTATTTATGTGTCCAGGATCCCAAGATCTTGCTCTCCATCCTATGTGCATGTCCCAGATTCCATGCTCAGTGTTTAAGGCTGTGCTAAAAGATATGGTTGTTCAAATAAGCTTATCCTGTCAGTCCATTCAAGGTTTGTGGAGAGACATTAATTTGTATAATTGCTGTGTTCCAGCATCACATACCAGTATTTAAATAGAAGTATTCATATAGCCAATACTGATTGTATGAACTTTTCCTAGTCTGGCAATATATTGAATAATTGCCAGCAGCAGCTCCCTGTAATAATTACTTATGTAATCTGTCTTCCCTCACCCATCTAATCATCATCTTTTAATTCCCTTAATACGATGCTTTTTTGCTGGAATTCAAGTTAGGTGAAAAGGGGTTTATCTTCAGGTGTGAACTGCCAGCAATTTTTATTATCTATCAGTCAACATAAACAAAAGCTTTGTCTTCCAAAGCAGTCAATCGTGGCACAGGGCTTTGTGCTATCACCTAGCACTGTCATAACTCAGTGAATTTGACATTAAATATTTTTGAGCCTGTGAGTTCCAACAGACAGGAAAAGATCCCTGGCTCAAATCCCTCCACTTGTTCTGGAGAAACTTGTCAGGATGAAGACAAGTCCTGCTCCTTCTCATAAGTAGTTTCTTTCAAATCAGTGTGACACACAGAAAAACAGAAGCCTGCAGCATCATGCAGTAGGCTGTAGTCAGCAGCGATAGCAGCTTGCTTATTTATAGTACATTTTCCCTAGAAGAACTCTGAACACAAACACAACATTAAGAAAGTAAAAAATAAGTGCAAAGTATTGATTGTGTAGAAAAGGAGACGCCAGCCTTTGTCTACTGAATGAAGATTCCCCCTAATTATAAATGTATTTGCTTTTATTGTAATGGTTCAGAATCTTAATGGTTATCTAATGTAATTTTTATGGGATGAATATATTTCTTCACAACCTCAGGAACTGATCATGCTTTTAATTTGAGAGAGAGTTGGAAAAGCTCATTACCCACTAATTTGCCCTTTACATGTACTTAATTAAATTTGTAAACAAAATACCTGTAAGCAAAAAAGCCTGAAGTGGCTGTCACAGAGCTAGCACAAAACTGTCTTTCCATCTCTTTTTGTCCTCGGAGCAGTCATGAGCTGGGTCAACTATCATCTTGAATTGAACTAATCGACAGCTTCCTCAGTTTAAGTGGGTTGTAGTGGGCTAGAAGCATGCTGGCACTTTTGTTTCTCCTGCTATGATCCTTTGCCTACACAATGATAGAGTAGCAACATCACTGCCACAGCTATTTCAGCGTTAGCTCTACCAGGAAAACATTATAGCAGAGCATTCATTGCAGCTTCAAAATTCCTTTGAACCAAGTTTATCCCAGTGCAAGAAAATAGCCTGAGATTTTTTTTTTCAGTTCATGGATAATGTTCTAATCCATTCTGCACCTCACATTTTGACATTGCATGATTTTGTGGCATTAATCCATGTAAACTCTCCTTTGAAGAAATGCTTTGCAGTATGGCAACACTGAGAAGCAGAGCTCACAGGAATTAAAATCAGCACTATGGAGTCTCCTAATGTTGCCCCAACCATAAATTGTGAGATAATTATTACTTTTTAGTGATGGAGAACACTGTAAACTCTTTGTAATAGAAATGCAAACACAGCATCCATGATCTAAACAACTCACTTCAGCATCAATGCCACAAAGGAGGACAGATAAAAAAACGGAACAGAGAAAGGAAATTTTAGGAACAAGCAGACTAATTTCAACACAGTTACATGTGTACTGAGTTATCATAAAACCAACTTGAAAAAAACCATCTAGTTACTCACCAAAGACCTTGCATAGCAGGTAACACAGAGGAGAGAGAGATTTTTAGGAAAGCAATAAAAAGAGGATCTATTTCCTTGGCAATTTTCTTGATGATGTTAAAGAAGGTGTTAAAGAATTGATGAGGAAAAAAGAGACTTATTGTAAATGATCTGAGCATGGGTAAGGGTGTGGAGAAAATGGGTTGATGGGCCGATGCATAAAAACGTAGGCCTATGATATTGCTGCTACTGTCTGGAGTGGGCATTTCATCACAGAATCAGGAATATCCTGAGTTGGAAGGGACCCACAAGGATCTTGGAGTCCAACTCTGGCTCTGCATAAGACTGCCCAATGTCAAACCCTATGTCTGAGAGCACTGTCCAAATGCTTCTTGAATTCTGGCTGCTTGGGACCACTACCCTGGGGAGCTTGTTCCAAAGTGTAGCATTTTGTTTCACCTAATTTTATTGAATAAATTCTGCTTTCTGTTCACTGGGAAGTAGCTGCTGTGTAATATGTAAAAGTCAAGAGACATAAAAATAAAATAAAGCCACATATTTGGAATATGTTGTATAAAAATATTCATCATATTCAGAATAAACACTTCTTGGCACAAAGTAATTTCAGCTGTTTCTAAACTTCATATCAATTATGTCTCTTTGAAAAGTGTTAGTTTCTCACACTTGAGCCATTCCTGTGATGTTTTGTTCTGAGTTATACTTCTACTTGCTTTCCTTTGATTTTTGGTATGAATTCATATCACGATAAAAAGCCTCCCAATCATTTGTAACACGCAAAGGGGAAAATGCAAAAGTTATCCTGCTGTACAGGCAAAAAAATAGTCTCTCTCTTGTTTACTCGTGAAATGAACTGTAAGAGAACTTGAATATCCTTTTCATGCTGAAAATGCCATATGAACTAGGCAGAAATAATTGCCTTAGGCTCCTGTGGTAAATAGTGGATTAGCAAGAGGCACTCAGTATTGAACTAGCTATAACCTTTCCTTTAGGATGGCAGAACTGGCATGGTATCAAACCCATTATCTCCACTGGTAAAGCAGGGAGGGATACCAAAGCAGACAGACGCTCTCTTTAATGTCTTGTCTAAGCTATTTTATTGATCTCTGGCAAAATCCTCTCCCATCCACTATGTCTCGTCTGCATGAGGTGAAGCTGCACAGAACAATTCAAAGCACTCAAATTACAAGAGCTATTTTGATAAAAAAAGCCACTTTCAGCTTTTGTGTGGCTATTTCTATGATAAAAATTCCATGTGTTAGGCTCTGTAGTCCAGTAAGTAGATCATGGGCACAGAGATTGATTGAGAAGTTACAGTTCCTGTAAATGAAGGTAGATTTTCAAGGGAGTGGGAGTCTGACCCAAGATGCTTTTACTTCTGTTCATCTTGAGATTCCTGTGGCTAGATTCAGACTTTTTCCTTTGTGCACTTCAGGTTTCCATTGATCTCTCCCAGTTAAGAGCTTTCAGTAGTTCCCGAAATCTTGCCTGTGGTGAAATCCTGGACTTGTTAAAGTTGAAGGAAACTTTGGAATTTTTCCAACATATCATCTGCTACAGATATTTCTGAGCATTCAGAAATGAAGAACTAAAAATGAGATTCCTGCACTTCCTGATGAGCAAAATAGAGAAAATGATTAACTGTATCTGTAAAATATATTATAATCTGTGAGAAGTTGCATTTGAGTGATTAGAAAAGAGATTTCCTTTTCCAATATCAACGAACCCCCAAAAATTCAAAATATCATTCCATTAAACTTGTTTTACATGCTTTTACATTGAATTATATTTCAACTACCTACATAAAGAAAAAATCAAAATTAAAAAACTGCTTCCCTCTTCCTTGTCAGCATTTACATAAATGAGAGGGTAGGATGATGAATTCAGGGCTGAGAGTAGGTCTGCAAGTTCTGTGCCTGTATCCCCTGTAACTCTGCATTGGTTTGGGACATTTTCATACCGGGAATATTTTGAACATGATTTTTGGCATGAACTTATGTAGATTAAATCTTCTCTTCTATATGCTGCGTATAGAGAAGCGATGTTTTTCAAGAGAAATGCTCAGCATTCTGGATGAGATGCATAAGGCAATTTCAGAAGACAGAAATCTGCCTCTCACACCAAACTGCACATCTTGTTTTGAGTATGGTTCAGACTATGCTGGGGATTCTGATATGTACAGCAGCAGCAAAAGCAGCCTGCTCACTCTCCTTTGACTGTGGCTGCATTCTGCCCATTTTCCTTGATTCCCATTGCCTCTTGCAATCCAGAAGGCACATAGGGTTGTTACTGAGCTCCATGCTGACTGATAAGAGAGGACAGCACAATGCTGCTACAGCACTTTCCCTGATTCAGGGGCACATGCTGTGGCACTGTCTGAAAGTTAGACACCACCACTAACTGTCATGCTGTCCTGTTGGCATGAGGGCATTTGTAACATACAGATTGGCCCCTAGGACTTTCAATGGTCTACCTGATAATGTTGAAACTGCCACATAACAGGGAAAATTATTTATCATATGCATTGCATGCCATATATATGATATATAAAATATAAATGATGCCACTCTGCAACCTTACTAGTAGAAGTCAGTTAACTCCCTAAGATAAAAAATAATTGTGGGAGTAGAAGAAGACTGATGACTCCTCATCACTGAGGAATCGATTTCAGATAAACTTGAGAATACTCCATTAACATTTGAGCAGGTCCTAAGTAGTTACACAAGGCTGCAGCTCAATTGGATTTTCTAAACAAGCAGATAAACAATAGCTCTCTTGAGATACACCATCTGTATTCAATAATAACTTGAAAATTTCATAGTAAAAATGGGCAGTAGGAATCCAAGTATGGGAACCCACTGAGAAGATATTGTTCTAAAGGTGTGGGTTTCCACAGCTATGTCCTAAGCCAAGGGTCTAGTGTAGAAATAGATGAATTACACCTCAGATTTATCTACTTCTCTGCTGACTGTAAAGAGAACCAGAGCCAAGCGCTCAGATGGGGACTTGGCTAAATCCTCATTATTGAGGTGGAAGGTTTTGCAGGATAGTTGTGTTAAATGATAGTTTAGATAATTAGATAAATGATTGTATTTCTCATTTTAGAATGCTCACAGAATATTCTCAAATATCCCTTGAAATCTTGTCCCTCAGTTTGAGCCTATTTGTGAAAGGAAAACTGTGCTCCTGTGACATTTCTAGGCTGGCATTATTCAACCAGCCAAGAGAGTTCCAAGCCAAACACCACATCTGAGTGGCGCTCTGATTTTCTAGGTGAAGTTCTAGTGAAGAGGGTGAATCTGGACCTTTCCAAGGTTATGTTGTTACCAACTCCCCCATACTGTGATTTCTGGTGAGATAAGCACTAGTCCTCTATATACATTATACTACTTATAAACCTCGTTGCTTCATTACCCTTATGTCAAGTAGTACATAACCCAGGCTGCGGTCAGAAGACTGCTTTGAGAACTAATTGGGGATAGAAGAAATAAAAGTAAAAAGGATTTCTGTAGGCTGTGTTTTCTGAATATTTCCTTGATGGAGAAGAAAGTATTTTTGTAAGCTATCTTTATAGACCAGTTCTGTTGCTTAAGAGTATCAACCAGTGCACATTAATTTGCTGTAACATTTTGAAGCTTTAGAACAAGCTGCTCCCAGGATTTTTGTGCCCTGGTGAATATTGGTATGAGGGAAATGAATTAGATTTCAGATTTTTGTACGTCCTGAGTGCAGTACTTTCCCTCTATATTACTGGCTGAAAAACAGACTCAGAGGTAACTTTACTGCCAGATGTCTCAAGATTATATTAGCTACCTCAGTGTTCTGTTGTGAGAACATTGTTTTTTCAGAAATGAAGCTTTTGTGGAGGGAACAGTCTGGAAGCACCAAGTGAATGATCCCCTGCCAGGCATGACTCTTGATTGCTATGAACGGTGATTTGGGCTGGAAAGGATGAGGAGTAAGATAGGAAAGAGAAGATGAAGTACTTATATGCTTATAGGCTTGTTCTTTCTGTAGAAGAAATGATTTCAACAATGCAAGGAAGTGGGAAGATATTCCAATTGCAAAGATGTATTTCAAAGAAAGAACAGGGCATATAAAAACTTTCTGATAGTAACTGTGGTAGCACTACAAAAATGAGGGATAGGGCAGGTGAAATACTGCCCAGGCACAGTTGTGCCTGCTCCATTCTAGGAAGGCAGCATGGAGATGGGCCAGATTGTGGCTGCTGCAATGGGCTACTTGCTGTGTGGCATGCACCACAAATGCAGGGGCATTATGGCTGGCTGGGAAGCACCAAAGGTGTTACCCTGTAGACTTTTGATAAGCCCTGGCCTTCTCTCCTCCAGATTTGAGGTCTTTAAAGAATGCATTTTATCAATTTTATTTCACCAGAAAAATTGTATGATCACAGCCCATGGAGATCTGCAGAGGATAAAGTAGGATTCTTCTCCCTAATTTATGGCTTCTGCCTCTGACGTAGACAATCTGCATCTGCTCCACTCACTGTAGACTCCCTTTGAGTCAATGAGGGGGAATAAACACTTTTAGGACATGAATCATCTGATGCATTGTAGACATTTACATTAGGATTGGATCATTTCCACTGTAGCATTGCCTACTTCCTCTCTACTTGATTATAGAGAGAACTTGGCTCAGAAATAGATGTCACCAGCTAAAGTTAGGCGAAATTAATCCCACACAGGCATCCTGCTGTAGAGATGCTAACTAAATGGGTATTCAGGAACATCTTTTTTCCTGTTGTTCTGAGAAGGAAATCTAGAAAGGCAGGAATGGGGATGGTAGGCATGTTCTAGAGAAATCTATATAAGAAACAGAGCATAGCAGATATTTGTAAAAGAGCTTGAAAAGTGGTGAATAGGGTGGTGAGAAGATTGCATCTGATTACAAATTATTCAGAACAATCTAATTTGAAATTGACTGCAAAGAGCTGTAGCAGAAAATCATAATAGTGAGTAACTGGGTAATAAAATGACAAATGAAAATTAATGCTCATAAGTGCAAAGTAATGCAAATGGAATAAAAATAAGTCAAACTATTCGTACATAATAACAGGCTCTAAATTAGTGATTACCATTCAGGAAATACATTTTGGAGTGACTGTAGGCAGATTTCTGGAAACTTCAGCCAAATGGATAAAAGAAGATATTATATAAATTCAAATTTCTTTGTTGTGTGTATTACACAGTCAGGCTAGATGCTAGGAAATAAATTTCTGTGAGGGTGGTCAAAGACCAGAACAGGCTTCCTAGAGAGGTGGGTGATGCCCAGGCTGTCAGTGTTCAAGGGGCAAGTGGACAATGCCCTCAGTTACACACTTCAACTTTTGGTTAGCCAAGATGGACGTGATGATGTTTGAAAGTCCCTTCCAATGGAACTATTGTATTACATTCCAGTTCAGCAAAAAATTCTTGAATAATTAGTTCTTGAACAGGTAACCACTGGAAAATAGCATTCATTTTATCTTTGTGGAGTTTGTTATATCTTGGTAAACTTCTATTTCTTACACGGGTTCCTAAAATTCTGGCTCATTATTGCTGTTGGGTCCATATGCTGGGCTAAATGGCATTTAGCGTGATGCAGTGTGACAGTTTGTGTGTCAGTAGGTGTGAAAAGAGTCTGAGAGAGAAACACTGTGGAGGAGGACCGTGCCAAGTCTAAACTGAACAGGTGACCACTGCTGACATTCTTGAGTGTAATCCTGGCATAATGATTGGCAGAGCTCTCCTCAACAAGACATAATAATGTGAACTTCTGACCTGGAAAAACAGCTGTAACTGGGAGAATGTGTGCAATCTATAGTTTTCTAGTTCAGTGTTAATGTGAAGTAAAAGGTTCTTGGTTTGGTTGAGGTATGTTCTGGGCAAAATGGCTCTATGTGTTATCAGAAGCAAATGAGCCACAATTTGCATTTTCGAACATCAAAAGCTCTGAGCAATGTGGACTGCTGGTGGTGTAACTCAAAGCAGCTGGAAAATTGCTTCCTGAGAAGTATGAGGCTGACTTTTCTTCCCTCTCTCCTCCCACAGTTACTACGTATATCTCTGGACAGTTAAAGGCTGAAATCAATGCAGCAGACTCAGACTCATTCCTTTCCTGGTGGTTTGGTCTGTTGAAAATTATTGTAAGGAACACCAGAAATCTGAGGACTGGAATGCAATTTTTTGTTTAGGATACCAAGGATGTGGACCCATGATAGATGAAAGGGAACTTAGTCATAATTATAGGTTCTTCCTAACTGTGGAAGGAGACGGTAGAAAAGTAGCAGATCCAGCTACAGTGTCCTGAGTTGCTTATTTCACAAATGTTGTTTACTTCCTAATGGTATAATGGGGACAACTTAGGAAGATGATTAATTAAACATCTTAATTCTTCCTTTGTTTATATTTTTTTTTTTACACAGTGACAGAGCCATGGATTTTTCCTTGCCTTATACTAACACACAAAGTTGGAATTAAGCCTTAACTTCTTACTGCACTCAGAATATCACTTTGTTTCGCTAAAACAAAACAGACATACAATTTCAAACAGCTGTATTGGAATGGGAATAGTAATAGTTATGACATTATGAAGAAGCTGAGAAGTGTTCTTACTGGCTGCACTGTTATGAAGAGCACAAAGTCATTCAAAAAGTGTCATACTGAGCTTATTGAATTGATGGCAGTCTTCATTAGGGTTTGGTACTGGACCCAAGGGTTTCTTCTGTGCTGAAAAATGAAGAAAAGAGCGAGAGAGAGGAAAAGCATCCCGATGCTTAATCGAAATTCACTGATACATTCAGAATCAAATCTGCAGTCTCCAGTGATTACAATCCTTCTGCAACAACTTGCTGCCCTTCCACCCCCTCTCCCTCCACTGTCATTTGGCAGAGGAAGGATTGGGTCTGTCTGGGTTAACTGGTGCCTGTTGTTCTGCTCACTCAGTTCTAACTTCAGTTCTTTGAAGTCTCTCCTATTGACACAGCCAGCCACCTGGACCGTTAGATTCCTGGGAAGGTTTTCAGGACTGGATTGAAACAATTTGAATTTATGATTTATTTCAAAGTAGGGCAGATTTGGCTTGGCAGTCTGTGGGATGTGATAAACAAGGAATTCCAGAAGCAGCATCATTTCAAGAAGCATACAAATACTGTAAAGTTACCATTTTATTTTGCAATATTTGCAGATTAGTAGAATTCTGCTCAGAGTGAATGGCAGTCAAAACCATGTAGCACAGCTTTAGCTTGTTCAGTGGAAAGTTTACACGTTTTCTTTTGTGGCTGGTGCTCATGGAGTCTTACTTCTCCCCTGCAGCCAGAGCCATTGCTCAGACCAGCTGAGCAGGAGCTGAGTCCATCCACCATCTCAGCAGGACTGGTTGGGTGAAGAACATGGAATATAAAATAAATGAAAGTGACATACATCAACAGTTAAATGAAAAAAATCTTTGTGGCGATTTGCATGTTGTCAGTTCTTGCCTTCCAGCATAAGCAAATTGCTTTTGCTATGCAACTGTTTTATTGATACAGCATTAGCACAGAGTACACATCAAGAAAATATGAATTTTTCCTTGGGGATATCAGGGAACTTTGTTAGAAGCAACACATAGTTTTACTGTTTTCTTGCTGCCTTTGGCCTTGAGAAATTGCATTTCTGTTGTCTCAACTGCAATCCGATTTAAGCCCAAAAACTCCAGAGCAAATCCCCAGATGCTATCATGGTGTCTTCATGATTCAATGATCTTTATACATAAAATCTCCTGCTGCTTTTAGGATTGTTTCCTTGTCATGGCTGGAGTAGTATTTCAGTAAACTTGGAAACACCCCACTGAATTCCTTGCTATCTTTACTAAGGTGCTTCATCTACTCAGGCTAATGCACCTAAAATCAGTTTCTGTATTTCAGCAAAGTGCTGCTGTCTCAGATAAAAACACACAGTTACAAATGTTCATAATTCAAAATTACTTTTGTCTGTATGATTTTAACAGTGCAGTTAACACAGATGCTCCCTGTTAATATCGATTCCAAAAGATTGTTTTCCACAATTTCTACCTGTAATGAAGATCTAGAGACAGCAGTTTGTGTTCTCCCCTTCTTGTTTTCCAGCAGTGTTACCATTCAAAAACTAATTTCGAATTAAGCCTCTTGCATACTTACATGTTTTTTTTACTATTTTTCTTGTATATTTCATCTTCTAGTCCATGTGGTTTACATGCTGCTCCTGTGTGATTTAGTGGGGATAATTTTCTAGAGACACTTACAACACTTTCTTCTAAAGAACATATCCAAGGTGCTCAAGTTCATATACCTGCCACAGAGAAAGCATTACTAAATCACTTTTCTTCTTTCACATGCCTCCCAAAAGGTAGAGTATTTAATTGCACTCCATGTTTCTCTCTCACTGAATGCCAGTCACAGAGCAAATTGTTTAAACTTTTATAATACAAAAGCCAAAAGTGACTGGACTGGAAGAGATTACACTCTCGGTAAATCGCTTTACCACCCGCCAGATTGAATCAATACCTTCTTTTCCTATAATATGGCTTAAAGTAAAAAAAAAGAAAGCAACCAAAGAATTCCATCCTCCTCAAACATCAACAACAACAACAAAAAAATCCATGCACAAAACCGAAAACAATGCTCAAGGGTTTAATTCAATGAAAAATAAACAAAGTCATGCATACATTTCAGATTAGTGTATAATGTTTGAATTTCTGGATATAAATTCGTAACTTCACTTTAAGATATATTCTATCCAATGAGACATCCTTAAGGGAAACATGCCTCAGATCCACCTTTTCCTTTGAGCAGAGCCTTTTGTCATTGATAGCAATTCCTGCGTCTGCTTCTGCCTGAGTCCTGCAGCTCCTGGAGAAAATCAGGAGACCTTCCTACCTGCAGTTACCCAGAAAGAATGTTTGGTCAAAATACAAAGCAGAAAAGCAGGAGTGGAACAAGAACAGTCCTCTGGGCACTTGCAGCCGAACTACACCAAGAATGGGAGCACTGACAGTACTGCTGAACCAGAGCCAGTTCTGCAGCTACTGCCTGTGTCTATCAGCTTTTCAAGAATGGTATGTGGAGTCATCCTGTTCCAGAACCCTGAATACATACTGCCTCCCAGTACATCTCTTCACTAAACTGGACATAACTGCAGGCTCTCAGTCAAACCCTGTTCAACTTAAAGGCTGATCCAGCTTATAGATTTGTTCAGACGGTACATTTTAGTTGAAGAAAAGATGAAGTAAAACTCAGCTCCTTGTTTTCAAATCTAGACTGTTCTCCACCCTTAGACCAGGGCCTTTCTATTAGCTGAGTATAAAAGGGCCTCCTGCTGCTGCTTGTTTTCTGGCAGTAATCATCACAGGTGCACCTGGAATACAGGATGGTTTGTTGAGTCCAGTGAGCTGCTTTACCTCCCCCTCTCCTCATTTAAATCACTGAAAAATAAATGCAATGGCAAGTCATATGCAACAAAACTCTCTGTGTGGGCATAGAAGTGTCTGCTACAGTTATTGGCTGAATTAACTGTGTACTTAGGGAAAGCTGACAATCCTACAGGATGTGTGTTCTTAGCACAGAAGGACCTGGATTTGCTCTATTCAGGAAATGCAGTTATTCCCCTTGGAATAATTATGAGAGTACAGTTACACTTCAGAACAGATGTTCATATCCATGGGAGACAAGTGTCACGGCACTTTTCAATTCCTTGTTTGAGCAAATCTGTCGCTGTATTGCCCCAATATGCAATATAAACATGCATTATAAACATGTCCTAATTGGGCTAAGCTCTCCAAGATAAAGCTTTCAGGATGCTTAACACTTTCTGAAAATGGGACGAGTCTACAGCTGAAATTTGATGTATATTTCAGGTACTCCTGCATGAAAGAAAACAGCTTCTGTCTGCCACCCACTCACATTTCCCATGGCTGCTCACTCTGTTGTTACCTCTTCTGTTTCTTCTACAGCTCACAGGGATGAGCAGGGAACAGCATCAAGTGCCTGATGCGGCTGAAAATAGACAGTGCATTTTGCCAGGTTATTTTTCAGGCAGATCAGTTGCCTGATAGAACTCAGAGCGTGAACACTTCTGGTAGCACAACGGAGATGGAGGAGAGGCAATGAGAAAGGAGGCCTGGGATTTCTTAGATTGCTTTGAGCTGAATGAGAAACCAGAGCTGGAAATGTTTCACAGTTTTTCTATGCTTCCCAGCAAATAAAAGTTGTGACTATTTCTCTGCCCCAATTTACGTGAAAGCAAAATGGCGTACAGAGGACTATAAAAAGGAAGTGATTAATCTCTGCTTTATCTCCGCTTCCTGTGAAGATCAGCAGTGTTCTTCTGGATGAGTGTTTTGCTTAGAGTGAGCTTTGTGTGCTGCAGCTGCAAGACTGCAGACGAGCTGCTCCAGGAAGAGCATAGTGGTGTCAATGGGTAGCAATAGGAAAGAGTAGTTTGTGTCAGACTCATATGTGGATTGTTCTGTGGATTGTTCATTTTTACTATCTGGAAGCCTGCAAACATCATATGGCCATGTCCCTGTGTGAACAGTTTACGGGCTGGTTTGGCTCAGTTCCGTGACCAGCGGGGTGGGGAGATTTTGCAAAGTCTGCACCTCCAGAAAAGGGAAACAAGGGACCCCAAAATAATTAAAAACAACAGCAATGATCTGAGGAGAAACAAACTAATTTACTAAATATGGTATCAGAATGCAAGATAACACACTATAATACAATATAATTAGAATTGAAGCCAATAAATCAAATACAATGAGAGAGTGTGCAAATGGTGGATAGGCTTCACCATAACACTAAGGTGAGATGTGCAGTCTGGTTGAGCAGCAGGAAGGAGAGCCTGATGAACAAGGATGCATCAGGTGAACTTGCCAGGGGTTGTATCTCCTCTCTGACCACAAAGCCCCTTGGGGCATGAAGTTCTCTTCTGGACAGGTACCCAGAACTTGAGCACCCAGAACACTTTAACTCCCAGTGCATACATGATATTATGATGTGATATACTGATAACCAAAAATCATAAAACCATGACACCCTGCTAGGAAAGGAATAACACTGTTGACCACAACTATGGAGGTGATTACAGGAAAGGGAAGGTTGCCTGCCAGCTGCCAAGTTTTTCCAGAAATTCCCACACAAATGCTGAAGATGTGCAACTGTACAGAACTTTCTTACAGGGGAATAGCTTCAGCCACCTCCAGAAGCAGCAGGTTAGGTGGAGGTGTCACAAACAAGGTCACAAACAGACTTCGTTTAGAGATGGGCAAGACTAGAAAATCCTGTTTGCTCTAGTCGTGGTCCTTGTTCCTCACTGATTCATTCCTATAATGTGTTTCAGTCTTTGGTATTAATTGTGTGTGTGTGTAGGAGGTGAGGAGTTGTTTGGTACGGTAAATTCCATCATTAATTCCTACAAAATAAGGAGATGCTTGTTTCTGCTTTCTTATAATACTATCACCATATCACAGGCTGTATCCCATCACTGACATCTGCCCTGGTTTATAGTACCAACTTCCTTCAGCTTTGTTTTCTTAAATGTTAAGCATTCAAAATTGGGCAATATGAGCATGATCGTGAAAAGCCTTAAAATGCAGTTTTCCCAAGGGAGATTGTTAGGTAGTAACCGGGAGTGATTTCTCTTGTCATTAAGCCTATCTCCTAACAGTGTAACTTCATTTACTGCCATTGATTTTCTCTTGATTTTGTTACATCTGATTTATATGTTTATGAAAGAGAACAAGATCAAAGCAACGATGAAATCACTTAGAGTCACTTTGTGATTTATTCTTCTCACTGTCACCAAAGTAGAACAGTTTCATAATCAGCAGAGATCTCCTTACAGGCTTTCATCCAGGAAGGCATTTAAATGCCTATCCAAGTCTGCTCCTGTTCAAGAAAACAGGTCTTGGACTCGTGCATATCACTGAGTAAGCGATCTCTTCCTAAATCAAAGTAATGACAGTTAGGTTTAGTTCTGTATGGGTGATGTCATAGCTGACTAAGTGATGTTAATAATAAGCCAAAGGACACATCACTGTAATTAATCTTTAAATCTACAGATTGTGAAGTACTTTTTTGTGTGGATGCTTACTATGCATGTGTACCCTGCAGATAAATCTAAGAAAGAAAATGTCCTATCAAATGGGTCATGTAAACATAAAAATGTTCTGCTGCAATACGGCTATCTCATCAGATTCGTGGTGCCTCTATAGTTTATTAATTTATCCATTGATCACACCTAAATTCCTGCTCAAGTAACTTCAACAAATTAATACATTCTTAGGAGAGTTAGGAGAGTTTTGCTTTTCAGAAAAAAATGAAAAGTACATTAAAAGGTAAAAATAAGATTCTCTATCAAAAAAAAAAAAATGTCATGTAATCATTTTTCACTAAACATGACAGAAAAAAAATGAGGAAGAATGATGTTTTTTAGGCAATCAGTATGTGGGTTACAGTTAAGAAAAAAAAAAAACATGCACACAAAGGAGAAGGTTTGATAGAGTATTACTAAGCCAGAATGAAGTTTCAGAAAACTCCGTTAAAAATCCTCCAGTTCTGCTTGAACTTTCTCACATACCTTAAACAGTTTTGCTTACAAAAGATAAAACCAAGACTGATACACTGATTTTATTCACGTTTTCAGTAGAGCACAGGTAAATCAGCCACAAGATGGCAACAGACCATGCCGTGAAGGAAAATTACTGCAGATGACTTTAACCCCTTCACTCCTGGCTGAAGTACACTGCTTGTTTAGCTTCAGGAAAATTAATGAAGGATAGACAGGGGAGTAAATATTTTAGGAAAAGATAACTGATGATCCCATGGCTGCTATAACAATGTTTCTTGTTTCTACTCCCTCTCCATTTACTGCTATTTGCGTGCAGGGACCTACAGGTTTGACTGAGTGAAAGCCCATGATCATCCTGCAGTAAGAAAAATGGAGTACTTGTGAATATTGCAGAAACAACAATATGAGCTGCTCTTGGCAGTCCAAAGGATAGTTTCATCGGTAGAAAGAGACCGATGCACTTCTGCCCTACAGCAATAAAAACAGAGACAGCATAATGTTATGAAAAGGGATGGAAAGAGGATAGCACAGTGTTCAAAGCCATGCTTTTAGAGACTAATAACAAAAACTTCAGCAGCAAACTAAAGACCCTGGGGGTAAGAGGTGGTGAAAAGGCACCTGAAAGTCTTGTATGAGCATACAATAGCAATGAGTCACCATCCAAGGCAGCTGCAGAAAAGAGCAACGTGATCATAGGATGCGGCAGGTGAACTGCAATTTTTAGATATTTGGAAGGACGTGGTGTTGATGTTTGTTTGCATTCCTCGTGTGCTGCAGTGATGAGGTATATTAAGGCACTGCTGGTGGGGCATGGAGGCAGCTCCTCACCTTTTGCCTGGAATATAACTCAGTTTTCTGATGTGGTTACAAGGTAAGAAGTTGGGAAGTGCCAGGCTGACATACAGCATTTGCAGAATCAGGATTAAAGTATTCATTAGATCTGAGGGCAAGAGGAAGTTTCCCTTAGGTGAGAAGGTCAGTGATTATTGAATGTGGTTTATGCTCTCCTGGGTGACAGGAGGGTATTACTTAAATCCTAAGGAAACTCTTGTGACATGTTACAGATATTTTTCTGATTTTCTATTACTGCCTTCAGCTCATGACACACTGTGAAGAACAGGTAGATTCGTGAGATGCCTTCAGTCAAAATGCTTATTACATCATGCACTGCAGCAAAGGACTATGGACTAAACAGCAGTACTACTTTCTGTCATATGATCCTACATAGCAGTATTTTATTAGTCCTTGTCCCTAACCGTTTGGTATAGAAATACTGAGGAAGTTACAAGTTAAATGAATCACCAATCTAGAGTTAGGCCACAAATAGGCAAGATATAGATGAGAAGTCTGATTCCTTTTCTGTCCTCCTTAGAAATTGATTCCCTACCACACTACCTTTGAATTGCCATGTTGCTACTACGCTCTCAGACTGCCCACTGCTCATAAATATCAGAATAATAAATCTGTTAAAGTGTTGACCACTTCTGGCTATCCCGCGAAAGGTCATGCTTCATGCTATGATATCCTCTGCATAAAATCAGACAAAGCAAATTGAAATCCTTTCCAACCCTTGTAGACAGCTGGGCTGTACTTTGTCACTGGAGATTGAATTGCTAATACAATTTTGCTTACAGTTCTCAGTCTTTTTGTATAGATTTAAAATTTAACAAGGAGTTATTTGCACCAGCTACAAATTTATTATTAGGTTGCTCTGTTTATTTGTTTTTATTAATTCCACTAAAGGATAGGTATATGTCCTGATCAACCACCTTGATTATTTTATTGTAAATTGCATATCAGTTATTTTCTGCTCCTCACTGATGACAGTTTCAGTGAAGATAAATACGTTTTTCTTGCTGTACAAATTGCATTATTACAGACCAAGACAGATGGAGAGATGTTTAATGAGTAGTCCAAGTTTTCCCTCTAAATTTTATTTATTTGGGGTACACAAGAACAAAGACTGATGGAACTGTTTTACAAGAATATTATCCATGAATGGAATACATTAAAGTTGTAGTGTAATGACAGGGATTCACTATTTACATGTGATAAATAGTGAAGATAAAGATAAATGTCAGTTAAAAGGTCCCTATCTTCCAAGTCCTAGATGGAACCAATTCATCTTATAATAAATATTACACTGGTGCTACCAACCAGAAAATAAATACATTTGGTTTAAAAGGGAAAGGAGAGAATGCTCATGGAAAAAGATAGCTCTGCTGTTTCCGTATAGCTCATAAAATATATTTATATATGTAAGATAATGTACATATATATAATACACTACAGGGTCTAAGGTATGGAAAACACTACTAAATTGCCAGAGCTTCTCCAAACATTTAAGAATCATAGAATGGTCTGGGCTGAAAAGGACCACAATGATCATCTAGTTTCAACCCCCCTGCTATGTGCAGGGTTACCAACCACTAGAACAGACTAGAAGAAGCCTATTTGTGGGAAAGGGTTAATTGCATTTCATTGTGTGATTTTTGACAACTTGCAATAGCCTTCTGAAAAAATGTTTGTAAAAAAAATCTAGTTTTTTTTTTTTGACCAATTACGTTTTCACTTAGGAAATAATCTGCTTTTAAAAGAATGCCATTTCAAAATGATTGAAACAGAAAAGGAGTGGCTTGAGCTCTGTCTTGTCTCTCTCTCTCTCTCCCTCTCTCTCTCTCTCTCTCTCTCTCTTTATTTATTTATTTTTTGGCCTATAATACATTTGTGAGCACTGTCAAGATTCTGCCTATTATGACTTAGCAAAGTAACCTGAAAAATCTTATAAATTTGCACAGGAAGTGAAAACTGTTTTCCATGTGGCTTTACATATTGTGTGCATTTTCTGATCATTTTTTTTTAGCTCCACAGTGCAGAAGTATTTCATTGTATTTCTCTACTCTCCTGTCCTAAGTCCTACAGCTTCCTCCTTTCTAAAATGACTCCAAAAGGCAACAGTTTCCTCTGTTATTGATTTCATGTATCACGATTTCAATCTGTTTCTTGTTGAGTATGTCACCATGACTTTGCATGTCTGATTTCATTCTCTAGAAAGTGATGCCTAGATATTGCTACCTGTATGAGTGGGCAGAGTTCTGATCTGACATTCATTCTGCACACTTCATCTGAAGTGCAGCAAGAACTGCACAAAAAGAGGTCCTAGATCCACATTATTGCTGGAGCACATGTAGAACTCCAAGAGCTAAAATCTGTCTGCAGCTATAGCAAGTTACGTTATGTATGAAAGAAAACCCAAACGCACCTGACACCGAACAAAAAACAACAACCAAAAATTCTGGAACAAAGATTAAAACTATTGTCACTGAATTTATCTGGGAACCATGCACAGCTGTTTCTGTAGAAGTTATACAGTATCAAGGTATTTGTATTCTGCCTGTTTTGCAACAACTTTTCTTTTTCTTCTTTTTGTTGCCTATTTATTTCCAAACAAGGTAATTTATGAGAAATTTCAAGGAAAACAGAATCGCTTGTCTCTAGTCAGTTAAAAATGCAGGTACAAAACTTATCGAAGTGTGTCACTCCTGAGCATCTAAATAGCTAAGTACCCATTAAAGTGACTATAAGCCAAAAGTTTCAGCCAAACTTTTTACAGCTCTTTGTTCACTCACCCTTTTCAAACACACAGATTTTTCTATGCGTTTGAATCTGTCTTTTCTTTCCTTTCATTTACTCTGACTCACTGATCACACATCATTAATGGTATTTTCAGTGCTACAGCTTCTCCATCTGTGAAATGAGGAACATCTATATTTGCTGTTGTGTCAAGGTAATAGATGTATTAGAAATACCACAGTTAGTCATTATTTTGTTCCCATTTGTAGGCAGCTCCTTAAATCAAACTGCTGAAGTACTTCTTCCTGTTGCTCTGAGGCACTGCAATTTGTTGTGTTCGAATATTGTTACTATTCTAAGCTACCTTGAAAGAAGGACAAATACCATCCTCTGTAGCATTTAGGTAGGTAAAGTTTTACTGAGAAGTTGACTGACTTGTTTGTAAATGGGATAAAATGCACAAGATTAGACTATATACCACTTCACTAAGGGTAGTGAAGTGACTTACATCAGTAAGAGTAGCTATAAAATGCTACAATAATAGAATTCAATGGCTGCTTTTTTTTTTTTCTTTTTTCTTTTTTTTTTTTTTATGTTTGGATGCTGTTGATGCTGTTTTCAGTTACTCATGAGGATTATAAAGTTAATGGAGAAATAGCCTACTGGATGTTTTTTAGTGAGGTATCTTCATATCTGTATATAGATATATATAATCATAGCATGGCTGAGGTTCAAAGGGACCTCTTGAGGACAACTGTTCCCACCTTCATTTCAAGCACGGATGCCCAGAACAGGGTGCCTAGGATCACTTCCAGGCAGCTTCTGAAGATTTACAAGGAGGAGGCTCCACAGTCTCTCTGGGTAGCCTGGGCCAGTGCTTCATCACCTGTATGGTAAAGAAGTTCTTCTTGATGTGTTCCAGTTTGCACCCACTGGATTTTGTCCTGACACTCTGTCCTTCAGGCTTAATGCATGTTGGCTATGGACATATCTCAAAAGAGAAGCTGTAGATGAATGAAGTGTGTTTCTTGTGGCTGCATCAATACATAAGAAATTTAATTAATAAAAATTTAGGAAGGTTTTAGCTTATGATGACTGAAGAGAAACCTCTGGCGTAGGTTTAAAAATCTCAACCTCCTTTATCCCAGTAAGCAATTCAAACACGTAGACTAAAAAGCATATGGTTAAAATGAAACAGGAAAAAAATCTCAAAAGCCCCCAGGATTTCTGCATACTTGCTGACAGTAATTCTGACTATAGTCTGCTATCTCATACTTTTGTTGTTTAGAAAGAACAGACTATGAGAAGTTTAGGAGCTTGAGGAAAGGCATCCATTCAGTAGGACAGTGTCCATTTACAGTTTACATGGAGGTGGTAAGACATAGGGTAGGAGATGGCACAATCCTGTTTGTGGTGAATGTGTGTGTCTTTACGGGAAAGTGCATTGTAGTGTTCTACTCAGATATGCTTAGGCTGCACAGGTGACCTGCACTGAAGCAGAATAAAAAGGATGGGCAGGTTTGAACACTTGGGTCCTGATGTCCAAGAAGGCTCCAATGTTACAAGCAATGTGCAGCACTCCCCTCTCTGCTGCTCTGTCCTTGCTTGATCTCTCCTCTGTAACATTCTTCACACCCACATCTTATGACTATGATAACCTCCACATATTCACAAACACTTTGTTCTGCTATGCCATCTTGTTCACTCTGAAGCACCTCAGCAGCACCATGACCAGAGGACCTTCTCTGCTCTGAGCTGGTGTGGCCTCCACCTTGAGCACTGGGTGCAAATATGGGGACAACAATACAAGAAGAACATTAAACTATTAGAGAGCATCCAAAGGAGGGCCACAAAGATGTTGAAGGGTCTGGAGGGCAGGGTCTGAGGAGTGCTGAGGCTCCTGTGTTTGCTCAGCACACAGCAGAGGAGCTGAGGGGAGGCCTGACGGCAGCTGCAGCTCCTCACAGGGAGCGGAGGGGCAGCGCTGAGCTCTGCTCTGTGTGACAGCGACAGGGCCCGAGGGAACGGCGTGGAGCTGCGTCAGGGGAGGGCAGCTGGGGGTCAGGGAAAGGGGCTGCACCACAGGGCGGAGGGCATGGAATGGGATGCACAGGGCTGTGGGCACGGCCCCAAGTGCCGGAGTTCAACACTCTCAGACATTGGGTTTGGTTTTGGGTGGTGCTGCGTGGAGCCAGGGGTTGGACTCCATGATCCTTGTGGGTACCTTCTGACTCATTTTATGAATTTTATGAAATTAAATCTCACCTAACCTGCTTTATGCTATCCTCTGGACTTGCTCATTTGGCCAAAGCCGTGTAGAGAAAGTCTCACAGAGAGCGTTCTTCCTCTGCTCTCTTCCTCCTGAAACACTTCTGAAGTCTCTGAAGCACAGAGATTCTGTATTCATCTCATTTGTTAACTGCCTTCAAACAGCTCTTTAGACTGTTGCTTCTGAGTCTGGCCATTCATCATTAAATGAATGTTATCCAAATTTTGGTCCAAAATAGGATGAATTACAAGCATTTCAGTTTCAATTTCAGTCTCTGTTTGTTTTTCTCCAAGCTACATAATTGAGCTGCCATTTCTAAATCACTGTTCCTAGCTTCTTGTCGCTTAACATCTCCGGCATTTCAAGCAGATTAATCTTGAATCCTTTATTGTGCAACTACATTTCAAATGGAAATAGCATCAATTCCTAGATGTTATGAATCTCATCTTTGTACCACATATGGACGGTATTATTAGCACTTACAAAACCCAAGCAAGAATGAGCGCTAAATCACACAGGGTCGGTGTGTATGGGAATGGAAGGTGTCTTGTTCTGCACCATGTCTGTTCATAAGTGCATATCCACCTGCAGAAAAGTTGTGATGCTGCTAACAATCTGCTGTGTCAGTTACTGGATTTCCTTTGAGATGTAGAGGACTTCTGTTTGACTTCTTCCAGTTCCTCTGATCATTACCTGCTTTGTTGTTCAAATGAACTTCATTCGGATGGGAGGCTGTGCTTAGTGTATGGATGAGTTACAGTAAAATTCAGCCTGGCTGTTTGAAAAGTGTGCATCAAGATGGAATGTACGCACATAGCATCCACAGGCTGCCCAGTAATTTAGGGAAATCTTAGATAAAGCAAAACGAAACAAAAAACAAACATGGTATGTCAGTACCAAATTCTGAACTTTGATTTGTTTCGGGACTTAGGTTTCAAAAAATTTTAAGCTATTTTTCCATAGTTTCCTGTCTATTAACACAAGTAGGCTGTTGAAAAGAAAACAATTCAGTGTTACCCGTACGTTCTGCATGAGACAGTATGTTCTTGGAAATGAAGCTGAACTCATGAAGGGGCAGAGACACAGAGACTTAGAATGACTCCTCAGGACCAGCCTATCTACCCCAGGTATGAGAAACACACAGCAAAACCGGATCAGGGACTGAATTTTATAAAGTGGCTGCTTTGAGCAGGGAAAGCTATCATCTGTAGATAAGTGAAGATGATATTACAAAGGCAAAGAAGGCAGAAGGTCTGATGTGGACCATAAACTTGACTTGCAGAAAAGGAGGGAACAGGTGAAAAGTGTTGTGAATCCTTAAGGACAGCCCCAAAACATTAAAAGCTGCTTTGGTATAGAAAATACTTGGCCAGATTTGTGTTCCTTGCATTCCTGCAATGCTCTCTGTGAAGAAGTTAGTCATGTGGTAGACTGAACAGAGGGCTGTGGGGTCTTCCCCTCCCTGTCTCCCCAGGGTATGGAAAGGTCTGCCACAGAGTATAAGAAGTCCTGGAGGTAAGAGTTGTGTCCCGCTACTGCACTGCAGAGGTGAGCGGAGGAGCAGGGCAGCCTCCCACTTGGCTACGGCTTAGGCGCGGCGCTTCCCACAGCAGTCCCGCCCCCAGTACCGCGCCACGGGGCGCCGGGTGCCGGTGTGCCTGTGGAGGGCGGCAGGGGGCGCTGCTGCTACTCAGCCCGGTCGGCGGGGGGGCCGCCATTTCCACGACCGCCGAGTCTGTGTTACCCTTAGCGTGTGTTTCGCTGCAAAGGTACTTGCAAGTGCCTTATGTTAATGTCTTTTCCTTTTTCCTTGTTTCTCTCCTGAGAATTATCTTCTGCTGTTCTAGTATTAAATGTCTAAAATGTCAGCCGGCTAGTCACTGATTAAAAAGGGAATGACTCTTTCAGGTACATTTTAGGATAAAGTTTATTTCAGTGCCACTGCTGGAAGTGAATTAGCAGTAAGAAATGTGTATGTCAGAGCAGCTCAAATTATTCGGAAGGAGGAGAGTATTTGAGAAGTCACATTTTAATTAGCTTTGGTTTCTGCAGCTTGCTTTGCTTGAAAACACTGTCTTCAAAAGTGCTGCTTTAGAATGACTCTCAATTTTAATTTCTATGCACTCTGTGGACTTGAATTATAAACATAAGAGGATGCAGAAACAGACAAAAAAATCAGTGGCTGGGCTTCCCACTATGGCTACTTTAGCAAAGCAAAATGAATGCACTTCATGTAATAATCTGCAGTAATTTTTGGTATGTTAGTTTACTCTTCTCAGGACAGTTTAAATGCAACAATTAGCTGTTGTGACTATGTTATAATGTTATCAAATGGTAGATTAAACGTAGACTTTTGTTAGGCTTTAGAACAAGCATTGTTTAAATTACAGTACTGCCTGTGAAGTATATAGGTTGCCCATGTTTCTTTAGGCCAAAATGTTGCTTAAGGAAAAACGTAAGAATTAAGGGTACAATAATACACTGTCAGCGTTTACCCTCTCTGACAGCATGAGAAATGCTTCATTACTGTGATAGAGATACTAGCCTTAGATTTTAACAAATGTATTCAGCTGCAAGATGCTTCTCTGATCCCACTCTGGTGAACCTGCCTTACAATGCTGTGCCCTACACTCAAATTCCTTTTTTGTTTTGTTTTGTTTTTATTGACAGCATTTCAGGAGCAACTGCTGTGATAAAGGTTGTTGTTATCTAAAACGAAGCAGAGGCATATGTTAATGCCAAAGTCCCTTAGTGGGCAAAGAGCATTAACAAATCAACCCAGATAGTTTAAAGACATTTTGCCACACCGTTTTTAACCTCTTCTGTTGGAATATTCCCTTTCTTTCACTAGAGGGCACTATTAAACAGAGAATACTATATTTTAGTTTGTGAGTGAGAAAAGAGACTTCTGTACCCAGTTCAAGAAATCCTGAGAGAAATGCAGTTTTCAGTAGCTGACTTTAATTTTTTTTTTTTTTTTTTTTTTTTTTTTTTTTTTTTTAACCTGTACTGTCACTTTGCCATCCTTATTTTTCTCCACTGGGAAAAAAACACTAGAATCATGTCAGCCAAACATCAGACCTATTTCACTGCTTCATGAATGTAAACTCAGCCTCAAAAAAAAAAAAACCACCAAAACAAAACAAAACAAAAAAACCAAACCAAAACAAAAAACACCCAATAAAACAACACTGGTGTCAAAAGGCATAGAGTGGACAGAACAGTGGTTAAATGGAATTTCATCTACACAAGTGGAGATGGCTTTCATTTTAATTGTGAACTTAGCTAATCCTTTGCTCCTAAAAGTCTCTCTTCCAAGATTCAGAGAATGAAAGTTAGCAGGAGACTTCCATAGTTTTATCTTAAAACTGATGGCTTTTCTATTAAAAAAACAAACAAGCAAACAACGAAGAACAAGACAAACCTTTCTAACTTTTGACAAATACTAAATGCAAGAAATATCAGTCTGAACAGTTGTGAAATGAGAGCTACTGAGTGCAGGTCTCAAGAAACCTATAAATTTGACTTCTTTACAGCAGATTTCTTTATCCCACTGGTAATAGCTTGCAGTATGAAATACCTTTATTTTAGAAACCATTTTGTGGTCTGCTGTATTTGTCTGCTTGCAGAACATGGGGGAAAATCCACATGCTACAACCCTTAGACCTCTTCTAAGAAATGTAATAATGTTTCTCGATACAGAAAAGTGAGGTGATGACCTAAGGCATGTATTATTGAAAACAAGATGTGATTTTTCCAGCACTGTCCATCTGGTGTATTTCATAACACAGTGTTAATATAACTAAATGTGTAGAAGACCAGACACAAAAACAGCAGCTTTAGGGAATGCAATAATGAAACTGTTTCACCAGTTTTGTTCTGCTGGAGACAGCTGGATTACAATAGATGTTTGATGGCCAGGGCACAGCGGTGCCAAAGAAGACAAATAGATAAGGAAAATACACAGATTGAGAACAGTGCTTAGGAATGCTGATGCTTAGTTCAATAGATTCAAAGCTGAAGAAGGCATGGAGTTAAAGGACTGTGGAGAAGTCCTTTAAAAATGTTTAATTTAAAAATGTGTTACCTTTGCAAGCAATTTTTGGAAGGGGCTTCTTGTGCATAAGTACTACATTTCTTGTAAATCAGTATAAGTGCCAAAGTGAGGTTTGTGTTTGGACTTCTAGCAGGGGATTGGACTGGTTTATCTCCAGTGGTTCCTCCCAACGCCTATGGTTCTGTGATTCCTACTTCAGATGCTGAACATGCTAATTGCTATGCTCTTTCCCTTTCTTGTTCCTTACTGGATCTTGTAGAATACCAACATGTGATTTGTGAAGAATTTGTTAACTCCAAAACTTGTGAAACTGTTCAAACTCAAAGCAAACTGAAGTACTGAAACTGAGGCTGGATGTGGGAGTGCTGCCGGATGTTCCCACAGTGTGTTACTTAGTGCATATTGTGGTCTTCACAGCTGCCAGTGAAGAGGACTGTTGGTGCAAAAATGCTAAGCTCTCTCCTTGCGCTACGTTGCAAAGCAGTATGGTGAGAAACTGCTCATTGGCCTCAGAATACAACTCTGCGATAGCCTACAAGCAAAGAATATGTGTATTTTCTTACTTCTCCCCTTTTAGCATAGTTATGTACTGTGCTATAAGGGGACAATGTAAACCCCCAGCTGATATTTGCTGGACCATTTATTGAAAATGAGCATCCAGGCCCTTTGACTTCCCATCAGATCTCAGCTGGGTGGTCTGTTCTGTTTCTCTTAATGGTGTTTGTGACTCTAGGGCACAGATAAAGTAAAAAGTAACTGCACGACAAGAAAAAAATGAGGGGGAGGTGTGAATGAGACAATTCATAGTACCCTTTTTAAGTGGGTCACCAGGTTAGACAAGAATCATAAGAACATGAGATGTTACTTGAATACTTTATAGCTTTACGTACAAGATTATTTAAATGATAGAGTTCTTGGTTCTGTACATGAAAATCCATATAAATGCTCTTGCTTGACCTATGCATTTCCTGTGCTCCTTGTGCTCAATTTAGCATGTGATGTTTGGGCAGCGTCGCACTGAATAATACATGTGTCTTTTAATAGCATTCATGTGCTCTTTTTTGTGTAGGCTCTGCCAGAAGCCAGTCAGAGCTGATGCTTGACCTGTGCGCTTGTGACAAGGAGCAGAAACTGGTATGTGGGACTCGATTGCATGTGGGGCTTTGTTGAAATGCTACTTGCAAAGAGCAAGTGACACAGCCATCATGGGTGCCATGATTAGAGAATAATGCCCTTCTGTGTCTTCTCTTAGCTAAGCAACTATTATATATGTATATTAAAAAAACCTGCTGAAGCAGTAACAGAAGGCATTGAGGAGAACTGAGGGTAATGTGAGACCATCAGCCTGTTTTGATTTTACCTATTTTACAGGCATAGGAGCTCACTGTCATAGTTGGCACCAGTTACATCTGTTCTCTTTCCAGTTTCCTCGCATCTTTTTTTCTTTCTTTTGGTTTATAATGTAGTCATTAGAAGAGTAATTTGGAGCTGTTTACTTATGTTTTCTTCTCTTAAATAACACTGATTTGTAATGATGTTAACTGCAGAGAAATGTTAGCCTTCGTCTAGAAGTCAAGTATTTTCAAAAGGCATACCCTCCTAAGCTCTCAAAGCAGAATCACAGAATCACCAAGGTTGGAAAAGACCTTCAAGATCATTCAGTCCAACCATCCACCTATCACCAATAGTTCTCACTGAACCATGTCCCTCACCACAACATCCAAACATTCCTTGAACACCTCCAGGGTCGGTGACTCCACCACCTCCCTGGGCAGCCCATTCCAGTGCCTGACCACTCTTTCAGAAAAGTAGTATTTCCTAACGTCCAGCCTAAATCTCCCCCGATGCAGCTTGAAGCAGTACCAGCTCACTTACTGTGTGGCAGCCCCCATCCCTTACCTGTACTTGATGTGAGATGAGAAAGACAGGGATAACTTTCTATTACAAATCTAGCTGCAGGATAAGAAGAGAGGAGAAAAACTTAGATGCCAGATATATATAATTGGATGCATGCCACTGCAGCCTCTGCAGTGTAGGCCACATGCCAATTCCCCTTAGCCTGGTAAGGCAATTGATTAAATAAAGTTAACCACTGTATAATTCTAAACTTCCATTCTTGCTGGCTCCATTTTATCTAATTTCTTTCCTTCCAGAAGATGCTGCTACAGCTACTCATAGTGTTGCTGACTATGAAAGTGACAGAAATAGCTTTTTTTTTTTTTTTTTTTTTTTTTTTCCCTTATTTAGAGTGATAGGACAGGAAAGTGTATTTGCCTAGGACATTTTGCCCTAATAGAAATCCTATACAGTTACAGTACATTTTACCCTCCCACTCATATTTTCTAACCACCATTTAACTGGGTACCAACCTGATTTGGATGGCTGGGAGAGCAGGTGATAATACCCATGAGGTTGTGCAGCCCAACAACTAGCAAGGAGCTAATATTCCCACAGTCTTCTGGTAGTTCTTGTTTGGTGAAAGTGGAGAAATTGACCTTGAATTTTCCAGAACTTTGAGTTGGATCTGCTTAAAACTCTTTCTTCTAGTGAGTTCTGAAAGAAGACTACATTTTCTTTTTAAACTGAAGGCAAGTGAGATGATCAGAATATGAATTAGAATAGTTACTTTATTGTTGTTGTTCAAATAATGAAAGCTGAAGATGACTAGAGATGGAATAGAAACAAATGTACACACTTAATTTTCCTTTTGCCACTCTGTCATTGCAGTTGGATTCTTATTTCCTTCTTCCTTTCCAGAAGCTCAGTAGCTTCCTGGGTAGCAGAAAATTGTGGACAGTCTTCTCCAATCCATGGAAAGTTTATTTTCTTTACTGTAGGGACTGGAGTGTCAGTTGCTTTCTTCTCTCAGTGGTCTCTTAGGCTCTTTGTAGGCACCCACTTCTTTGCTAAGCTCCTTCTCCTCTTCTTGTGGCATCTCTGGAACTTTCTCTTTCTCACTGGTGATAGCACAGACAAAATAAGTGGAGATACACAGAATAGATTAAGTCCTGAATCAGAATTGTCTAAATTCTGCAAAAAACACCCACTCAGAAATGAATTGAGGTCATTCTTGCCTGGTGATAGCTTCTTTGGCTCCCTGCCCTGGCTACAGCAAGTCTTCTGCATTCTACACAGAAACTCTTTGCATTCTTCCAGGCCTTGATACCAAAAGCTGTTTTAGATGGTTCCCTCAGTCCCTCTGGTAAGATTTTTTTTTAGTCTTAGTCTTAAGACTATTTTATGAGTTATTTTTCTGATTTTTCTGTCCTTTTTTTTTTGCTTTTGAAACATCTCCTGAAAATTTACCTAAGCTAAAGGAATTTTTCAATCATTTTTGTACTGTTCTTAGAACATATAATTATTCCTGCTGTGAAACTCAATACTTGCTATCAAACATTAGCTAACAGAGTGACATTTTTAGTAGTTGCATGTGGCCACCTACTGCTGTTCTGAGTCCCTAAATCTGTTGCTGAGCGTACAGGAATATTTTGATATTGATTGCAACTATACTAAGAAAGAAATGAGTGCTGATGGGAACACTGTAGTGAGATGTTTTTTTTAATGGCTATTTCTAATTGGGAGAGTAGGAAATGGGAAACAAAAATTATCTTTGTAGAAAGGGTGTGTGTTGCAAATAAGTAGTGATAAACACAATTAAGTGTAATTTATTTTTTGGTCTTGGTATTCTTTGCACAAAAGTCTTCCTGTGTGTAAGTGGAACTCTGAGCTCAATTTTATGTCTAATATTTGAAGATTTTTTTATTAACAGTTTTAGAGTTGTAGAATTTGATCTTATCACTGCTCTATAACCCACTCAATTCATGTTTTTAATACAGATACTACTGTCAGAAATCTTGGGACTCAAATTTAGAGTGTGATCTCATCTAGAACTTATGTTTGTCTATCAAGTAAAAGATTGAACCCATCTCTCATTTGCAAGGTAGGCTTAGATCTGTTCCTTTGATTTGGTCCTGGTCTACATTTGCATGTATACATACTTAAGATAAACCTGGTAATTATCCCTCTTGGCTGATTATTTTGGGGATGATGATGCGAAAGTCATAAGCATTCACTTCTGTGGTGTTATCCCACTCCACCTCCTCACCATGTGTTGAATTGCTATGGTATTTTTATTTGTCTCTTGTCTAGTTCTCTTCAGCTTTCTCTTTTCTCACCATGGACTAAGAAGCTTGTAAGAACTGTATCTTTTTTATTTTCTCCTTTCTCTTTTTTTTTTTTTTTTTCCCCTTCTAACTGAATGTGTGTGAGTGAAATGAGAGAAGAGCACTGGGCTGCTTTCTTTGCGTTGGTGTTTACTATGAGTCATAACAACAGCTTGGTACTCTCGAAAACTTTTCTTGTGGGAGAATCAACAGCATGGGTGCAGCTAAAGAAACAGCAGAATGTACTGTACATGCAGTTCTCTGACTCAAAGAGAAAATGGTGAATGATGGGAGTGCATTTTAATGGAGGTTTGCCCTTAACTGATGCTATGGATGTATTTCTGCTAAGGAAGGAAACCTGATTGCTCAAGGTTTGCATTGAAACTGGACTTGCTGGGGGTTATTTTGGTAATAGATGACTTTTCATAGAACTGCTAAAATAGACAGTGTGAGAAGTCTAGAAGGATTATTTCTACATTAGCAGTACATAAAAGCTAAAAATAAGACGATATATTCATGATGCTTCTCTCCAGTTATTCTGAAATTACCCTGATTCAGAATATTAAAGACCGATTTAATTCTTATGCTTTGTGTTTCTATGACCCCAAACTACTCACAGTTTCTTACACTTAGCTCAGAAACAAGGTCCTGAATTGATACAGAAGTGAACATTTATTGGGATCTTAAATGATTGGTCATAAATGAAAAGAAGACTATATTGTCCTGATTTCTAGTTGAATGATCAACTTTGTAATACTCTGTCCCATTTTAAATGACTGAAGCAAACTGTAAGAGACAATATTCAGCCATACAGCTGAAAGCCCATTTATCATGGTAATAAATGAGACTCCACATCACTTTCTTGATGCAAAGCGCTCTTGGACAATAATATCACAACTTGTCTGTCTTCAGAAGACTTAATGGTGCTAATTATAGCTTCCAGGCTTGGCTCCAGTTCCAGCACTCAGTTCAGAACACAGGGAAAGCAACAGATGCTAAGACATGATGTTGGGGTACTAGGGTGAGGTTAGCATACAGTTCATTTGACTTGAGACATAATACATCCAGATAAAGTAGAAGGATATAGCCAAGTGGTTCCAATTACTCGTCATGACCTGCAATTTCCTAGGCAAAATTAAAAAAAAGAAAACAACTTGAACAAAGCTTGCCTACATGTAGTCAGAAAATATGTTCTCTAGACAAATAGTTTCAGTGATCAGCTTTGCTGGATGGTCAGCATTTACCAGTTCTCCACAAGCCATGCCATTTGACAGGTAGTAATTTTACAGGTGAATAAATAACAGGTGAATAAATAACAGGTGAGTAAATAATAACGATGCTGATTGCTAGTAAATCCCAGGTATTCTTAAATTACAAATGAGCATGCTAGACATTATGCAAGGAGATGGGGACTACACTTGACAAAATAAAGATTCTTTCAAATTAATGACTGTGCAACCAATCTACCTTTGTACTGAAAATATTAACTAGGAATAGGAAGGAGTTTGTAGCAGTATAATTGTAGTATGTTATGGAAGTGCAAAATTCCACAATTCTCACATAGCACATGAGAAATGGCTCCCTGTCAAAGAAGAAATAGCCATGATGCTTACAGAGGCAAAGGCAAAATAACTGCAAATGGTTGCACAAAGCTGATGTTAAAAGTATATATAAAATTAGAACTATTTTGTGTTTGTACCAGTGGAATCATTATGGGAATCTGGCATTGCCAGTTTTAAGCAAGAATCTGTCTGGAGAATTGGCCTAGAATGTACTGTTATTAAAATCTGTTTTCAGTAATACAGCGAACGAGAGCTAGGACTAGAAATGCTGTTGACTGAATTTCTATGGGCTGTGTATTTTTCACAGATGTCATTTTAGAAAAAAAAAAAATAGCTGAGATAAGTATAGTATCAAGTTCTGAGTCAAAAGGCAATTATACTGATATCAGAGTCACACCTGAGTGTGACTGATGTGAACTGCTTACAGCAGCCATACAGAGTCGTGGTTGCATGCAAGGTTAATGACTGCATTGAACCTGCTCTCAGATGTTTAGTTCTGGCTAAATATTAAACAGAAGAAAACAAAAGTGAAAACATTACCTATGTCAGAACAGTTCACCTCTTGCGAACACAATACGTCACATAGCTTCTTGACTGAGAAGAAATATTGGTTTGGGCATAAATTTTTGAACTGTGGTGATATGCTCATTTTGTCACTGACCTCAAGCGTGACTTCAGATTTACAGGTTTGTAAGGCCAAAAGGGAACATATGCCTTGAGCTCCTCTATGATTCAGGATGTAAAACTTTGCTTAATTCCTGCAAGAAGCCTGTGATTAAAAAAACAAAAAAACAAAAGAAAACAAACAATCAAACAAACAAAAACCTGCATGTCATATTCTGCAGAAAAATATCTTGTCTTGACTTACATAGAATATATGGTTACATGCATTTCTAGTAGGCTTTCCTAGGAAGTTATTTGCCCTTGTTGCAATTATATTCCTGGTTTCTAATCCGAATTTCTAGTTAATGTTCATTATGCTGACATTTCTACTAGAAGAGTCTTCCTGGCAGTAATGCTTCTCTGCTCTGATTGAGGGGATTAATTAAACGTTCTCTTAGATAGATTAAATTGCTTAGTCATAGTTGCATATTTTCTGAACTTGTATCTTTCTTGTAGTTTTTTTCTGAAATCACTTCCAATTATTCACTTGCAATGTGGAAAGCTACATTTATCATAGCATTGTACTTGGAACTTCAGTTCAGTCAGTAATCTACCCCTAGCTCCTTCTAAATTTGAAATTACAGTCCTCCATTTATCATGTGCTTTGGCATATGTTCTTTTTAACTAGATTTTTATTTGTCTGTATTAAAATTGATGTTTCTTAGATGAACCTATCTCACCAAAGCCATTCAAATCAATTTGATCTGTCGTCACAATTCATTTGCACTCTGTTGCCCTTTTGTCAGCTGCAAATTATGTCAGCAATAAATGGATTTTTTCTTCTGAGTTATACATCAGGACATGGGCTTGCATGAGGACTCGTGGTCAGTTTGGAAGTAATCCATACCAGTACTGGTAAAAAGATTCTCACATCATAGTGTTTTGACATTTATAATTATTGCTGAGACCTGTCCATAAAACAGTTCACACACTGTTCAGCTCAATTGCGCATTGGCATTGTGCTATTGTTTCATCATCATGTGAAACAACTAAATATTTTATCACAATGCTTCCAAGACATTTTATTAACACGTTGAACATGTTAGAGAAATACATATTTCATACAAATTTAAGACCAGTTTTCCCTAAAATATAGGCTATCATTATATTGGAGGTGTATTCCAAAACAGTCTTGTTACTCCTTTGCATGTGATAATAATTCTAATTGAATCACCCAGATAACTGCCTTTATAATTTTTATATTGCTAGCTCACTTCTATTTTTTTTTTTTTTTCCAGACAGTGGAATCATCTCTAATAGTTAATAGTTAGTTACTTTTATTACAAATTGTATTTAGTGTGATACATAAGGAACAATAAAAAGTGTGAATTGGCTTGGCTGCTGGGCTCAAAGAGTCCTGTTCAGTGATGCAAAGTCCAGCTACCAGACAGCAAGTAGCAGTGTCCCTCAAGTTTCAGTTGCTGGGATCCATACTGTTGAATATTTCCATTTACAGCCTAGGTGACAGGACAAAATGCACTCAGCATTTTGTGGGCAGCACCAGTTTGAGGGAAATGGCCAATATGCTGAGGACTGCTATTCAGAGGGCTGCTATTCAGAGGGACTAGAACAGACTAGAGAAGTAGATTGATAGGAACATTATGAAGGTCAAGAAAACAGGAAAGCAGTATTTTTTTTTTATCTTGGAAGGAATAACACCATGTGACAGTAAATGCTGTAGGCCAACTATGCTGGAATCAGTTCTGTAGGGAAATGTCTTACAGTACTGTTATGCAGGAAGTTGAACATGAGGCTGCAGTGTGCTCTTGCTGCAAAGAAGGGCAGTAGCAGGCTGGGCTGTGTTAGTCATGGATATATTGGAGCAAATCTAGCAAAAGACCACAAAGATGATTAAGGAATTGGAGCATCTGTAATAAAAGCAGAGGCTGAGAACTGGGACTACTCAGCCTGGTGAAGAGAAGGTTCAGGATGAACATCATCAGCATGTCTTAATATCTGATGTAAGTGAAGGTGACCAGGTTCTTCCCAGTAGCAGGGCAGGAGGCAATAGGCGTGAACTGAAAGACATTCAATTACATTCCAACATTAAAAAAAAAACAACAAACCTTTTATTATGAAGGTGGTAAAACATCAGCACAGGCTGCTCAGAGAGGCTGTGGGGGTATTAATTCTTGGAGATATTCAAAACCTGATTGGACACTGCCCTGAGCAACCTGCTGTAACTGGTCTTGCTTTGAGTGGGGGTTTGCACTGGACAATCTACAGAGGTCCTTTCTATCCTCAGCCATTCTTTGAGTGAACTGTGGAATCCAAAGATATGCTGTGTATTGGTTCCCTCTCCACTTGTGATTTGTCCTGTTAGAGAATTGTATCTGAGATGGTGCATCTGCTGTTTTTCCTCGAAGTTTTAACTGCAATTATCTAATTCCAATGAATTTAAATATATTTATTATTATTATTTGCTGTCTAATATCTTTTGTTACTTAGAGACAATCAGGAGATGATTGTATCAGTGTAAAACCAGAAAACACCATCCTTCTCTTCCCAAGTAGAAAAAACTTACTGCTGGACTGGGTACTTCTGCATTTTTACAAAGACTGCTCAGTTTGAGACATATACAGACCAATTATGTAAGTCTTCTCTTTCCCATAACTGGAGGAACAGAACTCTGTACTGTATCTCCCTGTCTGTAAAACTTGTTGATATGCATCAACTCTGAAAGCCCGAGCAAGGTGAGAGTTCATTGGTGTTCATGCTGGTGCTCATGCTGGTAGATAGTTGGGCATGAAAAAGACTGAGCACAAAAGGTGGAAAAAGGCAGGATGAAGTGATATTATCTTTCCAGGTGTCTGTTTCCCAAGCTGACAGTTTTTGCGTGTTTACTATGCTGACTGTATCACTCAGATCATCAGCTGTGATTTGATGAGATTCCCGAATCTGGTGGTCTGGAATCAGTCTAATGGATTTTTGTGTTCGTATGCAAAATGAAATATAAAATAAACTCATTGCTGAGAGTTGGAACAGTTACCGTAGGCTGCTAACCATATGTGAGAGCAAAGTGCGTGACTTTTATACGATTAGCATGAATCAGAGGTAACCTACTATTTTTATTGCATTGACATTCCTATTAAATTAATTTGCAAAAGCTGAATGTTTGGAGTGCTTTAGACGTTATTAACCACAGATCTTTTAGAATGAGGGTTGTTTCTGCTTACAGCACCTTGATTAATGTGCAGCGTGTGGTCTTTCCCTTCAGATTCTTTGTGATTTCTGCATTTGAAAGAGGCCATAAAAGGAAAAAAAAAAAAAAAGACACAGATGCTTTTCAAGTATATTGATGTCAAATGGAGCTGAAGGCACTAAAGATGGCATGTCATTGGATGGATACCACTGGCTTTCAACATAAAAATCTAAATATAGAAAGAATTAAACAATTGCTTGTAATTTCACTAAAACAAGTGCCAAGATTCCTCTAGTTTCTAATGGGGGCAGGAGCTGACCTTTGCTGTCCTCATTTAAACAACACAGAAACATAATGGTAAGTAATTAAGAGACGTGGGCTTTTATCATTTTTAATTCCACGAAATTTTGTGTTATTGTTTATAGTATTTTTTTTAACTCTTAAACTATGTTGTTATGTAAATCTCAGATCTCTTCATGCAGCAAATATCTATATGAGTTTGGAGGTCAAAGTCTTGTGAAAATGTACTGAGTGTAGAAATTAATCAACATACAAAATGTAATGGATTTGCAAGTACTAAATAAAATGTGAATTCTATTTTTCTCTTACAAACAAACAAACAAACAAAAAACAACACACCTCAGTTATTTATTTTTATGAAAGTAAGAAATTGCTGTTTGACAGTCCATCCCCTCATGAATAGTAGCTTTCAAAAAGATGCTTATCAAAAATGATGTCTTTAAGCACTTTTGGTATTTCCCACTGGGAAAAAGATGGAATATCTAGCTGTTGTTAAGTGATGGAGGAGTAATGAATTTAATCAAACAACAATAACAAAAAAAACCACCACATCACCACAGTAGCATTGGACTACAGAACCTAAACCAGAGCTGAATGAAAGTCACTCAGAAGGCAAGAGGTGAATGTGTAGCTTTGTATTTATCTGGGGCTCATCATCCAAAAGGAGAAATGAATTAGGGAATATAACTTCCCAGAGATTAATTAATTGATTAATTTTCATTTAACAGCTTGTCGGTTTGTCTGTTAGGTGAAAAAGTTTCAGCACTTGCTTAGAAAGGTGTTTTTTTCTGACTCATGCTTTCTACTTCTATATATCCAACCAATGTAACCATAATTTAATATTAAGCTTGTGTCTAATGCTCTGTATATTTATATTGGCAAAACTCCCCAGGCTCATACATTGCCTGCCTTGGCATTTGTATTCAGGTCAGTCATCAAAAAGAAGTAGTTGGATTGAATTTAGTTCTGTTTTACTGTATGTTAAGGGAATCTGTTGGCAAGTAGGGAAGGAATTGATTTTAGTTGTAAAATGGCTAGCAATCAGTCTGGTGTCACCATTGTTTTAAGTTGGGAAGGCAGGTTGCAACAGAGACCCTGTGAAGCAATGCACCACTGGGACATTTGTCTCACCCTGTACTGAGAAGTGTTAATCACTTAACTGTATTTTTCACTCGATATCATATGTTCCTGCATTTAAAATGGAGTAAATCTCTGTTGGCTATTCTTGTTCCATCCTAATGAAAAACAGAAATAAAATGGTAGCAGGCAGAAATTTGATTCATCACACACATTTTTGTGTTTTTGGTTTGTGCCCTTACAAAGATGTAGGTGGTAATACTTCCTTCAGATAATGAGAGACAGAAGCAAGGGTTATACTGGTAAGATAAAGAAGGCCATAGCAACTTAGGAGTGGGAAGATAGGAGGCTGGGTGGTCTCTTGAGTAACCGTTATACTAATTATGCATACGTATAATCTGGGCTGGTAAATTTTTGGCTTTCCATGGTGTTAATTTATGGATTTGCATGTGAAAATGCAGTAGTTTTAAACAGAATCCTATCCTGGAAGTGGTCTAGAAAGGCTGGGACATAGGAAGCACATCCAACAAGATATAGCCAGAGCCAGATCTTAAATATTCTAACTTTAACCAGTTGCTTTATTCACTAAGTGCAACCTATTTAGGTGTTTAATATTGATATATTTGTTTTGGGTATGAATAATTTCTCAGCTTCTTCCTAGGTCCTTTAGTGTCTGGCACATTCCACTTTGGTTATTTGCTCATGTTTACTCTCGAGTCTGAGTTTTGCAGCTTCAAACTAGATTAGATATTGACAAAATATGTACTTGAGAAAAATCTCTCAGATTAGTGTTGCTTACATTGGGCAGCTCTAAGTCTTTTCAGGACATTTAACTTATTCACTTCTAGGCTAAGAAATTAACTGTTTTGAACGGATACTTCTGTGTAATTTTACCTATGCCTGGTGTCATGTACAGATGAATTAGATGTCTGAAACAAAAACTGCTATATTCAACAGAAGAAGATAACAGTAAGGTTCTACTACTATGCTGTGTCTCAGGTTGTTTCCCAATAGCTAATTTAAACAGAGGAGAATTTACCTAAAATAATCAGCATTCATTTATTTATTTATTTATTTATTTATTTATTTTGGTACAAATTATTATTTAGAGTTGTATCTACAGGAAGCAATTAACAGAGATTGGATATACCAGCCTTGCCAAGAGGAAATGTGAAACTGCATTCATTGTTTGTGGAAGATGCTACTTTGGAAATCATAATTCAAGGCTGTTCCTCTTGAGCAGGAAGACTGCCTGTAATTTTGCTTGTAATGAGCTTGTAAATTTTATCCATTGATAGAAAAGTCGTCTCAGTGTTAGTGGCAAGAGAAAGCAGCTGGACAGCAAAAGAATGGCTGCCAAGCACACAGTAGAAGGCATTTCAAACTGAGCCACAGGAAAGAATTAAAAGAACAAAAAATAAACGTAGTGTGGGAGGAAACTCTTAGATTTGCTGAGGAAGTGGTGGCTCATGTATCTGGCCAGAGAAAAGAGCCTTTTTTTCCCCAGAGGTCTGCCAGGTTAATCTGTTTCTTTGCTTGTCTATGTATATTCTTTACTGGTTACATGTGTATTTAGATGTGAATAAGTTATTTTGAGAGGTTCTGTGTGCACAAGTGTCGGTTGCTTAGAATAGGTAAGGTGGGGGAGAAGTTGTAAGACTTGCTCTTGTTTATACCCATTGGGCCTTGAGATAAACATCTAAGATAACGTGTAGAGAGAATGCTGCTTTTTGACTTCAGTGGTTACAGATGTATGTCTGATGTCTGAGTTTAGCAGCAGTTTCTTAGGAGGGAATAATCTCTGATACCTGGTTCAATTGAAGGCTTGAGGAAATAGCTTTCCTGTCTTAAACTTCTCAGAGGCAGGCATGGCTTAAGAAGGCGTTTTGTCACCCAAAGCACTCTGCTTTCTGATATATATTTATCAGAGTAGCTCAGGGATCCACTGATTGAACAGAGACATGTAAAAGCAAAATAACTGCGTAGAGAATCCCGTATACAAAGACTTTGATTTTTTTCCGTAGTGGGAAAAGTACTCCAATCATACCAGAGAAGAGGAGGCTTGGAGGAGACGTTATTGCTCTCTACAGCTGCCTGAAAGGAGGCTGTGGCAAGGTGAGGGTCAGTATCTTCTCCTGCATTAAGTAGTGATAGATGATAGAGAATGACCTCAAGTTGCACCAGGGGAGGGTCAGGTTGGATATTAGAAAATATTTATTCTCCAGAAGAGTGGTCAGGCACTGGAATGGGCTGCATAGGGAAGTGGTTGAATCACCATCCCTGGAGGTGTTCAATAAATGTTTAGATGTGGTACTAAGTGGTTTTGTGGTGGTAGGTGGAAGGTAGAAGGTTGAACTTGATGATCTTGGAGGTCTTTTCTAACCTTGGTGATTCTATGATTCTATTATACTGGGTCTGGGTTGAAGTATTTTCTATCCTTTTATTAGTGACATATTTGCAAACCATAGGTAGGTCTCATAGCATGTGAAATTATGATGATTAGCATCATAGTCATTATATGATCTCAATACATTCAATGCCTGTTGAACATAGTAGGAGAAAATCTTGCTTTAGTTGCAGACCAATATAATCTTAGGTTAGGTATGGCTCTAAAATATACAGTAGAATAAAAGTGTGTGACAGCCATGCTTGAAATTATTGGAGATGAATATGTATGGTATTTCAGGTAGTTACTGAGCTGAATAGTGCACTCCGAGTACAGCAGTGTGCTGTTGTACCTGATGTACCTGATCTGACGGCGATATTACCCGAGTGTTTCATTGTATATGAAAACCTTACTCTTCCTCAAAAGGACAAGGAGCAAAAAGAAAGGAAAAAAGAAGAAAAAGACTAAGAAAAGAAATTTCATATCAGATGAGATATGACTTCCTGTTAATTACTTAAATAGTGCTGTATTTATAATTTGTCATTTGTACCTCAAAGGGAAAATGTCATGAAAACAAGAAATTTCATTCCAGTGATAATTATTAGACCGATTAACACAAATAATTATTAGGCCGAGAACAGAAGTTCCAGCATGAGCTGGAATGTGACTCTTTGGAGAGAATAAAATAAAGAATACCAGAATAAAAAGATACATAACTCTGGAAAGATGCACTGCCTTCTTTCAAGCCAAATACATCAAAACAACTGTGGTCACAGTATTCTGTAAAGTGCTGCTATTGCACTATTCTGTGCATCCTCAATAGGTGTATTTTTCTGTGTGTGGTATGGTTGGATTCAACTATAGGTCAAAATATTCCATCTGGGTGGCTTGCATTTCTATCTAAAAATATGTGTGTCAGGTCCACATAGAAATAATCTGACTTTCAGAGTCACCTAAAATTATCTTAAATGTTATGTGGACTTCAAGATTCTCCTTGCTTCTATTTCAGGCTAAGATTTTTAGGACACCAGATACAGGAATAAGTGCCCCTGCTAACAATTTTATTTTCAGATTTGTTAGCGCTAGGGTTTAGCCATGTAAAATGATAGCTGGTTTTAATGTAAATTGAAATAATTTCTATGCTCACTTTTCTTTTTTCTTTTTTGTTTTCCTGTTGTATTCTCCTTTTTGCTGTCATATACTTCAGCTTTAACTGTTGTAAGATTGGAGCTATTTAACTGCAGAGTGAAAAGATCTTTAGTTTCTCAAGGCAATAAACTATGTAGTTAGTGGTTTGCCACTAAATAGTAATGATAATGGACTGTATTTTCCTTTCTCCTTATGCTTTTCATATATTCCTCAAATGTGTTTTTTTCCATGGAAATAAATCCATTGTGAGATGTTCAGTTTCCACTTGACATAGTGTTGGTCTGTACCTCTTTACAAAGATATTGCTGAAAAGAAACTGGAAACATCCAGACTAATTCTGCCTGGATAATTCTTTAAGCAGTCTCATTGGAGAGAATGTCTGGAGGATACAAAGATAGTGAAATTAGTGACTACAGCCTGTGGAAAAATAGGGACGTCTGGGAGAAGGAAGCCCCAGTTTAGTGAGAGCAGAGACATCCAGAGTCAGACCAAACACTTTGTGCTATGTCATTGTTTCCACAGAGATTTTGGAGTGAATGCCTTGTGTAAGCTGGAAGAGATGAGGGAGAGGGCTGCTGCCTGCCTTCCAGCAAGGTGATCCCCTGACAGGATACGTATGTTTCAGAGATGGTACTTGTGATTGTATGTGCTGGGAGACACACTAGCATTCCAGCAATTTAGCATGAATAACATGATAGTTAGAAGAAACTGCATAAGGAGCATCTTCTTCCATTCATCTGTTTTCTATTTGCCACAAAGGTGTGTTTCTGGGCAGCGTGACTCTGGTGAAGGCCCGTTCCAGCTGTCGATGCATAAAGGTGTAGCGTGTCTCTCGTGGTAGTTTTGCTGATGCTCATTTCTCAGGTTGTGTGTGTGTTTGTGCTTTTCCAAATATCTTAAAAGATATATATATTAATTTAGGGTGAAAGTACTTGGTTGTTCTTTGAACTTAGATAATAAGAAAGAAATGTGTGGGTAAGGAATAGATGCAAAGGAATTTAGGACTCATTCAGTGTGTCTTTGACAATTTATGACATGTATTCTTAGCTTTATGAATTTAAACCTTGTCTCTTAATATAGCCTGTAATTATTCCTCAGGGTACTTCAATTATTGAATGCCTATTTAAAGTATCTAATTTGCTACCTTTGTCAGATTTGTTATTCAAGTTCTATCAGCATTAATTTAAAACAACCCATCTTTTTTCTCTTCAGCGAATATTTTCCAATAATATGGTGAAATAAATCCTTTCTTTCATGCTGAAATTGATTTATTATCTGAATGTTTGTGCTTGAATAGAAAAAAATATTTATCTGTACAAATTGACATTTTGTACATAAATTCAAAATTGGATAGCTTATTCTTTTTTTAGTTTTGCTTTAAGTGACATGGTTTCTATTCTTGTTCTAGTGCTAGATAGTGTTACAATTTAATAGGATAATAAACAACAAATTACTGATTAGAAGTGCTACACTGCATTGACAACTAATTTTCAAGACAGATAGATTCAGTAACTTGTCTATGTTGTGGAGTAAGTAGCATTTTGCAGCGCTCAAAGCAATGGCTGTTATGCTTCCTGTACCTATGTAAAAATACCTTACAATGAAGCTAAACTCGTTCATGGATGTGTATATTTATGTAACATAGATCATATAAGTTGCATGAGCTCCCCATGCTCCTTCCTCAGAGTAGATCCTTCTCAGATCTTTCATCACTCTATGACAAAAGCAGTAAAGGTTGAAGTTATGCAGGCTGAACCCCAAGTGAGGTTGGGCACTTGTAAATACAGTGAGAACCATGTAACTCTGTTCAGAGCTGTAAGAGGAGCTCCAGTCAACTTGCCCTGTGTGGATTATTTTAGCACCTGTACTGGAGTGGCAATCTTTGTTCAAGGGGACTACTGGCCGAGACTTCTCCATGATACTCTTCCATGTCATTTTTCTTCTGTAGTCCTCTTCTCATAAAACTGATAATGCTATGATAACCCTTTTGAAAAGTTTGTATTCTCCTTTGTTTTTACATCTTGTTTCCCTTTCAGAAATGGAATAGAATAGAACATTAGTGACAATGACAGTGAGAAAAAGGTCTGATTTTAAAAATATGTAAAGCTATGCTACCATGTCAGTCGCTGGCTCTGCTTTCCTTTTTGTTGTTGACAAGAGGATATGAAACTGGTGGTGGCAGTGTTAAGCAGCACAGAAGTTGGAATGTAAGTGCAAGATAATTTCTGTATCCTGAGATGAACTTGGTTAGCCAAGTTGGGTAACAAAGTCTGAGCACTTTGGGATGCCAGTCTAGCAGTAGGAACTAGTCAGAAGCGAGCATAGTTCTTGTAGAAAGCTGCAAAGTTGGTCTTATGGGAGGAGGTTAAAAGAAAGTCTTTTATCTTACTGGTCAGTGAGAGTGGAGGGATGAGGATCTGGTGGGCAGCAGGTTTAGAAAGTGAGGTGTAGATTGGAAGAAAAGAGCTCATAAGAAAAAGGGAAAAAAAATCCATTATAGCTTTCATAGGAGAGTGTTTAATTATCTCCAGCACAAAACAGCATTTCAGTCCTAATCATTTCCCATGCAAGAAGAAAATGAGGTAGATAAGCATCACCTTTATTGTTACTTTTGATGACAAAGATTAAGAAACTTACAGATGTTTCTAATTATCTGGAACTATAAGGGGCCTAACCTAGGAACTCAAAGGAAAAAAAAAAAAAGAAAAAAAAAGACTATATTTTTTTGTTTTGTTTTGTTTTGTTTTATTTTTTGTTTCAGAGAGCTGTGTTTGGACAGATACCAAACCTAAGCTGTAATCAGCAACTCAAGCTCTTGGTTGTGAAAGGTAAACTGTCCATCTATTAAAGTTTTATTTTCCACGAGAGGCAGATCAATAGCTGAATAATTGATTGGCTGACTAATTGAGAAGCTGAATTATTGAAGATTTTAAATGTGAATTTCTTAGCATGAGATGGTTAGAGCCTGGGATAAGTGCCAGGAGAAGCTTAAGGTACATGAATGGAAGTAATTAGGTAGAGCTAGTCAGTACCCTTTACTGAAGATAAGATTATGCATGTCAGCTCTTCTATGTATCCTCAACCTGTTATTTCTAAAAGTAATAACCAGTTGTTGTTTTTTTTTTTTTTTTTTTTTCCCTCAGGCACTGGGATCCTAGCTTTCCATATCCCAATATGTCCTGCTTCTAATACCTCTTGGCAAAAAAAAAGCTTAACTGTTAACTGAATGCATAACATTCAGTTCATGCCGTTCAAAATTGTAAAAGGTGTCAGGCTGTGATTTTGCAACAGCTTTGCTCTTTTGTGACTTGATTGAATCCAGCAGGATTGGATTTGAATCAAATTGCTCCTGTGCTGTTGGTTGGAAAAAGCTTAAGTGAAGCATTACAGTGTTTTTCCTATCCATTCTGTTTGTTATTTATGTTAGGAAATGAGTATCTTGATGTTTGATTATATTTTTAAGGTACAATCTGCTGCTAGGGGCTGAACAAAGCTTTTGGAATGGAGATGGGAGAAATTTTGTAAGTGCATTTTATGCTTAGGTTTCTGTAACCCAAGGCCTGACCACCATTCCCAGCTGGATATCCTAGCAGAAAGTGAAGGGGAGGGACTGTAGATGAAAGCATGTGTATTCTGGGCAACCTTTATGCAAGTTTTTTAGAACTTCTTCACGAACACACTTTAATGCCTGTTTTACCCACATGAATTAGAGAGAAATTTACTGGTCTCGCTTGTATTTGGGTCAGCTCGTGTTTTCCACTATAAAGGCAGTTCTTTCTTTGGGAGTTCCCGAAGATGGCTGTTTATAGCAGATCTTTGATGATCAGCAGAGGGATTTTCTCTTTTAAAAGTCATTGTTTCTTGCTTCTCTCAAAAATATCTGTATCTAGTGAAAGTAATTGAATGGTATGCTACAAACACAGAGAAAATGATAAACCAACACACATATACAGATGCACACACAAATTAATAAAAGGATATTCTTTGTAAACTTCAGCAGTAAACAGTTAGGAAATGGAATATTTACGATGTCAAACCGTGCACTAGGAGAGGAAAGACATGTGAGACAGCATTTGTTGCTTGATTGTTATTTAATTCACCTTGCAAAAATAAAAACCCATGAAAAAACTAAGACTTGGCTGTGGCCTCAAAGAGTAAATATGAATTCTTAAAGTAAAGGAGATACTGATACACTCAAAAACATATCGAAACAGTGAATTTGTGAAGTAGTGCAGTTTTCCTTGTTTTAGTTAGTGATATAGGCATAGTGATATAGGCACAGTAACAGGTTATTTGCTGGACTAACAAGTTTGTTAATTAAAGCTTGTGTAAAGTGAATAATTTTGTAAAATCAATTTCTATATTGCACAGGTTTCCCTCTGAGAGCTTTCTAATTAGGGGATTAGAGACTAAAGAAAGAGTAATTGGGAACTGAATTGTATTGGGAGGGGTAATAAATGTAATGGGAAGTCATAGTTTGTTTGGGAATTGTCTTAAATGGAATTTTTGCTATATTAGATAAGGGATCATGAAATCCCCATTTAATATCCTATGAGGGAACCTAACACAGTGTCAAATGCATAGTAGCTTTTGACATCAAGAAGTTTCTCTGTTGACTGCATTTATGGTGTGAAGCTCTTTCCTATTTGGACTGAAGATACGTAATTCTTTCTCCTCATCAAGGTCCAGAGTGCTGTTTCTTGGTGAGGGGTGAACAAATAGAAAGCATTCACCTGGGTGCTATGGTACCTCCTGATTTTTGAGTACTGTTATATAGCTCCTGTCTGTTATCTTGTGAAACTGCAACTTTATCTAAAAAATGCAGGGCATGCTGCAAATGAAAAGTGTTCCATAATCTCATTCTGAGAGCAGTGAGAGATAATGACTGAAGGGAACTGAGATGCTTGTCAAAGCATCAAAGGATGCTTTTAAGTTAGAACTGGAAGTTTTGTGGGGCTCTTCTTATTTTTCTGTATTGATACAGTGCACTGCACAGCAAATTGTAGGCCTGTTAGCCTCACCTCTGTCCCTGGAAAGGTGAAAGAACAGCTTGTGCTGGATGTCATCTCCAGACAACTGGGAGAAAAGGAGGTTATTAGGAATAGTCAGCACGGGTTCAGCAGGGGGAGGTCGTGCTTGACCAACCTGGTAGCCTTCTATGATGTTGTCTCTGGCTGGGTGGATAGGGGGAGAGCAGTGGATGTAGTCTACCTTGATTTCAGCAAGGCATTTGATGCTGCCCCCCACGACATCCTTATAACAAAGCTGAGGAAGTGTGGGATAGATGAGTGGACAGTGATATGGGTTGAGAACTGGCTGACTGGCAGAGCGCAGAGGGTCGTTGTTGGCGGTGCAGAGTCTGGTTGGAGGCCTGTAACCAGCGGTGTTCCTCAGGGGTCGGTGCTGGGTCCAGTCTTGTTCAACATCTTCATCAATGACCTTGATGAGGGGATAGTGGCCACCCTCAGCAAGTTTGCTGATGATACGAAGTTGGGAGGATTGGCTGACACACCTGAAGGTCGTGCTGCCATTCAGCGAGACCTGGAAAGGCTGGAGAGCTGGGCAAAAAAAAAACCAGATGAGGTTTAACAAAAGCAAGTGTAGAGTCTTGCATCTGGGGAGGAATAATTCCATGCACAGGTTGGGGGTTGACCTGCTGGAGGGGAGCTCTGCGGAGAGGGACCTGGGTGTCCTGGTGGATGACAGATTGGCCATGAGCCAGCAGTGTGCCCTTGTGGCCAAAAAGGTGGCATTCTGGGGTGCATTAAAAAGAGCGTGGCCGGCAGGTCTAGGGAGGTGATCCTCCCCCTCTACTCTGCCCTGGTAAGGCCTCACCTGGAGTACTGTGTCCAGTTCTGGGCTCCCCAGTACAAAAAAGACAGGGATCTCTTGGAAAGAGTCCAGCAGAGGGCCACAAAGATGGTGAAGGGCCTGGAGCATCTCTCCTATGAAGAAAGGCTGAATGAACTGGGTCTGTTTAGCCTTGAGAAAAGAAGACTGAGAGGGGACCTGATCCAGGTCTATAAATATCTAAGGTGTGGGGGCCATAGTGGTGAGGCCAGACTGTTTTCAGTGGTGAGTGGAGACAGGACAAGGGGAAACGGCTGGAAACTGCAGCATAGGAAGTTCTGCACCAATGTGCGCAAGAACTTCTTTACAGTGAGGTGACGGAGCACTGGAACAGGCTGCCCAGGGAGGTGGTGGAGTCTCCTTCTCTGGAGATGTTCAAGACCTGCCTGGATGCCTACCTGTGCAACCTGCTGTAGGAACCTGCTTTGGCAGGGGGGTTGGTCTCAATGATCTCTAGAGGTCCCTTCCAACCCCTACAATTCTGTGATTCTTTGAGTGACTTGATTGTAGATGCTACTGCAGTAATGGTGATGATGCTAATAGTGATAGCAAAAGACCAAGAGTGACTCTGAGTTGGAATTTCTGCTCATTTTCTGTGACTGTGTTCCTGAACAATCAACCGAATTGCTATGGAAGTAGATTTTTTGAAGCCTCCAATGTATATTTTTTCCAGTTTTCTCCCTTCTAAAAAGCATAATAAAAACTACATAAATACTTACTAAAACTAAGAATTCCTGCTAGCTAGATCTATTTGTAGAAAATGTTTGACTTGTACAGTTTTACAATTTCCCTTTCTGGTTGGCAAAATTATTGTGTGGCTTCCCTTCATGGAGTTTTGTCACAGGACAGAGTAAGATAAGTGTGAAAGACATGCAGTTTTTTTTTCTCTGGGCTAACACATACTGGGGTGCCCTGTATGCTAGGCATGGATTTGTGAAAAGCAAAGGTTTTGGTTGGAAAGGACCTTAAAATTTTTCTAATTCCAACCTCCCTTCAAACTGTGTAACACAGTTTGTGTTCCACTATTGTACATAAAGGCATTTTAGTGAAGAAGAATTCTAGAATAGAGTACGGATAGCTAGTCTTGTTGTAGCCAGCCTTGTTTCAGTTCAATATTTGTGCCTGTCCTCTTCAATATCTTTACTGATGACTTGGATGAGGGCATTGAGTGTACCCTCAGTAAGTTTGCAGATGACACCAAGTTGGAAGTGTCGATCTGCCTTGGGGTAGCGAGGCCCTACAGAGGGATCTGTACAGGTTGGATAGCTGGGCTGAAGCCAGTGGGATGAGGTTCAACAAGGCCAAATGCTGGTTCTGCACTTTGGCCATAACAACCCCAGGCAATGCTACAAGCTTGGAGCAGAGTGGCTGGAAGACTGTGTAGAGGAAATGGGCCTGGGGGTATTGATTGATGCTCGGCTGAACATGAGCCAGCAGTGTGCTCAGGTGGCTAAGAAGGCCAATGGCAGCCTGGCTTGCATAGAAACAGTGATGCCAGCGGGAACAGGGCAGTGATTGTCCCCCTGTACTCAGCTCTGGTGAGGCCGTGCCTCGAGTTCTGTGTCCAGTTTTGGGCCCCTCACTGCAAGAAAGACATTGAGGCCCTGGAGCGGGTTCAAAGAAGGGCGACAAAGCTGGTGAGGGGTCTGGAGCACAGGGCTTATGAGGAGTGGCTGAAGGAGCTGGAAAGGTTCAGTCTGGAGAAGAGAAGGCTTTGGGGAGGCCTCGTTGCTCTCTATAACTACCTGAACAGAGGCTGTAGTGAGCTGGGGGTCGGCCTCTTCTCTCGTGTAACTGGTGATAGGACCAGAGGGAATGGCTTCAAGCTGTGCCGGGGGAGATTCAGGCTGGACGTTAGGAAATACTGCTTGGAAATGGGCTGCCCAGGGAGGTGCTGGAGTCACCGACCCTGGAAGTGTTCAAGGAACGTTTGGATATTGTGGTGAGGGACATGGTTTAGTGAGAACTGTTGGTGATATGTAAATGATTGGACTGGATGATTTTATGGGTCTTTTCCAACTTTGGTGTTTCTGTGATTCTGTGGTTTTCAGGTACAAAAATCCTGCGAAGAACAGTAGGGGAAATATCTCGTACCATTTGTGCGTATGTTATGAGTCTTTTTCTATCTTGTATTTCACTGTGAAATTCTATGATCTTAATACAGAATAGAGAATATTAATCAGCAGTAATGCCTTTCATTATCGAAAGACATTCTGCTAGTAAGCTTTGTAGTTTTGGAAAGGTTTATGTTTCATTCTGAGACTGATTTAATAGTCTCTCAAGTAGGGAGGTCATGTCACATTAAAACTACAAATTATTATTTTAAGATTTATGTAGGTAGCTTTGTTCATAAATCTCAAAACAGACGCTTTTGGTGAAAACTGTGCTATTGGGATAAAGGCTGCAACTGTTAAGGTCAGAAATGTTTTCCTAGAAATGTTTTTGTTCAATTCTTTGGAATTCCAGTCATTCCTGCCCCCTTCCTCAAACAGTAGGAAAAATTAGATGCCCCAGACATCTATAAATTCTCATGCATTATAGGCTCCCTGTACCTTGCTCCACTCTTGCTGTAGGCCTCAAGACACAACTAAATGTGAGGATTTTCTTCACTGGCAGAAGTCATTAAACTGTATTTCATTTGCAATTTGGTAGAACACTGTCCCTTCCATTCATCTGTCCGTGGGCATCACCATGGGCCTCTGAAAGTTCTTCTCTGGTATTTATGAAAATAGACCAAAAAATCACTTTTGTGCATGTGTAATCTTTCAGATAGCAAGAATGAATTCTTATTGGGTTCGAGGTTTTGCGTTTTTCTTTCATTCCAGTGCTTGTTGTTTCTAGTGCATGACAAAAAAATGGCAAAAACCTTCCAAATGCTGTTTGGAAACAACTGTGATTTTGCTTTTTGGTTTACAGCCAGGGCCATTTAATGGAGGAAGGTTTCTTATATTCCACTAGTTGCTCTCTCTTGGTCTATGCTGGCTTTAAAACACTTTCCTTATGATGCCTCCATATGTGTGTGAAACGTTTAGATTTCAACAAGATCACCAAACAGTTCTGCTCAATTTAGGCCCTAGGAAGGATGACTTACTATGCTGAAAAACAAATTCATGGAGGTGAGACATGTTTTTATTGTTTTGCAAGGCAAAGCCATGTCCTCTGCCAGGAATAGTCTCAGTATTTCTGAAAAGGTAAAATCTCTCATTAAGGTGAAACATAAATATATGAATGAAAAAAGTCACAGGGTAAAAGAAGGACAAGGAAAAGGTCTGCATCAAAACTGCTTTGTTACTGCTACTTTAAATGTACTATTTCTAGAAGCCTGCCAGAAGTGCAAATTAGTCTGCAAGTGCCTGTTGAAGTCCAAGTCTATTACTTGAAATATTTAATTATCAGTATTACCAATTGACAGTATCCATATCAGTATCCAATTGACACCTAGTAATTTGTAATATGTATAGGTAAATCACAGAATCACAGAATTGTAGGGGTTGGAAGGGACCTCCATAGATCATTGAGTCCAACCCCCTGCCAAAGCAGGTTCCCTACAGCAGGTTGCACAGGTAGGCATCCAGGCAGGTCTGGAACATCTCCAGAGAAGGAGACTCCACCACCTCCCTGGGCAGCCTGTTCCAGTGCTCCGTCACCTCACTGTAAAGAAGTTCTTGCGCACATTGGTGCAGAACTTCCTATGCTGCAGTTTCCAGCCGTTTCCCCTTGTCCTGTCTCTACTCACCACTGAAAACAGACTGGCTTCACCACTATGGCTCCCACACCTTAGATATTTATAGACCTGGATCAGGTCCCCTCTTAGTTGTCTTTTCTCAAGGCTGAACAGACCCAGTTCACTCAGCCTTTCTTCATAGGAGAGATGCTCCAGGCCCTTCACCATCTTTGTGGCCCTCTGCTGGACTCTTTCCAAGAGATCCCTGTCTTTTTTGTACTGGGGAGCCCAGAACTGGACACAGTACTCCATTTTAGTACTCCATTTTAAATCATTTTAGTTAAAGTATATTTGTCAAATTAACAATGAAAATACTTCAACATGCTGGAATGCGGATCTAGACCTGAATTACAGGATAAAATATTTGGACTGGAAACTGCAATATTTCTGTATTTCTAAGTAATAAAAAAGTGATTAAAGTATGTTCCTATATTTCACAGAACAGCCATATAATGATATTTCTGTCCTGGAAAAAAGTATTACAGAACTATTGCTCTTTGAATCAGACATAAAAATCATCAGACTGTAAAAAATGATGTCACATCATAATATGTACCTGAGAGCATCTCCCATGCTGATGTAGGATTATTAAATACTTCATAGACTTTGTAGCTTTGCTCGGTGTTTAGACATGACAAGTTTTCCCTTGCACCCTTGATGTTATAGAGCTTTAATCCTACAGACGTTCTGTAGGCAGAGCTGTGAGTTGAATTCCAGTATCTAAACATGCTTGTGCTATCTTTGAACACAGCAGCTCAGGTACTGGTAACTATCTACATCTTGGAAGAGGATATCTGCCAGAGGGCTGCTAGGTACGCTGTGCTGTGCCTTGTGCAGCCACAGCTATAATGCTGCTGTAGAGCTATTTGCAGAGTGAGGTCTATTTCCATCGTTTGGCTGTCACAGCAGTGGCTGCAGTCTATTCCTGTCATTTATGAACAGAAATTTTGGAATAGGTTTTTGCTAAAATAGACAAAATCATTAAGATATCTTTCCCCCATATATTGTAATCCTTTCAGTACACCAAATGCATCTCAACTGTGATGAGCTTGCTTTTTTTTTTATTTTTAATAAACATTGCCAGTGAAGTAGGACATAAAGCAGGAGTTCTGAATGAATCCTGTGTAAGGGTACAGAGAAGGAGGAAATGAGAGAGAAGAAATGAGCTGACTAAAACTCATACCACTGACATCTGCATATACTAGATTCGTATTTTAATGCTCATTTATATATGCTTATTCGACAAGACATGGAATGCATCAGTTTTTACTAGTTGTATCGTTCCACAGCCATTGACAGAGGAGTTTTCTATTTCTTGCACTGCTCTTAGGAGAAAGTCTTTCTGTTCTTTATATGCAGGAAAGCTACAGCTTTCTTCTAAAAGCTAATAGCTATATCTGGTTTTGTTCTTAGAACTTCAAGTTCCCCCAGGCTTTCCTCAGAGAGTCTTTTCTGTTGCTGGGTATGCCCTGTGCTTCAGCCTTTAGACAGAAGTGATGGCTTTTTGTATGTTTAGTAATCATATTATCAAACAGGATGATTGACTTTCAACACCGTATGGTGAAATGGAGTCACTGGGTTGTATGAAGGGCAAAGTAATGCTTGCTAACATGGTCTGGTGTGCTGAATATATAGGACGAGCAGTAGAGCAACTCCTCCTGGCTCTATTAAACTCTATAACTCTGCTTTCCTAAAGCTTCTCTTGTGTCAATTTCCTTGAAAATGTGCAGTGAATTGATGGCATCGCTCAGAACAAATCAGCAGCTATAAGTTGGCTGCTCCCAGAAGAGCTCGTGCATTAGGCTTCATGCTAATGAGAGAGCTTGGCTGAAGATCCTTGGCTCCTGGTAGAGGTCTTTTCTCTCCTTTGCTCTCTACTGGGAAGGAAAAAAAGAAACAGTGTAGGAATGTAAATGTACAGGGATGCTAAAAGTAAAGTGGGTAACTCATTTTTTGTAGAGCTATGCATATCACCCTTAATTAGGCCAGAAGTGTCTGCTCACCTTGGTGGCACTTCAGGGGTTGAAGGTGATACAGTCTTTCAGACTCTCTGTAGTAATTTATAATTTTTCTGAGATTAGGCTTTTCTGGATTTCAGACTCTCGGGCTTAGCCTGAGAATTTTTTATTTAAATAATCTTTTATTGTCAGAAAGCTTTCACGTGCTGCCTTTTAAAAAAAGTTGTTCAAAGACATATTTTCAAATTATCGCAGAATCATAGAATTTCTCAGGTTGGAAAAGACCTCAGAGATCATCAGGTCCAACTGCAATCTAACCATACTACCTGAACTGGCAACCCTTCACTAGATCGTGTCCCTGAGCACCACATCCAAGTGGGTTTTAAACATATCCAGAGGTGATGACTTGACCATCTCTCTGGGAAGCCTATTCCAGTGCTTAACAACCCTTTCTGTGTAGAAGTTTTTCCTGATATCCAACTTAAACCTCCCCTGATGCAACTTGAGGCCATTTCCCCTCATCCTGTCACCAGCAAGAATTATGTCTGAACAGGTCTTCTTTGCAGACATCAGATTTGTATGCAATAGTAATTGTGTCATAATGACACAGAAAGTACCGCTGTGATATATATAAGCATCTTCTACTAAATTTCAAATATTTAGCATTCTATATACTACCATAAATGAAATATAATTTGAGTTCATTAAGGTGTATAAAATTGATAGAATCACAGAATGTTTTCTGTCAGAAGGTATCTCTGGAAGTCATCTGGTCATCTCCTTCTGGTCACAAGTTTCGTGCTTCAATTTCTTCTTTGACTCTGCCTATCTATAGAAAAAACTATGGCCAGTTCATGTTTCAGAACATCTTCCAGAAATTACATAGCGTGGGATTCATCTCAGCTAACTTTTACCATCTATAATATTAAACTCTGCCCTGAACGTGTTCTCTCTGAGCTCTCTTTATTGTCAGTGCAAATAAATAGGTATTTTTGGGACAGGGCTTGTGTTGATGTACATTAGATATTGATCGTGGTCTGAAATGACTCATGTTGGAGAAATTATTCTCTGGATAATATCAAAGGAGATTAGGTTACTCCCTCAGATAGACATCCAGTCCTTGTCACATCACTAGTCTCTATGGAGCAACATGACATACCTTTCACATTTTTTATCAACTTTGTTGCCCATCTCTGGGTGCTTTCAAGGACCTGAACATTGTTCTTGAATTGCAGTGACCAGATCTGCATGCAGTAATCAAGATGTGGCTGCTGTAGGGCTAAATACAGTCGGAGGATCAGCTCTTCTGACTGAATTTCTGTGCTGTGTTTGATGCATCCCAAAATGTGGTTTGTGGCTACCAAGGCCATGTTGAATCTACTGTCACCAGCACGCACTGAGGTCTCTTTCTTCTAAGCTACTCCCCAGCCACTCATCTTCTGGTCTGTACCTGTGTCAGGCATTGATTGCTTCATCCCAGTTTCAGAACCTGGCATTTACCTTTGTTGAACTTGGTGCTGTTGATCATGGCCCAATGCTCCCAGCTATCTTGATCCCTGTACAAGGTCTCTCATTCTTCTGGAGAATCAGCTGCATCTCCCCAGTTTGTTTCCAAGTTCTTATTTATGCCCATATTATGCTAACTTGTAAACTGTAGTTTTGGCCCAGTTAAACTGCATGTGTTGTTGGTCCATCTGATGTAGAAGAACTGAAATCGACTTGAAGGTTTTTCATGTTTATTTATTTAGCTGAAGGTTATGTGGTTTCAAAATGGCATCTGTAGAAATCTGTGCTCGTTTGTGCTCTAGAAGGAGGATATTTGCACCCTGAACATCATGCCTCACAACTTACATCATGCAAACAAACAGTGTGGCAATAGTTGTAAGTTTCATAGCTAAAACTTGTCAGATTTCCCATCACACTGTTGTACAGGACTTTGTTCCTGTGTGCTACCTGATTGTTGTCTGTGTTATAGCAGTCTTTGTTTGTTAGAGGCAAGTGGCTGTACTCCTTTCTTTCCAAGCAGACAGAGTTCGCAGTACAGAGAGATTTTACCCAAAAACTAGGTAAGATTTTAGCTGTGAATCTTTGTCATTAAATGATAATGAAACTCAGTGCTCTTGGGATCTCTCCCGTTGTTTCCCACTCCTTCTCTCTGAGTTCTGATTTGTAAAGAGAATCTGTCAAGGAAGCCCTGATCCTCATCAGCACAAAGTGTCACCTTTTGTATTGCTGTCTGCTAGATTTATACCAGGGAACCTTGTGAAATCTGTTCTCATATCTTCATGGTAAATAATTTTTTCACTTTTCATGAAATGAACGATGACTTGTTTTCATTTGGAGATTGTGAATGTAAGATTTAAATTCAAACTACAGAAAATGAAGTAGGAAAGATGACTAAGTAAAACTACTTCAGAGATAGACAACCTTTATTGTTATCTGGAGTCTAACATGAAATATTGTGCTTTGTTAGCACTCATTTTTGTATTTATATTTTTTACCTATAGCTAGATAACTGCTCAGACTCTCGTCCAGACTGACCTTGAGTGTCTCTAGATGGCATTCACCACCTCTCTGGGCAACCTGATAGATAATAACCTACCTTTCAAAGTAAAACCTAAAGTAACAGCCAATGCTCTCCTTTTTTTTGGTCTAGCAACAAGGAAGGAATGTCGTTAAATTGAAATGCTGGATGAGAGGAAAGTTCTGCCAAGAGACAGTCAAGTTGAAGATGGACAGAATGCCTTGGGGACTCTATAACGCAGATATAAATGCAAAGGTTGTAAAATAAATAATAATTTATACATATATACACTCACAGGGTATTAAAAAAAATGACATTAAGTAGTAAAGCAGAGTACCCTGCTTTTGTAATTAGTGAAGTAGAAATGTATGTAAAAAAGGAGAAAGTTACACAAGTCCATTACTCAGTGTTAGTTCATGAATGTAAAGTATCTAGTAGATTCTACTATAGAGAGATCTTTATGGTACAATTTACTTTTCAAAACTCATTCCATTTTATTTTGATAAATATTCTTGGTATGTGCACACCCTTCTGTTTTTTCCAGAAACCTTCCTAAAATGTTCAAAATAAAAAGCTTGAACATGCAGCTAAATTGCTTGTAGGAATTCTCTTGGGGTTGAAACTTGATATCTACATTCTTTATGTAATAAATTACTTAATGTCTTTTATTCTACAATATGAACAGAAAAATATAGAAAAACGCACACACAAAACCCCCCAAGAAAACAGAATGAAAAGAGCAGACCATAAAAGAAGAAAAGAAGTAAACAGAAAATAATAAATCTGAATTATTTATTGAAAATCTGTCAGTTGATTGTGCAACATACAGAGCATATTATCAATAGATCTGATCTATTATTATATCTCATATCATTGTGAGAATCTAGGAATCCATGATCATCTGAAGAGATTTTATGTCCTGAAAAAAATAACATATTCTACAATACTAAAGGAAAATATGGAGTATTAAAAAAATCTGATGATAAAAATGCTACTTGGTATTCTAAAAAGGGTTTTCGGCAGTTGGTATTTCTAAGAGAAGGTGATTCATTTTTCTCTACAGGAGTTAGAGTGGCTTTCTAATATGATAGTGTCTGATTTTTTTCCTCCTGTGGTTTCTGTAAAAAGCTGTAGGTCAGCTCTTAGAGTGGAGAGGCAACGTTGGACTGCGATTTTTTTTTTTTTTGTATGTGCAATTAAAAAGTCTTAAGTTTGTTTTAGTTGAGAATCTCAAGAACAAAGTTATTAAATCAGGAATTGTGAAGCAGCATGAGGACTGAGGTCTCAAACTCTTGAGGTTGTGATGTCATTAGAATTATTTGAGGCCATATCTATTATGCTTCTGCTTAGGGCTTGCGGCATTGTTTTCAAATCATGTGTAGTGGAGGTGTTGTTTGCAAATGTCGTGGTGGTATTCATTAAGTAGTTGACAAAACTGTGGTAATAATGTCATCAAAGCTCATAGGCCAAAATTGTACTCTGACTTTGGCAGGTTCTCTTTTTAGATGCCTGCTTGAATTATGCTAGATGGGACTTTGTTAGTTATTGAGTGTTTGAGTTTATTAAATATATGCTTGGGTTATTTTTCAGAAATACTGATCACCTATAAGTTTCTGTGAAGGATGCAGCTCTGCAAGTGGTAGGGAGACAGCATATTCTCTGAAAGGAAGCCCACAGCAGAAAGAAAACGAACTGTTCTCTGCCAGAAAATTGAACAGCATGCAGAAAGCTCATGCAAACAAGAATTACTGCAAATATGGGGACAGATGGGCTTGGAAACATGTCCTTAAACTGTCATCCAGAGGGAAAAAGAAATAAACAAAAAAACCCAACAACCTTAACTTGGAGTGCATGTGATTGGGAATGGGAGATTATTGGAGATTTCATGGCTGATATGTTTGTTTTTGGAAAAAGAAAAACTTTAAGCTGTAATTCCTTTTTTTTCCTGTTAGCTCATTGAATTTTTCTTGAACTGCTTGAGCCGAACACAAAGATTTCCCAATTTTTCATTCTACGTGCAGGATACATATCTCATACTTAAAATTCTCTTCATCTGAGAGTGACTGGTTGAGAGGAAATTCAATTTCAAAGAGCCATTGACCATCTCTGAATGTAAGCTTTATATCTGCCATTCAGTTACACGCCTCTCCCAGGTATCTACAACCCAAGATGCACTGTAGAATATGGCATCTTTTATTCTTGTGATTACCCTTAGCTCTTATCCCATGCATTTTGATACCATCCCCAGTCTGTGGTGAAGTATCTATAGGAATTCCTGCCAGATAGCAATATATAACAAAAGCAACATACTGTTGTGTATGTATAATATGCCATTATACAACTATTGTGCATAGTTTGTTTGCAAAAATGCAGTGCACTAGAGAACCAAATCCATTACTGTTTATACTATAATGAAAACAATAGCAATTTTTAAATAAAAAGCAAACAAACAGAAGATGAAAACAAGAGCAACAAACCCCAAACAATAAAGAGGAAGGGCAAAAAGAATGTTCTTCTACATTTCCAGGAATTGGGAATGGGTATGAACTGAGCTGAGGCCAGTTCCTGCTGTAGAGCCCGTGTTAGTTTTGACAATAAATAATAGATGTCACTGCTCAGCAAGAACTCATTGACAGTACCTTCTTAGTACTTGATGACGATGAAAACCCAATTTTCTATACTGGGAAAAGATGCTGTTAAGATAGAGATGAAGATATCTTAATAAGTTAAAGTATCTGAGGGCCAAGAGCCAGAAAGGTAATTTCTTATGCTCAGAGCTATACTGTGTGATAGGAGGAAAAAAAAGAGTGAGAAGCTGCTTTGTGTGAGGGGTATCAAAGGTGCCTTTAGGAGTCATGTTACTTCTTCATATCAGAAGCATCTGCAGAGAGGCAAGCAAATCCATGGCCCATTCCTGGCTCCTTACTGTATGTGCCTCATAAGAGGAAAAGATGCAGAAAACGCTGCATAGCTTCCAAAGGTAGAGAGGGAGTTATACCTGCCTTACTTGGTAATAAGACCAACTGGAAATCCTGTGATGGCAGTGGTGGGGAAGAACGAGTTGTTAGAGGCTGGGAGATATGAGCTATGGTATTTGATTTGGTGCTGTGTGTGCAGAAAGTACTGAGGGTTACCAGCACAGTTCAGTGCTAAGGCTTCTGACACTGCTTCATGTGTCATTTATCAGGCTCTTTTCTCAGGGTCGCACAGTTTTTTGCTCCTTTTTCTATTACTAAGACGGTTAAATTGAAGGCCAGAACACCTTACATACAAACAGAGCTTTCCTGTGTGTTGGCAAAGCCATAATTAGGACTGGGAGCCGTAGGCAGGTTCCACTACTACAATGAACTAGTTGGGTCTCTCCTGCAGCTGAGGGATTTGTGCACCACAACACAGCCTAATGGCCAAACTGCCTGCAGTGTAATTCAGCACAGCACAGGCTTGTGGCTACTGTAGGTGGATCACTAACTCCTTGGTGTACAGTCAGCATCACAGCATTCCACCCCTTGATCCTCATACAGCTTGTCTTTCTCAAAGTTGTTGTAAATTGCAGATTATATTGCTAGAACAAGGACTTTTAAAACACTCAGCACAAGGCCTGTATGAGACCCAGTAGAGGAGACATGGCCTATTCAAGATCATTCCACAAAACCAGTCTCTTCTACAAAGCTCCCAATACAGACTACGGACTTTCAAGAAGTCGCAAACAGATATCTCTTCAACACTTCTGCCTCAGGATGACATGGACTGCCCTAGGGCTCACAGATTTTCAGGAAGGTGGCCATTCTTTTCTAGAATTCTAAGAAGCACTGACAATAGACCTCTCATCCCTGATGGCAACCATAAAGCAGCAACCTTCTGTTATTTCACTGGCTTCAGCTTCTGCAGCAGCAGCTCTTGTGTCTCCATGCTGATGGACAGTGTGATTTCCTCTGCACCCCATGCAGAAATGCTCTGGGTATCTAGGGCTGGAAAGGTTGTTTCTAACACTAGGAAAGGCAGCAGTGGTAAAGGAAAGGGTTTAGAAGAGATGTTTGAAGAAACAAAGGCTTTAAAATAGGACTGGGAGAAAAAAGTGCAGCATATGGAAAGGCCATTGAGGCAGGAGAAAGGTGAGGTAGAAGAGTGAATAAGTCAACAAGACCTGATTGCTGGTGGCTCACAGGAAGTACAAGGGTACAGGTGTCATTGCATGTTTATACAGCAAGACAAGCAAATCAGTTTGTTTTGGAACAGAGCTGTTGGTGTTTTGAGAACTTTCTATTAAAGCACATCAGTGGCCTTACTGATAAATTAACTTGTGTATTGCAGGAGGTAATTGCTCATGATATGAACACAGAACAAATCATCTGGCTTTATTTCCTCTACATGATACCTTGTCTGCACACACCAAGCCGCTCTGAAATTTGCATCAGTGTGCAAAGTGTGGGAGTGATGGCTTTTTTTAAAACAGCTCAGCACTGCCCTGCATTAAAATGCTGATGCAGCCCCAGCTCGTTTTCCTCAGAAGGGACTTACAGCTGTCTTTCCACACTGCACAGCAATTGAGAGGAGACAAAGGGCTGTAGACTTGAGTTAGAATCTATGGCAGCAGCTACACTGTACTTTTTAAGTTCTTAGAAAACAGTGTGCAAAGTTTTTCTCATGGGACAGAGGGTATAAAGTGCCATGACCATAGGACTGATTTGCTCCATATTTTTCATCTCAAAAATCCGTCTTTGACAAGTGTATGTTTTCTATAAATGATTTTGTGTCAGGGTTTAAATGCCGTGATTTAAAGAAGCACAATTTTATTCTTCATATTAGTTCTTACATATAAATTATATTTTAATAAAAATGGTCTGCATTTTCACATAAGGCTTCACCTTATGACATCTTAGATGTTTTAGTCAAGCATATATTTCATGTTAACAATATGGGATAGGGAAACAAGTGAAGCTATCTCCTTTGCAAAAAATGAGAGAACTCTTTTATAGGTATCTCATAGTTTTACAAAGAAGACTTCATATCTAATCAGATCAAAACCTTTATTCAGAATAACTGAATAAATTCACCAGAGACCTGAATTTTGAAGTAAGAAGAATAATCATGGGTGTAATGTGTACACTTTGACACTGTTGAGGGGAGTGTTTATCCTATTTTCAAATGTTTGTTTTGTCTTTTTTGTTTGTTCTTTATAATGAAGACATTTATTCTAAAAAAAAATATTTTCTCCAGATGGACCTCATCCACCACAGCCCACTTCCAAAACTGCTGGCTTTGTCTGTAAGTTGCAAACATACCTTTTATTGAAAACCCACAATAATTTATCTTATAATCTGTTTTTTTCCCCCCAGAAAACTTCTATTATTTCTCAGAAAACAATCCCATTATTATCTAAAAGCACAATATCTCTTCAAATATCTTAATTCTGTTTTTCATCAATAGATTGTTCTCCTGGGAAAGCTACTCGCAGAAGAAAAAACTGCATTGATTCAATGAAACTGTTAATGGAAGTGCAGTTTTACAGCTGGAGATCTCAAAAGTGGCAGGGTGAGTAGGAAGAGCACTATACTTTTTCCCCAGGTTAAACTCTGTACCTCTGATATATGATGCATCAAATACCTATTCAATAATTTTTATTCCCATATGCCTTCTTTGAGAAGCAGGGCTGAGGCAAATAGTCCCTTGCTTGAGCTATTACTTGCTATTGCTTACTATTAAATTTGAATAGGATGTAATGTCCATGGAAGTGGAAAATGGAGAATAAGGTAGATTCTTTCTACTCTGGCACTAAACAGTGCAATAGAACATGAACTTTTGAACATTATCTCTGAAACCAGCCATGCATTTTTTCATCTGTTTTCTGCATAATCCATGTACTTTTTCTGCATGTATGCAAGATTCGCAGTTATTTGTTGACAGCCAGCTGAACATGAGCCAGCAGTATGCCCAGGTAGCCAAGAAGGGCAATGGCATTCTGGCTTTTGTCAGGAATAGAGTTGCCTGCGGGAGCAGGGAAGTGATCATCCCTCTGTACTCAGCTCAGTATTTGAGGCTGCACCTCAAATACTTAGTTCAGTTTTGGGAGCCTCACTGCAAGAAAGACATTGAGGCCCTGGAGTGTGTCTGGAGAAAGGCAACAAAACTGTGAGAGGTCTGGAGCACAGGTCGTAGGGGGAGCGGCTGAGGGAGCTGGATTGTTCAGTCTGGACAAAGGAGGCTTGGAGGAGACCTTATTACTCTCTACAAATTCCTGAAAGGAGGTTGTGGTGAGGTACTCTTCTACCAGGTACCTGGATAGGATGAGAAAAAATGGCCTGAAGTTGTGTCAGGGGAGGTTCAGATTGGATATTATGAAAAATTTCTTCTCCAAAAGAGTGGTGAGGCAGTGACACAGGCTGCCCAGGGAGGCAGTGGAGTCACCATCTCTGGAGGTGCTCAAGGAATGTGCACATGTGGCACTGAGGGACATGGTTAGTGAGCATGGTGATGGTGGGTTGACAGTTGGACTAGATGATCTAGGTTTTTTCCAACTGTAATGATTTCATGACTTATGTTAGTCTATTTTAGTGGACTTTAAACTGTACACTAATTAATCCTTTGCTTTGAAAGGTATTTTTTAAGAATAGAGAAGCAAGAGCTACTGATAAAGATAGGAGTGACTCGACCTGTCTCAAGATGGAACTCGATTAATTCACAACTGAAATGATATAGCACAGTTGTTTGTGGTAACTGGGTGAAAAGGAGGTAAGAATTTCACATCAGTAAGCTGTGGCCCTTGAGAAATTTATCTGAAGTTGGTTTTAGAGAGTGGAAATTTTTAGCACATGTTTATGTGTTGCTACCCTAACCTGTAGAAGGAAATATGTGGCAAAGATGTTAGCTGAACCAAAGCAAGATGTCTTTATAAAATGAACATATTTTATGATACTGTTAGCTAAACTCTTTCAAAAAATAGAACCTTGCAAGCAGAGTTTATGTGGCAGTGATTAGAGCTTCACCAAGGATGGGCTTCATAATTTTTCACCCAAAAGAAGTCCATGAATAAGAGGAAGAAAATGATTGACTTAGTTCAAAACATCAACATTCATTAGTTACAAACAGGTGAAATCTGACTTGCTTTTCCACAGGGTTGTTTTGAACACTTATTTATTGCAGATGTTTTTGATGTGGGATATACCAGATTTCAAGGTAATTGTGCTTGCCACTCTGTTAAAAATGGACTATTTTGGGATCTCTGAAGTGGAGTTAAAGATTGATAATTAGTTTAAGGAAAATATACTCTTACCTTGTTGGGTTAGAATTTCCTGTGTATGTGCACAAGGGTTACTCATTCTTCTCTTTTTCCCAGAGGCACTGTGGCGATCAGAGCACTGAAAACTGTGGGGTACTTAGGGATAATATGGTAAGTTCAACATACCTGAAGTTAATATTTTTGGCTTTTTGATCACTCTGTACCAGTGTTATACCTTCTAATGCTCTGGGAGTGGTTGGAAGAAGTTTGCAGGTTTTGTCAGAAACCTTCCTTTTGCAAAATAAGAAATAATAATAATAATTATTATTATTATCTTGACAGTGTACTCTTTCCCCTAGATGTGCACATTGTGCATTAGATTACACAGTCCATGCATAGATTATCTTTGGGTACCTACAGTACTGTAGAGTTCCTGTAGGCAGAAAATTTAAAAGCTCTAGCTTTTTGCCATTGCTACCCCACTCACTCAGTAATGATGGAGCACAAATACAAGCAGTTTTGGGAATCTCATTTTTCCTGCTGAATTGTGGCCAGTATTTCAGTTGGAATAATTTAACTCTGGTGTCCTTTGGTTTCATATACGCTGTTGAATTGTTCTGCGTGGAGAGAATGTGTCACCCAGCAAGGAAGCGGAGTCTGAGACCTAGAGAAACAGTTGCATTACTCTGTGGTAATGTAACTGGCAAGTTTACAGATGAAAAAGCCAGCCTTTTTCTTATGCTTTTGCATGCTGAGACAGTAACAGCTGCTGGCTGGAAACAGAAATTAGTGTCACAATATGCTTGTATACAAAAATAAGTGTCCCTACTTAGAAGTTTATATTTCCTGTTTTCAGTATTGGGAATATTGTAGAAACTAACATATTTTAGAATGGAAGAAACTTGCCCAGTACAAGACTCTGTATATAATAGTATTTCCTCTCATTGGCATCTAATGATGATGCAGTGGCATAGGCTGCCCAGGGAGGTGGTGCAGTCACTGTCTCTGGAGGTGATTGAGAACTGTACGGATGTGGCACTGAGGGACGTGGTCAGTGGTCATGGTGTGATGGGTTGGTGGTTGGACTAGGCAATCTTAGAGGTCCTTTCCAACCTTACTGATTCTATGGTTGCATGATTCTAATATGTTGAGTTTGTTATTCAAAACAAATTAGTGGCAACTGAAATAAGTTAATGCCAACATACAGGATCTTTGCCACAACCTGAACTCGTTTACTTGAGGAGTTTTGTTGCTTTAAGCTGAAAATAGAAACCTAAAGGCTGTATTAAAACTTTTGTAAAGGTTAGGACTTTTGTAAGGGAATGCGTCCTGTCTTTGGTTGCAATGCCATGGGATTTGTGCTGTTCAGTTTTACACTACTGCCCATAATTCTGTGGATTCTGTGGATTCTGACTGTTCTGAGCTTTAGAAATAGGCACATGCTGAGTTTTTTAAATATTCAAAATATTCAGGCCTAGACTGAATTTTCAGGTAATGAATTTCCTGATCAGACTCTAGAAAATATTTTGAAAACATATTCCATGGAGGTTTTACAATTTACTTCTTTTATTTTTAGAAACTTGACATTGGAAAACCTGAACTGCGCAGTATCAACAGGATAATTAGATTTAGAAAAGTTCTGGCAATTGTGGTAAGCAGAATTTTGATTTTCTCACTGCCCATTAGGCAACAAGAAATTCTAAAGCTAAGGTTTCTCATAAAACAATACATGAAAGCAGTTTTTATGCTGTGCTTGGCTGCAGGTTGTGGTTCATGCTACACTCTTGCGTACATCATTACACAAGTTGTTCATCTTTTTCAATATTCTCTCTATAATTTACCTGTTTATATATAGGAATTTCCTCCTTTAGTAGAGGAGCCTTTAATGTACCCAGGGAAAAGGGTAATATTTAGGAGGTCTTTCTAACAACTATTTCAGTAGCCAGTCCATTTACTGGGGCTCTGGGGAGTTTAGGATGGCTGAATCTGTTGCAAGGTAAGTGGAAACATAGCAGCCACGAAGTCAAGGAGAATCAAAAACTAACACTAGGGGGAAGAAGAAAAAAGGAAGAAAAACTGTTTGTGTGTGTGTGTGTGCGGGGGGGAGGGGGAAGGGGAAAGAAAAAGAAAGAGAACATCTTGTTGCGATGTCTCTCACCTTGGCTTCAGTGGTTCCAGATCCCACAAAGCCGCCAGTGGATCACCAGTTCAGTCCATCACGGAGCACCAAACCAGTGTCCAAAGCACAGGTATGTGCATAGGTATGCTTCAGTTACTTTTTGCACAGCTGAACCACTGTACATGCAGCACAACACAGTGGTGCAGAATCAGACCCAGCTGCTTCATGACAGAAGACCTCAACATAAAGCTGGCAGGTGTGAAGAGCAGTAGGTTCATATTAAGCTCAGTAGCAATTGGCACTGAGAGGGTGTAAAACCTAGCTATGGGGTTATTAGGATACTGAAAGACTTTGCACAGCTTTGGATAGTGCTAAAACCTGTATGTTGGCCAAATATCAATGAGATAATTGTTTAGCACATGCTTTAATTTCTCTTGCAAGTCTTCTCTCTCTGTCCTAATGTGCTGTGTACTGTTGCTAGGTAAAGTGGTTGTTATGTTTCATCCCAGTGGGAAATTGTGGAAGTGATAACTGCAGAATAGCATTGTTGGCTAATAAAACTGTAATTCTAAAATGAGCTTTGCCTTCTCCAGCTTATTACTTTTTCAGAAATTCTTCCTTTGGGAAAAAAACCAAAAACTGTTGAGTCAGAAAGGTACAGGGACAAATGGTGCGTATTTAGACACTAAATGACTCTGTTCAAAGGATATCACCTCCCAGAGAAGTCAATTCCTTCCTAATTTGTGACTTCCAGGGATAAGCTGCCTGTCCTTTTTCTTTAGCTGGAATGTGTGCAGCATTAGAGGAGAGGATCTAATGAGAGCAGGTGTCACCAACAGTAATCACATGAAATCTTCATAAAAATAATGAAGATTATACCTTTCAGTTAAGATCAACCAAACAGTTGAATAAATTATTATTGTTATTGTTATTCTTGTTAAATCTTCAGGAAATCTAACTCACATGAATTCATAGCCTTAAGTACTGGGAAAATCAGAAGTAAAAATTTAAGTGCTTTTGTAGTTGTGTCTATGACTTTGGGATGCAACTCAGTGTCTAGATGCTATTAATACTACAAAAAGTGCTGAAGATTGTCTCTTGCATTTACTGTTAGAAAGAATCAAGATCTGGTTAATATGAGTAAATAAAGTTGATAAGAATGAGTGGATGTGACAACAAGGTGAGTGGTTTGGTCAAGATGCTGGATGGAAGGGATGCCATCCTGAGAGGCCTTGATGGGCTTGAGAGGTGAACCTATACAAACCTCATGAAGTTCAACAAGGCCAACAGCAAGGTCCTGCGCCTGGGTTGGGACAACCCCAAGCACAGATATAAGCTGGGCAGAGAATGTATTGAGAACAGCACTGAGAAGAAGGACTTGATAAATACAAACTGGAAAGTGTATTGGCAATGTTATTGTGCATTTTGGAGAACCAACCATGTCCTAGGCTGCATCGAAAGAAGTCAAAGGAGGTGATTTTGCCCTCTTCTCTTGTGAGGCCCCACCTGGAATGCTTCATTCAGCTCTAGGGCTCACAGCACAAAAAGGACATGGAGCTGTTAAGAGTGGGTCCAGCGGAGGGCCGGAGGATGGTCAAAGGGCTGGAGCACTCAGGGAGCTGGAGTTGTTCAGCTTGGAGAAGAGAAAGCGCTGGGAAGACCTTTGGTCTTCTGATATTTAAAAGGAGCCTACAGGAAAGGTGGAGAGAAATGAACTCAAGAAACTATGAAGCCATTTAACAATATTCCCCTTGACCAGCTAACATCAAGTACCTTGCAAGTACCTATTTGAGCAGCACCCACTGCTACAAACTAGTTTGCGTTGGGTCCCTCTTTTGATAAATTGTGTACATCTTGTCATTTTGTTGTATAAAAACTTCTGTGCTGGGATCTGACCTTATATAACTGAGGGAAAGTAAAGCAACAGTCATTTATAAATGTGGCTGAAACTCGCTGATATTTCTTTATCAAGTATAGACCTATTGCTTTTGATTGCAAAAGACTTAAGGACTTTGGAGATAGATTAAACAGTGATCCCACGAGACATTGCATAGTTTGACTCCCATCGCAGGGGAATGCTGGAGGGCCTAGATGGATACCCACTAGATAGATGTGAACCAGTAGAAAAGATTGACCTGAGAAGATTGAGAGCAGGTGCTCTGTTTAGATGCATTCTAGTGCAGGAAACTATTTTAATAATGAATGATGGCTATTAAGCACAATGTGGCCCTATTACAGCACAGAAAAAAAGTAATTATGCAGACTCTGTTGCAGTGTATTGATTGACTGACTTGATGTATAGTTTAGGCTTTATTCTTTGAGAAGTGCTTTATGGGGCTGTATTTAAAAATAAGGAGTTATGGTTGGGCTTTTGCACACCGTGGAATTTATAAACTATATAGCTTTCCAAGCCCATTAAAAATCCGGTATTGCAAGAAAGAAAAAAAGAAAGAAAAAGCTTTAGAAGAGATGGAGATTAAAAAGGTGCAAAGGATCCCCTAAACCTAAAAGTTGTAGATAGAATGTAGGGTCATTCACACAACTCTGATTGTGACTAATGGCACAGTATGCATACACTTTTCTTCTTACCCTTGCCCAGTTGTGTTAACTGGGAAACATTTTTGAGTTTTGGATAAAATTTTTACTACCTATTGCCTTTTTTTTTTCTTTTTTTTTTTTTTTAAATGTTTTTTTTTATTTTTTGTTAATATTTATTTTTTTTATTTTTTTTTTTTTTTTCCTTATGGGAACAGATCAGAAATTAGCTTTGGAGTTCCTGGAATGGTATTTTCAGATCATTATCTGTATAAGTCCCATTTACTTCAATTGAGCTCCATTTAAACTTAAATATGTTGTCTTGAAAATTGTTTTCCAGACTGTCCTCAGAGAATCTTCAGAAAGATTCTGTGCTTGAAGAAAATTGGTTCAGTGTTGCTAAAGCTCTGCCTGTGTGAAGCTAACATGACCTCTGACCATTTTTTAGGGCTTTTTTCCTACTTGATATGGAGTTCTAAAGAGTTCTGTTTCTTAAGAGCATCTTTACAGTCAGTAATATCCTGGTTTGTTTGTTTCAGCTTGGAATAGAATTAAACCACAGTCTACTTTAAGGAACTAGCTAGTTTTTCTTTCTCTGTGAGCAGAGAAAGAAAAGAAAGGCTGTTCTGCTTAGGTGCCACTTACTCTGTGGTCTTTACTAAGTACACAGAAGTGAAGACAAACCTAGGCTGACATTAAGATAAGCATCCCAAATACTGCCAGAATATCACTGTTGGTTACAAACTCCCAGAAAGAAAGCAGCTGTGAATTAATGTTATGTTGACTTCCATTTTATAGAGGCTGCACCTCACAGAGTTATTGGGACAAAAATTGAGGTTGTCTCCAGAGGCTGCTATTATGGTGTGACAGCATGAGATGACATTCATGCTTTGTGTTTTGGGTTGAAATGAAGTTTCAGGCTATAGGACCAAAGCAATGTTATTCCCTGCCTGAAATCTGCAGTGCTGGTTTCTTAATCATGGAATCATAGAATGGCTTAGGCTGGAAGGGACCTCCAAGCCCACCCAGCCCCAACCCCTGCTGTGGGCAGGGCTGCGCCCACCAGCTCAGGCTGCTCAGGGCCCCATCTAACCTTGAGCACCTCTGGAGATGGGGCACCACAGCATCTTTGGGCAACTACGAATTTGTTGGGTAGCATATATTCCATCCTCATGAAATATTATCTCTTTTTCAGTACAAGAGCAAACTGTAACAGGAATATGTTGTGCCACAATAGAAAGAAAATTGAAAGAAAGGAGTTGGGTGAAAACGAGTATGCAAATGACACCAGAGACTTTTCTGTTAAAGAGACAAGTACTGCCAAAGGATTGTGGTGGGGACCTCTTGGAATATAGCATGGTGCTCCACTCCTTCTCACCTTTCGATTAGATTTCTTTTACAGAGAAAACTGAGTATGAGATGGAGACTAGAATTGGGCCATTATGTGTGGTCAGCACTAGTCCCACCACGAGGTAGCCAAGTATATAGGTAACCCCTAGAAGCTAGGAAGCAGATCTTTGTCTAATCATATAGACTAGGTTAGGTGTACAGAACAAAGCTGTAGACTCCTTAGTTTTCTTTTATAATGAATGATGAGAAGTAGATATATCTAACAAATTGGTCTGATTTAATCTTTGGAGGTGCCTCTCTCACTGAATATAAAAGCACTCTGGGCAACTGAGTTTTCATTTGAAGTCCCTGAAAGTAATAGGATGATCTGAGGACAGAGAGTTCTTCTGTAAGGCCTTAACAAGTGATCTGTCCTTTAAACAGTTTCAGGAATCTGAAGACTTTAAGTGTTCCTGAAAGGACAGATTCCACTGTACATGAGGAATAGGAAGAGCAATTCACTCACTAATTTTTGAGAAGATGGAAAAAAGGAGACAGATGCATTTAAATTGTGCATAAATCATATTTTCCAGAGACAAAATAAATACTATTTTAACTTGCTGGTGATTTGCTGCAATGCAATCTTTTGTGATGTAAGTTTTTAGCTGGAGGGGACAGGAAATTAATCAATCCTAGCATGTGAGTATCAGGAATTGTTTTTTCTAATATGAATTTGAAATGAAATGTACTGCAAAGAATGTTTCAGTTATGGGAAAGATCAATCCACTCCCGACGCCCCCATTTTTGTTAATAAATTGCTTCCTTGAAAATAGAATCTTACTGATCCTTAAAAAATCCAGGGTCTTGTGTTTTAATGACACAAGCTGCTGCAGGCAGGGTGATTGCAGCCATTAGTTCCTCTTTATGTCAGGGGAAGATCTGGCATAAAAAACCCAGAGGATTCCTAAACTGCTTTGCCACTGCCTTAAAAACAGATCGCATTCACAGGAGGAAAATCAATGAAGTGGGAAACTTTCCCTTCATTAATCTGTCTGATGAATCAGAAAATCTAAACAATTGTAAATGAGAAATATTGCTCAATTTTCTTATTTTTTGAAACATTTTACATCCTGCCTTCTTGGTTCATGTTTTGTACATTCTTCTTGATAGCCATGAAAAGTGAGCTGCAATACTGTGGTATCCAAGCTGTTTATAAAATGGTTGTCTAGCCTTTCTGAAGCAGAGCCAACCTTTTCAAACCAAACAGATGTGCTTTTATCACAAACCTTAATTATTAAATAATAATTGCATTGCCTTAAGCTTTAATAATGTTTGGAATAAAAGTTGTCAGGTAAACTCCCAACAACAAAAAATCTTCTAATACAGAGAAAGTCTTTAATATTGGAGTTTCATCCAGAGCAACTCCAGTTCAATGACCTCTTGCTGAATTTAGAGAGGGATTCTGCACAGCACTGCTGAGTTTCTTGGTGGGTCTGCCTGGATGTGGAAGAACCAAGGAATTGAATTTTCAGGCCCTATGGTTCTGGAAGCAGTTTCTGTAGGAAAACTCAGGAGTTAAAGATATCACATACATGTGACAGCTGCTCGTTTACTCTGTTGTTATGTTCTTTGTGTTTGCAGGTGGTAAAACTCACTGCTAAAATGTTATATTTGCTGTTGAACATTGTTGGCTTTAACAGATTTTATATGTTTTCTTCCAGAGCTTCAATGTGAGACTTGGGTAATGAGCATATATCCCCATCGTCAGTTCTGTGTTGCCCCATTCTTCTCCCCTGCCTTTCTCTGGCCTTCAGTACTTGCTGAAGGTGATATTTTTCCTCCTGAGAATGTACTTCGTGTGTGACGGAGAAGGGCAGTGAATGCTTTCACTTTAGGAAACAGCAGGGAAAAACTTCAGATTTATTCCCGAGAAACTTGGGAGGGCTCACTGAGGAGAATAATGCTGCTGACAGCCCAGCTGAAATCGCTCTCTACTGATGCATGCAGCATGGGAAATAAGCAGGAGGAGGAATTGGAAGGCACAGTGCAATTAGGAAACTATGACCTAATTGCTATCATGGAAACATGATGGGACAAATCACACAGCTGGAATACTATGACTGAAGGCTACAAGCTTTTTAGAAAGGATAGACAGGGCAGGAAGAGTAGGGAAAGTTGCTCTCAATGTTAAGAACTGCTGCAAGCAATCCAGGAGTCTCTTGGCATCCACTGAGAATAACTTCTTGGTCCAGGTATTAGACAGACCAACCAGAGATGAAATGTTACTGGACCTGATGCTCACCAGCACAGAGATAATTAAAGAGATTAAAACTGAAAGCACCCAGAGCTGTAGTGACCACACCCTGGTAGAGTTTGTGATCTTGAGGAGGATAGGCCTGGCAAAAAGCAAAGTCAGGGTCCTGAACTTCAGGAGAGCAAACTTCAGGCTATTTAAGAGATTACTGGCAGAGATTCCCTAGGAAACAAAGATCCCAGAGGTTAGATTCCCCCCTGGAACAAAGGAGCAGAATAGAACTGGCAGCTCTTTGAGGATGCATGAGAGATGTCTGTTCCTCAGTATAGGAAAACAAGTAGAGGAGACAAGAAACAGGAAATATGAGAAAGGATTTCTGGTCAAACTGAGGGAAAAGAAGACATGAGCAAGCAGTAGAAATAGGGATGGGTAGCCTGGGAGGAATGCAGGAATGCTGTCTGGACATGCAGAGATGAGATCAGGAAAGTCAAGGCGTGAATGAAACTGAACTTGGTGAAGGATGTGGAAAATAATAAGAAGGGGTTCTACAGGTAAATAGGTCAGAAGAGACACACCAAGGAAAGCATATCCCCTTTAATAAATGAGAAGGGAGAGATGTCTGCAATAGACATGGAGAAGGCTGAGGTACTCAGTGAATTCTTTGCCTCAGACTTCACTGGCGGTCATGTTTCTCATGTCTCTCACATCCCTGAACATCTAGATGGGGGATGTGGAGCATCCCCCCACATGTAAGAGAAGAGCAAGTCAAAGACTGCCTCGTGAGACTGAATATGTCTCAGAAGTTCTATCCAACCCAAGTCATTCTATGATTCAACGATTTTATGATTCACTTTCTCTCCTAGCTGGTTACAGTCTTGCCTTCCCTTTCTCCTTAACTTGAGCATCTTCTGTCTGCTGGATGTTAGTGATAGAGGTAGTAGTTTGCTGGAGGAAGGTGTAAGAACTGTGGAGAAGGAAAGAGAGAAGATGGCTATGGAAGTGAAAGGAGAAGCTGATGGTTTGTAGTGATTCTTCACTGTGGTGGATAATCCATCCTCCTATGATAGAAGAACCTCTTGCCATGGCTACAGCTGCATAGTTTTGCCAAGAAATAAATGCAGCCTACAAGGCCTACAATACAAAATCACTAACTAACAGCATTATTGCCTAGCCTACCATAGCAACTTACCTTTCAGAAGAGAATTTTGCAGATGAATTCAAGTCATCAGGAATAGACTGCCTCCTGACCATGCTCTTCATCACCAAAGGTGTACCAAAGTATCTCTTGGCAGATGAGAACAAGCTTCAGCATTTTCTCAGTGCTGTGATGCATGAGCTACACAGTTTAATAGGCATGAGCTGTGCTCAAGCAAATATTTAGTTGCCTGTAAAAACATGATCTGTGAGCAGAATGAATTTCAACTTTTCTGCCACCTTCCCATGTAGAATGATCAACATTAGTCACATTTGTTTTCTTTTGATTTATCTCAGAGGGTGAAAAGTAAAACAGTAAAAGCGACTAGAGCCCTGTTGACATGAATGGTCTTTCTGGCGTTAGCACCCAACCAAGTGGGAGATAAAGTTTAAGTGTTTGAGAAAACATGCTTAGGGTCAAACAGATGGATATATATTTATTCATCTCAACATGATATGTTGGAAGGAGCTAGAAATATTGTATTTCATGCAACAGTTTGACCTGATCTATAAAATAGTTCTGTTCCAACACAGGAGAAGCAGAGCATCTCTGAGCAAAGTGTAGTGTCTGGAAAGGATGTGTTAGCACAAAATACAACTCTGTATCTTGCCATGCCCATAATTAGAATCCACGCAGACCAGTGTCAAGAAAGATGGTAGCACTGCAAACTACAACTTAATTTCACTTGTGCAACCTCTTACAGCATTGTCAGACTTATTTCTAACTTGGAAGAATAGATGCAGTTTAGTATGTTACACAGGAGTGTGTGCAAAGGATGCTTTGTGAATATTGCTTCCCTATGTATCATTGTATGCCACCCCCAATATTGACTGTCTTACGCAGAGCTTCATGAGCAAGCCAAAATGCAGAAAATGTTACATTAAAAATATATCTGAAATTCAGTGACATTTAACAGCTGTTGTCAGAACCATAAGTCTCTGGTTTGTATTTCTGTGTGTCTGGCCTGTCTTAGAGTTTTCTCCTTTGATTAACCACTATTTGCCAGAATATTATAGGTGAAGCCTCCTGCTTGTACTGCTTGCAACACTATTGGATTGTCTTGTCAGAGGTAACTTCATTCCCACCATTGCCAACAGCCTGAGACTGTTCGTCAGGATCAGACTTAAGCAAATCTTTAAGCCTCCAAAAATATGTTTCAGGTAGCAGAGCCATAGAAACCTAATGTTGTACATAAATATCGATAACATTTAATTCATAATTTATACCTGATATGAAGCTGAGTTTAAAGAATCCAGCATTATTTTCTCCACAATTTTACCTAAATTTCTTCAAAAATATCTGAACAGCTCGGAAAGCAAATGGTATCCTGGGCTCTATCAAAAGAGTGGTGGCCAGCAGGGACAGGGAGGTGATTGTCCCTCTCTACTCTGCTCTTGTGAGGCCCCATCTGGAGTACTGTGTCCAGGTGTGGAGCCTCCAGTACAAGAAAGACAGGGAGCTGTTGGAGAGGGTTCAGAGGAGAGCCGCAGAGGTGATGAGGGGACTGGAGCACCTCCCCTACGAAGACAGACTGAGGGAGCTGGGCTTGTTCAGCCTGGAGAAAAGAAGGCTGCGGGGTGACCTCATTGCAGCCTTTCAGTACCTAAAGGGAGCCTACAAACAGGAGGGGAATCAACGCTTTGAAAGGGTGGATAACAGCAGGACAAGGGGAAATGGTTTTAAGTTGAAGAGGGAAGATTTAGGTTGGATGCCAGGGGGAAATTCTTTACAGAGAGAGTGGTGAGGTGCTGGAATAGGCTGCCTGGAGAGTTTGTGGATGCCCTGTCCGTGGAGGTGTTCAAGATCAGATTGGATGGGGTCCTGGGCAGCCTGGTCTAGTGTTAAATGGGGAGGTTGGTGGCCCTGCATGTGGCAGAGGGGTTGGAGATTCATGATGCTTGGGGTTCCTTCCAACCGTGGGCATTCTGTGATTCTGTGATTCTGTGAATAAGTAGGTTTCAGCAGGGACATGGCTGTGCCTGGCCTCTAGCTTTGAAGATGAAGAGGCTGTCTATTTTTCTGAAATTTTTGTACCTTGTCAGTGTAACTAAACATTAACTGGAGGGTCATGATCTCCTCCTTTCCAAAGAGAGCGCCTTAAAAAGTAGAATGAAGAATCCTTTTAGTTTGCTTCCTTAAGAACATATTATTAGTGTAAGTGTAGTTTTAGTGTTCCTCACACTCCAGCTACTGGCACCACAGACATGGGGACCCTCCTCCTCATGCTCTGAGCTGCACTCAGAGCGCATGGATGCATGTGCATGCAGTTAAGAAAGCTCTCAGCCAGAACAGAACTAAGAAAAGATTTAATCAGAAGCCCTGTGCTCAGAATGGAAGCTGCCACCTCTGAGGAGCTGCCTGGCCCCTAACAGGTTTGTGCCTCTCCTCTCACTGTCCCATGATGCAACTGCAGCTGAAAGCCTTGTGCAGAGCCCAAAGCACTGTCCTGATGAGGGCGGGCCATTAACTTGAGCATCTTGCTCAGGGTTGCCTTGCCATTCTTCCATTCTTCCTGCACATCCTCCAGAAGAACATTTGTGGTGTCAGGGTGAAGACAGAAGGGCAGGTGCTCATCCTCAGCCCTCCCTCAGGTCATATGTTTTTGGAGCTGACAATTTATCACCCCACTCTGGGCTAGTACTTTGCCACTATACCACAGATATGAACTATCTCTTTTCTCTCTCTCTCTCTCTCTCTCTCCCTCTCTCTCTTTTTTTTTTTTTTTTTTTTTTTTTTTTGCTAATCTTAATTGTAAACATCAAGATAGTAACTTCAGACTGAAAAGCTATCTATTTTTTTTTCCAGTTTAAAAAACGTTACCTTTGTAACATTCCCCTAAGTCACTACAGCTCTGGCTAGAGGTGCACAGGCATTATTTTTCAGGGTTTCAGCTGTGACAGGAGGTCGAAAATAATATAAACTCTTGATAACATCTCAATGCTCACTCAGTAGTGGTGAGTCACTGAGGAATGCCCAGTATAGCTCCTGCAAAGAGACCAATTTATAGGGTGATGCTCTATGGGACTGCCCAGTTGGTCCTCCCTAGGCTCCCACACTGGGATGTTACAGGCATTTTCTTTTGGTTTACAAAAGGTATGTTTTACCAGTGGTGATTTTGCCCTGAAAAATTGTACTTTTAGAAACTCTCATACTTGGCTTGTCGTATCTCAGCTATCACAGAATCTTCAAGTTGGAAAGACCACTATGATCATCTCGTCCATCAGTGCCACATCTACATTTCTTGAACATGTGACTCCACCACCTCCCTGGTCAGCCTGTTCCAATGCCTCACCACTCTTTCTGCAGAGAAATTTTTTGTAATATCCAACCTGAATCACTTGTGGTGCAATTTGAGGCAATTCCCTCTTGTCCTATTGTGATAACTATTATAATGTCTGTGGAGAAAGCACTTAGAAAAGTCAATGTTTCTACAATTTAAAAAGGTTTTAAAGAAGAAATGATACACTTATACATCATAGACATTCAGAACTCTTAATCAGGAGAAAATGAAACAGTTGGGTGTTGGAGCACTGTAATATTCAGTGGCTGAAGCTAGACTGAACTGATGATCATACAATTTCTGAAATGGTAGATTGTTTCTCAATTAGATGGTTGTCTTTTTAAGTTCCTTTGCCATACCTGGTAACTAGCAACTGCCAGACAGATGTTAAGAGTAACTGGCCTGTTGTTTTCACATTAGAACAAATCTTCAAGCTCCCAGGAACTATGGTTACCAGAAGGAAATCGGAATGTAATGTCCTCAAAATGGTTAGCAAATAAAGTGAAGAAAGCCATTGTTTCAAATTGAATCTTTAACCTACAATTCTATTGTGCGTAGGTAGAGGAGAACATCTTTTATTCTGCCTGTGGCTATCATAAAATCAAATTATTTTTCTGTTGTCTAAGATTTGTTTCAAATAAAGTAATAAAGAAAGAAATGATGGGGCCGGGGGAGAACTTGCCCATCTTTCTTTTCCAGGATCTCTCGTGAATCATAGTCACACATGTCTGAGAAATCAATTTCACCAACACACTTCCAAATTCCCCAGCTGTAACTACGATGACAACACAGTTAGAGATTGAACATGCCTTTGAAAAAGGAATGAACTTAATTCACCCAGCTCCTTTACACCCTGTTAAGAGTAATTACGTGCCTTTTGATCAACGTGGCAGTAAATAGATAACCTTCCAGCACTGCAGTGACCCCTGCAAAGTAAATGTGAGGCCTTAGGGGCAAGTCAGAATTTCTTTCTCTAGCCTATTCCACTACATCACTCTGTAACTTGGGGATGATGTAAAAAATGATATGTTATTGTGTATAAACATAAATAAATATATATAAACATGCATATGTGCATATAGATAGGTAGGCATCATGCTTATGTTTATGGACTCTGTTGGTAAAGGATACCTTAATTCTGGCACTTCCTCATTTTGAAGTGCTCTGCTTTGCAAGAGTAATAGCTTTGCTTTTCTCTTACTTACATGAGGGCATCAGGCTGCAGCAAGTCCCTGAGAAACAGGTGACATGAGAGAAAACTCAGAGACCAGAGACCAGAAACATCACTCCCACTGTTAGCTCCACTGTTGCTTTCTGCTGTTGCCTAGGGCACGGTCATGTCCCTCACTTGGTGACCCCACCTCTGAGGAGAGGGCAGTTTGTGTTGTGCCTGGTAGGGCCTGTGAAAAACAGCTCTTCTGCTTCAGCCTCCAAGGGTGCTCCCATCCTGCTAGCACCAACCTGGCATCCTCATTTAATTTTGGGAGAGTTGTCTGGGTACAGCTGATGAATAATATGGTCTGAAAATGGGAAACAGAAAATTAGACAGTAAAATATTCAGTTTTTAATTAAAAAAGGGGAAGAACAGCGGAACTTTGTTTGCTTTCATGCATAAATAATTCTAGAAAATGCATCTCCTTTCCATGTTAGAGCCAGTGCATTAAAGTGTACTACCTGCATGTATTGGTTTCTGCTATTTGCTGAAAGTTATCCATAGCTGCCAACAATAGTTAAATGCTGTTATTCAACATCTTCTGCTAGACTGAGAATCATTCACCGGAGCCAAGGTAATATGAACACTAAAAAGATCTGATCCTTTGTGATTGGCATTTGTGCTCTCCTGAATTCATCATCAATCACCTAACAGTAAGGCTCCAGTAAAACACTGAAGTCACATCACATGTATCAAGCAGAGAGCTGACTAAATGCCTGCCAGTACTAAACTGACATTTTGCTACAGCAAAAGATATTTTACATATCCTTCTCATTGGGTCACAAAAGTTTAAAAGTTTGTTAACAAATTTATTTTTTCAGCATTCCTGTTTCTCTTGAGTATAAATTTACAGCTGCAACAGCTAACAACAACCAATGTTTTCTATTATAATCAACTAGAATTTTGCTGCAAGAATCCTTACAGGGTTAAAGCTTATTGGTCATAGAGAAATGCTTCATAGAATCATAGAATCATAGAATCACAGAATCATAGAATCAGAGAATGTCTTGGTTGGAAGGGACCTCAAGGATCATCGAACTCTAGCTCCCACTATAACTTCCCTATATAGATTTAAATTCTTGCTTCTTCACTAAGTAACAAGTAAAATATTTCTATATGTCCAGCCTTCCTTACAGGTATGCAGACCAGCTAAAAACTCTTCTAAGGTGATTTTATTTCAATTCAAAATAGTTTTTATCACCTCCAACAATTCTTTTGGAGAACACTGAGTTCCCTCATGGAAAGCAAGATCTTTCACTGCAGAGCATTTTAAGCCAAAACGCATATCTAGACATGTATTGGCATTTGAACCATTCTCTCCCTCTTTTATGTGTAGCTGTGATTTCCTAGTACACCTGAATAGGTATGAAGTGAGATCATCAACTCAGGCATACTCAGGAGGACCACAGTGTGTCCACATGCCTCTCTTTCTATGCTTCTCTGTGTAAATTTTCTTCACACAAATAGATTAAAGTAGACTGTCAGGGAGCAAATTTTATCTCTGGTACTGCAATCTGCTACTAATTATGTCAGGTAATAACTTTCATAGCATAGATAAAATTGTTTTCAGAAATGAAGGAACTTTTTTCCACAGAGGCCAAGTCCTGACACCTATTATTCTGACAAAAAGACATTTTGCACATTGCTTTTTCCATTCAATTTTCTTTTTTTTTTTTTTTTTTTAATAGGGGACACTCATCTGTCTTTTTGATAGAGCTTTACATACTGTATGAATTCACAAAAGCCAGGAAAAGCTACCAACTGCTTTGGATGATTTTGCATGAAGATCTGAATTTAATCCTATTCTTCCATCTTTTCTACACCTTTTCTGTAGCAGATATAGGAAGGGACTTTATGATAGAGCCATTGTAACCTCCACACAGATAATGATAAAAAATAAAAAAGCAGAATAACCTACTTCAGGAGTAGAGATATCTTGTTGGATACACAATACACCATTCTTATTATCACCATTATTCATAAGTGTGACTCACACCAACAACCCATGTGTGTTCATTTGAACTCTTTTTCCCATTTATTGTTCTCTATAGAATCAGAGGTGGTGAGGTGAGAGTATGTTGACATTCTTTTATATATTGATAACAAAGGAAAAAGTATCTGCCTTGTTTATATGAGCAAGTAAGCATAAAATACTTCTCTGAATTTCTTATCGATTAAAGAATCTGCACTGGGTCATGAGCAGTCAGCATTTACCAAAGCCCACTGATGCATGGGCTTTTCATGAAGAAGAACTCTCATTAGCTTTGTAGTAAAAGATATACACAAATCTTTGTTTGATGGAAGATTAGATACATGTTGTCAGAGGAAAGTGAACAAAAATCTGACCAAAAAATATCAGATATAGACTTTACTTGGTTATACAATTAGAAAGATATTTTGCTCAATAAACCAAAAGACTCTACTTCCATGCACTATGATAGTTTTACTTGTTTGTCCCTCTCTTCGTATTTTAACTATTGAGGACTCCCTCAGCTAATAGCACAGTATCAGAAAGTGACGGCACTTTGTTCATCCTTTATCCACATGCATTTTGTGACATGTTGTCGTTTGATTCACATACACTCGTTTTATGCATCTGACTCCTTGCCATACTTTAGGAACTTTTGTACAGAACAGGGCACTTGCATCTGCATGCATCTTTTGTTAAAGGAGGTCTACTTCACTTCAGATTGCAATGGAGATTGGACTCCGGTTGTAAGAGTGTCCCCCTCCCTCCCATATTTCCCCTCGACAAGGGACCAAAGGTCAAGTCTCAGATTCCTGTGTATGTACTTTCATATGTACGTTGTACTTCCCTAGAAGTTATGCGTTATCTGCATATGAAAGGTTTGAGAGAATTTATTTTCTTCCTAATGCACTACTAGCAATCTGGTTAATCTTCTAAGAAGCTGACGTGGAGAGATAAAATGTGCAAGGTGTTTTCATTCAGTTGTTACCTCAATGACAATTCAGCTAATGAACATTATAGGGAAGTCCTGGTCTAGCAGAGACACCTCCATGCTCAACATGGTGTTCTTCAGAGCACATTTCTTGGCTTTCCTCATGCACCACTGTGGGAACATAAACTTAGGTCTATGTTCACCACAGTAACTGAGCACTGAAAAAGTTCATGTTAGTACATTTAATCTACGTTTCCTAAGTATTTTGTGGGATCTAGCATTTGGATTGGTCATTTACACTCAAACTTGCAAAGAAGATGGTAGAAAGGTGTCAGTGAAAGATGATAACGAAATGATGTTCACAGCATTTGGAATTGCTATTGAACAAGAATGTGAATATGGACACCTTAGGGCTCCAGTGAGACATGTTAACCTGTTGTGCTGACTTATATCCTACAAATAAGCTCAAATTTAGTATTAAAGCAGACAGTTATAAAAAAATCAGTGAGTTACTAGTGAGTTAGTCATTGCTTAGTCCAGTCATCAGGCTGACATAAAAAGAATCTCTGTAAGTCCTAAGGTATGATAAAAAAAAAGATGGATGATTATTTAATAGAAGATAAATTATGTTTAAATGAATATAGGTACTGATTTTCAGGTCCAGTTTAAAAATGTATGGGATAGTGAAATCAGCTATCCCATCAAAATATTTTGCTTTAGAAATCAATTATTCTGTTCTCAAAAGCCACAGTTTGAAAGTCATTAACATCGCATGAGACAGATAGACAGCTATTTCCTGTGGGACAGCCTCCTTTCTTCTTTCTGTTTGACCTCCCCAGCCCTGAACATAGATGAGACCTCCATAGAAATATTGATATGAGGCAATACCTGGGTACAGGTCTTTCAGACAAGGAAGAAGGAACCATTCAGTAATTCTGCAGGACAGGGTTCAGGTTTCACCTAGCTGTGGGTGTGTATCCTCATGATATGCTTGGGACTAGGCGGAATGGTTTTAAATGATGGGACAAGGGGGAGTGGTTTTAAACTAAGACAGGGGAGATTTAGGTTAGATATTAGGAGGAAGTTTTTCACTCAGAGGGTGGCGATCCACTGGAACAGGTATCCCAGAGAGGGTGTGGATGCCCCATCCCTGGAGACATTCAAGGCCAGGCTGGATGTGGCTCTGGGCAGCCTGGTCTGGTGGTTGGCGACCCTGCACATAGAAGGGGGGTTGAAACTGGATGATCACTGTGGTCATTTTCAACCCAGACCATTCTACGATTCTATGGTATACCCATGTACATTTGCGCATATTTTTTTTCTCAATGTTCTACAGCAATAATATAATGTTACATCTCTCATGAAATATAAAAATAAAATATGAAACACAATATGTTTGAGGAGTTGGAAATCCTTAAAGGATTTTTGTTTTGTTTTGTTTTGTTTTGTTTTGTTTTGTTTTGTTTCGTAGGGTCTGGGCATGGATCTCTGGAATCGGGTCAAAAAGAACCAGTGAAACTTGATGTTTCAACCTAGCAAGTATCCACAAATACAGTGAAGCTACAAGTGCTAACATGACTTGCATTTATAGTGCAAATCCTATTCTCAGAAAAGATCAACTGCTGCACCTTAGGACCTCTCTCTTTCTGAGTTGGTTTACTGAGCTGAAAAGCAGTCCTCGCATCCACCCTTTCACCTTTGGGGCAGATGGTTTGATCTTCATTCACCTGAGAGGAGCTCTCTTTCTGTGTACGTTAGTTGTATACTGATCTACACTCTCAGGACATTAAATTTCCCTTGTAGTACCTTCAGGAAAACACCAAATTAAGAACTGACCATTTAAAACCCTATATTTATTATTCTTATTTTAAATAGCAGCTATAATATGTCATCTTGATTCACAGCACTGAAAATTTTAAGTAACTGGATTTCTAGAGAATTATCGTCATGCATCCATCTGCTTCTTAAGTCATGTTTAATACCTCAGAATAAAAACGTGTTACACTTTTATCTTTTCAAACTGAGTTGAATAATTTGGCACAACCTAACTAAATAGAAGGCCATAGGTCTATCTTGTTATCTTGTTAGTGAATAATAGTAGAAAGTTAATTTCTAGCTTTATGGTGACATTGAAACTTATTGTGAAACTGATGTCTACTAAATTTGGGCCTTTATCTTCGTATAAACTATTTTCTATTTCTTTTTTTTCTCCCCTCAAAAGTCAGCTTGAAGTCATACACTTTTTCAGCACCAGCTTTCCAAATGGCTCCCTCAGTCATGTGAAGGATTCCTTTCTTATGGATGATTTCCATAGGACTTAAACTAAGAGTCTGTGGTCATTTTTATAAATCATTATGCAAGTGTCCATAATGCAATTCTTCATGAAATTCTCTGGGTGTTTTGCTCAGATAGGTTACAGCTGATTTTACATATTAGCTCATTTTGGGACGGGTAGAATCTAGCATATAAAAGTAACTGTTGAATCAGAGAGTATATAGTAGAGAAGTGACCTATCTTCTCAGGTCTACAGAGGATGAAGGAATAAGATACCCCTGGATGGGATGGTGAGTGTGGTGTTTTTACAGGCAAAATTGGCTAGGAAGCAGTGGGTTTGCTATATATTCATGGCTGCTTTTTCTACCATTCCTTTGTTTATATCTTGTTTGCTCTAGGATAAATGCAGCTCACTATATGAATCTTCCTTCCCTGTATCTGGGATAGCATTGCAAATACACAGGTCCATCTACAGACATACAGACAAAAAGGAGCATGTGCATTTTCATGAACAGTCCTCATATAAATTGTTTCCTTTTCTTTTGGTTCATGCTAACTGTCTCCAGCACTGATTAATCTGGTTACTCATAGCAGCTTGATGTTACTTTTTGTGTGGCACTACTTTTTAGTCATTGAGAACAAGAATTGCCCATGTGTAATAAGATAATTCTGAATTGCAAAGCTTTGCACTTCTGAGGATGTACTAAGCCCCTGCTTGAATTACCAGGGCAACAGGAATTTAAAAGGAAAAAGAAATGAAAAAGACATCATTTTCATGGGAGAAAAAAAAATCTATATTCTATTATATGTAAGTTATTTTACCTAATCTTATCAACATCACAACAGAACATCTTCCAGTGTGAATAAAATTAAAAAATCATACCTGTTACTTGTGGATCAATTTTCCTCTCAAGGTAGACAATAAATATCAAATTTCATAGTATCTGATTCTGAGTTAATTCTCAAGGAAGATGTTTTCTAATAAAATAATTCGAATCTCTGCTCTATGCATTTCTTGGACTATCAACAATACAAACCATAGGCCAACCACCAAGGAATTGCAACATAATTAATCCTTTTTAATAATTGGTGCTGAGAGTGTTACCTTATAACATTCAAAACATCAGAGTCTATTTAAAAATTTTAAACATGACTTATCTTCAGTCATCTGTGTGGAAGCTTCCTAAGATGCATAGCTATTTTGAGCTGTTTTTGTCTATGTTTGCTTTTAAAAGTTCAGCTAACACTAGTTGTGGTTACTTCTGAGAATAAGATTAGGAGAAAATTGCTCTGTTATTTCATACATCTGTCTTTAAAAGAAGTTAGCAAATTATCTCTAAGGTACTCTACCCCTGACCTGGGAGTCTGGGATACAAAATAAGTCTCCCACAATTCAGGTGGAAACAGTTAGAGACCTACGACTTCATCTGGACTGCTACAAGTCCATGAGGCAGAATGGGATCCTCCTGAGGATGCTGAGGGAGCTGGGAAAAGTGATTCCCAAGCCACTTTCCACCATCTATCAGCATTCCTGGTCAATCAGAGAGATCCCAGAGGATTGGAGGCTTGCCAAGATTCCTATCTACGAGAAGGGTCATAAGGAGGTTCTGGGGAACTACAGCTGATCAGCCTGACCTCAGTGCCAGGAAAGGTTATGGAACAGCTCATCTTGTGTGAGAACTCATGGCACGTGTGGGACAACTGGGGGATCAGAACTAGCCAGCATGGGTTCAAAAAAGGCAGGTTCTGACTGACCTCATTCTATGACCGAGTGACCTGCATGGTGGATAAGGAAAGGGCCGTTGACATAGTCTACCTAGACTTCAGCAAAGCCTTCAACACTGTCTTCCACTGTATTCTCCTTGAGAAGCTGGCAGCTAGTGGCTTGGACAGGTACACTCTGTGCTGTGTAAAGAACTGTCTGAAGGGCTGGGCTCAAAGAGTGGTGGCGAATGGAATTAAATCCAGCTGGCAACCAGTCATGAGTGTTGTTCCTCAGGGGTCAGAATGGGGGTCTGTCCTGTTTAGTCTCTATTGATGACCTGAACAAGGGGATTGAGTGCACTCTCAGTAAGTTTGCAGATGGCACCAAGTTGGGATGAAGTGTCCATCTGCCTGGGGGTAGGAAGGCCCTTCAGAGCATTCTGAACAGGCTGGATCACTGGGCTGAGGCCAATGGATGAAGTTCAGCAAGACTGAGTGCTGACTCCTGCACTTCAGTCACAACAACCCCATGCAGTGGTACAGGCCTGGGCCAGAGTGGCTGAAAGATTATGTAAGAAATGAACCTGGGGGTGTTAGTTGGCACTTGGCTAAACATGGGCCAGCAGTGTAAGCAGGTGGCCAAGAAGGCCAATGACATTTTGGCTTATGTAAGAATTAGGGTTGCCAGCAGAAGCAGGGAAGTGAACTGTCCTGCTATATTCAGCTCTGGTGAAGCTGAATCTTGAGTGCTGTGTTCAGTTTTGGGCCCCCCTGGATTGTGTCCAGAAAAGAGCAACAAAGCTGGTGAGGCGTTCTGGAGCACAAGTCTTATGGGGAGCAGTTGAGGGAACTGGAATATTTAGTCTGGAGGAGAGGAGGCTCAGGGGAGACCTTACAGCTCTCTACAGTTTCTGAAAGGAGGTTGTGGTGAGGTGGAGTTGGCCTCTTCTCCTGTGCAACTTGTGATAGGATGAAAGGTAATGGCTATGAATTGTGCCAAGAGAGGATCAGGCTGAATGTCAGGAAAAATTTCTTCTTGGTAGAGTGGTCAGGTGCTGGAATGGGCTGCCTAGGGAGGTGATGGACTCATTGTCCCTGGAGGTGTTCAAGAAATGTTAGATGTACTGAGGGACATGGTTTAGTGAGGAAATATCCGTGGTAGGTGGACAGTTGGACTAGAAGATCTTGGAATCACCCTTGGTGATTCTATGATTCTATGAATATTCTGGCCTTTTTTTTTTTTTTTTTTTTTTTTGACAAATGCCTTACACTTTTGAGGCAGACACTCCAGACTTGACAACGAGTATGGATTGCAACAGCACTCTAGTTGTTTTTCCGGTTGAGTCTCCATTCTTCCTCCATCTCTTGCATGTAGTGAGCTCAAGCTGGGCCTACTCTGTTGATTTGCTAAGAAAGATTGATACCTCTACTATCAGATGCATTTGTCTGGATTAAATCCATCAGCTATCTAGCTTTCACATTTGCTACAACTGTGTTTAATATCACACTGCATTAGCACAGGGTCTGTTGGATCTCATTGTTTCCCCAGGTGACACCTGTCTGTCACCACCAGAGAAGCTTTGCAGTTGCAGCTTGACAGCTGCTATAATGTACAAGTGGTTTACATTACCCCAAATGACTGCAACAGAACTTTGGAGCTCTAGAACGATGCTGCCCAGAGCAAAGTAAAGGGTGGGTAAGGGCATGTAGACAGGGTGATGTGTAGAGAGAAGTCATAAACAGGTGAAGCCACACAGTCAAATGATATGTTCCTACAAAATAATCTCTGAAGAAGATTTCCTTAATTACAAGAACATTTTATTTTAGCATAGGATATATTATCCCTGTATATATTTGCTGAATTTAATTCAAATACTGAAACAGCTCCTGATTTGGCAAATGCCCAAGTTTAATGGGTGACGTTTCCAATACTCATTAAGAGATTCAAGTAGTTTTAATAATATTTTGGTGATAAGGATAACCAAAAATAGAGCCTTTCTCATTTTAGATTTGGCATCAAAACTGGAGAACATTTTCATATCTGTATGTTAATGCCAATAAACATTTGTCTCAGCTAATACTTCAAGCTGTCTAATGTTCAAGTCTAAATGATGTCCCTATTGTCTTTAAAAAGTCTGAAACTACAAACAACAGTTGTATATCCAGCTTTGATGACATTTCCTAAAGTGAATTACATTAAGCTGTCCAGCATAATTTCTTTGTGTAGATTTGTCCAAGTATTATTATTAAGGTTTTGAGTAAAAGTAAGCATGTTCTTAAAGTGTTAAAAGCTTGGATATTTGTTTTCAAATATGTAACGGCACAATGTAAGTGAAGAAATTAAGAAAAATAATTTTTTTTTAAAATTAAGTAATATGGAGAAGACTTAACAGTTATTTGCAAACCTGATTATTCTCATTCAACTTGACTTTCTCTTATAATATAATAATGGACACTGTGCAGGAAATTACATTGAACAAAACTTGATTGTTAGGTGTGAAATGTTATTTGCATGACTCCTCTTATTCATCTTTTGCATTTCACTACCTCAGTCTTTCCTTCTCTGAATAAACTATATATATTTTAAGGATCTTTTTTTAATGTTGTCTGCAGAGAAATATCAATTACATATCTTTTTAATACAGAATAAGTAATAACTCCTTGTTTTTAGACATAGTATTTCAAAACAAACTTGGAATTTCTTTTTTGTGAGCATCCTTCAACAACATGCAGGTGAAGTGATCTGTTACAATGGAGTGCTCTTACTTTCCTTAGCTACCGCTGCTCTCCTCATCTGGTATTTTTGTGAATATTTCAGGCCCTGGCACTTATGCCATCAGTGTTGACACAATTTTTTTCATTCTATTTCTAAGAAAAATGTAGTTCCTCAGATAGTCTATGATTTAAACTATTAAAAACAAAAGATTTTTCAAAATTGGATTGACATCACCTAAGGGGAATGTTCAAATTGGAGACATGCTCTAAAAATTGAAAAAGAAAGAAAGAAAGAAGAAACAGAGAAAGTAAGCCAATTGGTTGGCAAGAATCCTCAGGTAAAATGTCCGAGATACATGACTTATTGCATGATGAATTGCATCAGAAGCTCTGGATCTTGTAAGTGCTAAAAGTATGCATAGTTTTGTTCTGTGCAACATGAAGAACCACTCATGCTGGCAGCACTGAAATTAAGGTTTCTTGGGAAAGCTAACAGAAAAAAAATCTGTGCTTCATTGGTTGTGACAAATCTGATTTCAAAAGTTTCTTCATCAGGCAAAGAAGAGCTATGCTAAGGCTTTAAACTAGTTGATGCTGCAGCTGAGGTTATTCTTAATCAGCTATAGCTTCACCTGAAATACAGTTATGCTGTCACTGAAAAAGTTTCTGTTGGAAACCTTCTGAGGGGAACTGGAATTTTTATGATACTTCAAAGCCAATTAGAAAAAACAGGTTGGCAAAGGCTTGCTTAGGGATCATATGCTCTAGAGAGCATTTGATAAAAGATATGGTTTAAACTTTGCACTCCTGCTTTCCCCTCCTTTTGAAACACACTGGAATGTGAGTGGGGATGCAGGATAAAAAGGTTGCTATCCTTTTGCAAACCAACTTTAACTCTTACTTTCAAAAAGTCTGCCCTACTGACTGATACAGGCAGCAAGACCCTACATGAACTGACTTGAGAACTTGTCCTGTGCACTTTCTAGTTCATTTTGTGCTATTAGAAGCAGCAATGGCTGTGAGCAGATACGGTCACCCTGCAGGAAACTTTCAGGCCTTGACTGACTCATTGCCTTGCTCAGTATAATTCCTGGTGCATAGTATGCTGAAACAACTCACCTCCAGGTGTTAACAAAACACCCCAGCAAATAAAGAAATAAGCATACAATATGATGAAAAAATATGAAACAGGTGTCCATATTCATGATATATTATTAGACGATTAAAGTTCTTGTATGCAGCAGTATTAGCAACCATTTGGACATGGTTTACTGGCTAACAGTGGTGCTAGAGAAGGGAAAAGCAGGCTCTCCTCAAAAACTGTTGTTTCCAGAAATCATAAATTGATCAGATTTTGCCTTCAGTAAGAAAAGTAATGAAAAAAGCCCCAAACTTGCTGTCAAATGCTCTGTAAACAAAGACAAAATCTTACACTCTTCTGAGCCAAAGGAGAATTTGGCAATTGTTCAAAACTCAAAATAGTGTTTAAATGCTCACACAAAATAAAAATCCCGTGGTTATCTATACAGACAATTGCTTCACAAGAAAATGGTGTGCATTTAACTCAAGGCTATATAGCCTACATTCAGCATTTTCATCTTACTGACTGTGTGGTGCTAAATGTTCATACAGATCCATAGGTTGCAGCTGATTGCAAATTACTTCAGATAAAACTCTATGTCTAGTATGGCCTAAATATACAGGGCTTCTTCAGAGTAATGTGGGGCCAACATTAAGAAGGAGTCAGAAAGGCAAATCTGAACCTTTCAGCAGAGATCAATCTTTCTCATAGAGAAGGTAAGGAAAGGATAATATTGGCTAGGACAGTTTGGACAAGCAGATCCAAATGCTTGTGGCATGTGTTGCTGAATGTTGTTTGAGGCTGATTTAGTGTACTCGTATTAAAATGTTTCGGAGTGTTTGCTTTTCTGTGGTCTACACTATTTTAATCTATAGTAATTTCAACCATGCTCTAATCTGTCTACTTCATCACATATTTGCGAACAATCTCTACTCAAGTGGCTTTGGCTGTGGAGATGAAGTGCAGCCAGTCTTATTGATAGGCCCTTGAAATCATATTAATTATTAAATTCCCTTCAAACATTCCTTAGATTCACAACAGTTAATATAACTAGTGCTATAAATCTATTTTTCTCTCATAGGAATGCAGAAATAAGAACCTTCTTATATGAAAGACACAGGTCTTTCTGCTTCAGAGCATGTCTCTACCTTTTTTTGCCACAAAAGGCAAAATAAGGTGTGATTGGGTCATGCAAGAAGTTTAAGGTTAGGCAAAGTATGCCTTATCAGCAAGCAGCAGACTAGAGAAAAAATCAGTCTAAAACCCAAGAGAAGAGCTGCTTTGGTTTTCACGAGAGTAAACAGAGCTCTAAAGCCAGCCCAAAGGGCAGTACCACATTACTCAGGCAGGCAAACTCCTCACTTGCCCCAGAAACAGAGGATCTCTAGTCAGCCTCTGCTTTTTCTGCATTAGGGGGAGTCTAGTGAGTGGGGACAAGCAGATAAGAGGAAGAAGAGTGGGAAGAATCTGGTCACTTTGTGCCGACCCAGCTTTCCTTCCAGACATTAGGACCAATGAGTTTATCCACATTGGTCCAGACATTCAGCAAGACTCCCAGAACAGAATGGCCTGTTCATCATCTGTATCTGAACCTCTGGGGACCCCTCTGTGCCACCAATTTTTGGCCATGCTGCAGAAGAACTTCAGCCTGCTCTTGCATCTCTTTCTTTGTTAGATAAACAGCATGTGCAGAAATGGGCTGGCATCCAGAGAAGGGACTCCAAAGATCCTCAGGATACATGTTGTGAGTCATGGCCAAGCCTGGACAAAGCTTGTGCCATTGCATTTTCATTGTTATCATTGCCTGTGCTACCTATATTCAGCCAGTGAATCTCACTAGCATAAGCAACAGTTGTGCACAGATACCCTCCATCTTGGAAACAATCTCTGGATGTTCATGATGTGCACATCACTACAATGTCTAGGCACAAATTAATTTTTACAGAATGTTAAGAACTGTTGATTAGGATTGAGAAGTATTTTGATTTTTTCCTTGTTCTGTTATATATTATTATTTTAGAGGAGAACGATGTAGATAAAAGGAATTCTACTGCAGTAAACTTTCATGAAGAAAAGGAGAACGTAATCATAGAATCATAGAACTGCTTGGGTTGGAAAAGACCTTATTGAGTCCAACCACAACCTAACCATCCTACCCTAACTAACAACCCTCCATTAAATCATGTCCCTGAGCACCACATCCAAATGGTTTTTAAACACATCCAGGGTGACTCAACCACCTCCCTGGGGAGCCTATTCCAGGGCTTAACAACCCTTTCTGTAAAGAATTTTTTCCTGATGTCCAACCTAAAAACTTACCCTGAAGCAACTTGAAGCCATTTCCCCTTGTTCTGTCACCTGTCACCAGTGAGAAGAGACCAACCCTGCTCTTGCTGTAAGCACCTTTCAGATATTGGAAGGGAGGTCTCCCCTCAGCCTTTTTTTTCCCCAGACTAAACAGCCCCAGTTCCTTCACTCTCTCCTCCTATGGCACATTCTCCAAGTCCTTCACAACCCTTGTTGCCCTTCTTTGGACCTGATCCAGCACCTCCATGTTCTTTCTGCACCCAGGAGCCCAAAACCAAACACAGTGCTAGAGGTGAGGCCTCACCAGTGCCGAGTACAGGGGCAGGATGATTTCCCTAGTCCTGTTCACTACATCGTTCCTGATACAAGCCAGGATGCCATTGGCCTTCTAGGCCACCTGAGCACACGGCTGGCTCATATTCAGCCAACTTTCCATCAGGCAGCTTTCCAGCCACTTCTCCCCAAGCCTGTAGGGTTGCCTGGTGTTGTTGTGACCAACAACTAGAAGACCTTACAAAACACTGTGTGATATTCTTCTAACTTCAAATCTTAAGAATATAGAGGACGACTTTCTAAAAGGGATGTTTTAGTTTGGTATTGCCTGACTTAACCTTACAAAGGATTGTTAGGTTTTGTTCTACAACTTGTGCAATTAGAGAATTCACACAGCTGAACAGCTAGATGCTATGGTCACTTGCCTGAAAGTTATTAATCTATTTTTGATGCTTCAACACCACACATGAATTGCCTGAGCTCCGGAAAATAATTGTATTATTTTGCTGGAGTTTATTGTGATAAGTTTTAGAAAGTTACAGTACAGAAAATTTTTATTCAGTTGACTGTCTTGGATAAGACAATAACGCAATACCCATCCTTTGAATATCAGCAAAAAATCGAAATCTTGGTGATGTTTTCGATGTGACAAACTGGAGATGCTTAAAGGAGGTAATGTACTATGGAAAAGGGTTTCTGAAAAGTAAGAGGAATTTGAATTAAACAAATGTAGTTGACTTACAAACAGCCATGACGTGGTTCCATCTCTCAACCTCTTACACCCCCATGCACTTGCTATGCTTTTTCCAAAAAACTAGTGATTTTCAACACTTAATTTCAAATGCATGCCAATATGTTTTTGTTTTTAGGTATAAGTACTACTTTGTTTGCTTTGAAGCAGAGAAGACATAGAGTGTTTCTCTATATTATACTCATACAGTTTCAGATTTTGTCACAAGGCCAAATGTTTGGTAGCTGTGTTGGTTTAAACTTCTGGGAGATAAGTCCACCTGTGTCCCTCTAGCAGTTCAGTTACATCCAGAGGGGACCCTCTTTGACCACTATCATTGTAATATCTCAGTGTACCTAGTTAAAAATAGAAATAACAGAAAATTTCACATGGCTTCTCTCTTCCTTTTCTGTTGCTGAGGAGAATATAGGTGTTATTACAGGAAGTTGTTTTATACCCTGTGTGTGTATAAGCGGGGAATATGTCAGATGAGTGTTCTTTGTATTGGCCATTTCCATGGTCAACATTATTTTCCGTGAAATCTATAGGCTAGATATATATATACTCAGTAAGAAACTGTAGACTAGATCACCTCCATTACTGCATGCCATTAACACATTTCCTTCCAGCTGACTCACGTTTTCCCAAAACTCTTAAGTCAGAGGAGTCAAATATCAAGAACGATATTATAAGAAATTGGTAGTTTATACAAGCCACATGGGAAACACAGAGGAAAGCCTGGAAGGTCTACACACACTTACTCTTTCTCACTGGTATCCAAAATCAAGCAACTGAAAATTTTGCTCTGTGCAGTGTACCCAGGCTGTAAGTACAACAGCACTGGAACTTAATCTGTTTATAAGATCACTTGACAGACTCTTCTCAATTTCCTGCTAAGCTAAATCTTAGAATAAGAAAGGATTTACTTCCTCTTTTCAATAAAAAAATAAAGAAAATTCTATCTACTGGGAGTTACATCAGGAAGTGCATTTAAGGAAGCTGGGAGTTTACCAGAGGATTCCACATTATCTTCAGTAATGTTCTGATAGGTAAGTTCAGAACCTATACTTCCCTATTGTTTAAGCACAACTACTTTAACCAAGATAAATAACTGTCAAAATAAAATACCTTCTGTTCACTGTATTCCATTGTATTTGAAAATACAGATTACAGATAGTAGTCTGAATGATTTAATTCAGAATGAAAACCTCAGTGCATACAAATTATAAACAGAATGTGTGTAACAGATCCTTAACTGCTTAAAATCAGTACACGATAAAATTATGAATGTAGGATTAAGAAAATACCACACTAATAGTGTGCTTTATCTGAGTTAGCATCTCCTGCCTCTCAGCAGAGCTCGTTAGACTTGATGGAGCTTGAAGTTAACGTAGTTAGAGAGCTGCTGACACTGAAGCAAAATTGTTTAGAGCTGCTTTGCATAACCCTGCACCTCACGTGGTCTTTCAGTGTAGAAAGGAGTGTTTTGATTCATTTTATGATAACTCCATGACTTGTGCATTCAAAAGATCAGATTATGTCACCATAGGAGTTCCTTTATTGTGAAGGTAACAGAAATATTTTAAAATCAGTTTACTTTAAAGGATTCGGAAGGTTTTTGGTGAGGGCTGTCTTTGGATGCCTCATTTTCTTCTGTTGCTTATCATTTTTTATCATAGATAAAGAAAGTGGATGCATTGTAATTCTTATCTAGAAGCATTTAATTCTATTTGCTGAAAACAACCAGCAGAGATGATGTAGCACAGCCCTCACTCAAAAATATAATACCTTAAGGCTCTTTTTAATTTATGCCTTTCTGAGCTGGTTCCTCAGGATTTTTCTAGAAGTAGTATTCTTCCAGCTGTGCTTCTTCTTCCGTTACAGGACTGGTAAGGAAGAGAGAAGACCGGAGCCAAATGGAGATAGCAAGTAAGATGCAAAAGATAACAATGCAAGGCAATAAAGTTATTATATTCAATTTCTTTATGGGAGCTTCTTTTTCTGTAAATGATGGCACATATATCCATCTCCGAAATTCTTTAGCAGAGCTCTTTTTACTCCAAGCTTTAGATAAAGAATCCATAACAAAGGGAACAATTCAAAGTCTTCAAAAGGGGAGAAGTGAAATTGTATACAAAGTTTAGTTCTGCAGAATTACCTTTGTATCTTCTCACTTACTGAGCTCCCTCCTGAAACTATCAATTTCTGTAACAGCTTTTAAGAAGTAAAAAACTGCTGTCATTACCTTTTATGGCCTATAAACCAAGCACCAAAATAAGGCTTCAGGGTGCTGACTTCCTTTTTAAATACTGTTCTATGGCACAATCTTGAAAGAATAGATTGCTTTAGTTTCCCTTGTCTCTTTGTCTATCTGTATTAAAGGGATAATGACTCTGACTTTGTTAGTACTAGAGTTGAGATTTACTGTTGAAAAATACTGTGTGGACTCTTTCTTTACCTGTACTTAAAAAACAATGCACGTTATTTTTACTGGTATTATGTACATGCAATCATGTGCAGTAGTTTTACTGGCTGTATCAATACAGTCCTATTCTTTAGTTCTATTCTGTATGTGGAAACATACAGAACATTACTGAACAACATATGTATACTTCATATTATGGTGCTCTTTTTCATGTTTTATCTCTCCTTAGAGTACAGGCAGACGGTGAACAGCAGTGATGAACAATGACTTGTTACAAGACTTATCATACTACAAATCTGGGGTAAGAAAATGAGTTTGTCTACTGTAGTCTGTGTAAGATGTGTTTTAGACCTCCAAAAGGGAATTTTACCCTGAGTCATTACTGTATTATGTAACTGTTGTGTCCCGCAATAGCTGCTCATCTTTTATCAAAGTTGTGCAGCTGCAAGCAAATCTGCGTTTAGACATAATTAGGTTTGAACTGGTCTCCTTTAGCTGCAAGAAACATATATCTGGTCACCTAACAGGGTTGCTGTAATTTTGATAGATTGCTCTATCTTGGCTGTCTCTAGATCTGTTTATAGAATTATTTCAGGAGCCTGATTGAAATTTCAAAGCAAAACAGAAGGTTGAAATAACTCTGAGATTGCAAAATCACAGAATCACAGAATGGCCAGGGTTGGAAGGGATCTCAAGGATCAAGAATCTCCAACCCCCCATCACAGGCAGGGCCACCAACCTCCACATTTAATACTAAACCAGGCTGCCCAGGGCCCCATCCAACCTGGCCTTGAACACCTCCAAGAACGGGGCATCCGCAACCTCTCTGGGCAGCCTGTTCCAGCACCTCACCACTCTCTGGGTAAAGAATTTCCCCCTGATGTCCGACCTAAATCTCCCTTTCCTCAACTTAAAACCATTTCCCCTTGTCCTACACATATCAACCCTTTCAAAGAGTTGATTCCCCTCTCCTCTGTAGGCTCCCTTTAGGTATTGAAAGGCTGCAGTGAGGTCACCCCGCAGCCTGATCTCTGATCTCTGAGATCTCTGGTTTTGCAACCACTTAATTGTGGCTTTTTATCATAAGAGAAATTCATTCTTTCCCTTGTGCAGAGTATGCTGAACTTTTCCTCCTACAGCACCTTCTTGTTTCACTTTTTCGTGCAGGCTAACTTTCACAGCCTGACAAAGGCAAAGCAAAGAAAAATAATCATTTAGCAATTCAAAATCTCTAGAAGAAAGAAGAGCACTCCTCTGAAGTTGGCATGCTGCATGGCTGGATCTGACCCGTGCTTCTTAAAACATAAACCATCTGTTTTAGAGCCATCTGGGTTGGCTTTGACTTCTGATGGGCAGATAGCATTGCTGAAAGCATGTGTTAAAACAGGACAAAATAAATGTCACCAGTCATCGGTGTGTAACTTTAAGCAGAGAGCTTAGATATAAGATACTGAAGGCAGCAAAGTTCCTCCTTTTTCTGGATAATGAGGGATTTATATTATTATTCAAAGATGGATCTTTTCACAATAAACCAAACTTACTCACAGTGTTCCTTTTAACATTTTCATGTAACAGCCAGTCATTTTTCAGCACAACAGTATTACCATCTATCGTTGGTATGGCAAGAGCTGTTGAGGGAAACACACAGCAGTAGCCCTTTAATCCTTTATCATGTCACTAATAAAGAGAGAGATAGTGAACTGATGTCAGTTTTTCTATACATTGAAGATTTCTTTCCACCTATTCATTCAGTAAAAATAGGTTTGATTTTAACTATATAGGAATGTATGCATTAATCAGTAAGGCCCAAAACACCACCCAAACCTCAAAATCTCTGAGATTTGAGATCTTTTAAATGGGAACACAGCATCTAAAAAATAGATAGAATTTCAACATAGTTTCTCCAGGTGGCCACTTTAGAGATTATATGAGAGACCACTTGTATGAGCTTAGTCAGTAGTAAGAAGCTACTGATGTTAAAGCAAAGCCCAAAAGTTGCTTGAGGTCACTTTGATGCACTACTGAAAAAGACCTTATACTCAATTTGCAGCAGGATGCACACAGCAAATTATATTGCATGGATAGCACACGAAGCAAAGGCAAGGAAGACTACAAAGCTTTATGTCTGTGACCCAGCACATAGCTAGCTATTCACCCCTCACATTCAGCCATTACAGGTGAGTACTTGCTTGAAATAGCCAAATGGCCCATGACTAAAGACCACCTTGGAAGTCATGTACCGTGAATGACTAACCTGGTGCAAAGAGAAGTTGATACAACTTTAATGTAGGAACTTTGTATAATTCAAACAGCCACTTCTATTTTATGAATTACACATTTGAAATTATAGAAACAGCTGAAAGCCAGATTTTGGATTGTAAGTAATGAATCGACTAAGCTGCAATGTCCTAGTTTGGCTTTCCCAGAATTTGCTTTATCCTCATACTATGTATCATTTTTATTGATGAGTCAATATGAAATTACTACAGATAAAGCCTGTGGGTACACAGATGTAGACAAAATGCAAATAAAGCAAGGGGATACATCATGGACAAATGCTGGTAAAAGAGAATGCAGGAAAAACTTACCATTTTTTAATGGCCTAACATAGAAATAGGACAAGAATCCAGATATCATCCATATAAGGTAGGAAAAAACATCTAGGAAAATAATAACTCTGAATATAGTGGATAATCTGCTGAATATGAGTGACGAAAATGTTGTACTTGAGAGGGATGACCCAGTGAGGAAATTCTATCATCTCTAGAACTAACACGAGGATACAGTCCAGAGCAAACATCCATTTTTTGACAAGGAATCAGAACTGAACAATGAAAAACGCTACAGTATCATGAAACTTATCCTGTAATGAATGACCAAAAGATCTGAAGTGATGAAGTTTATAAAGAAGGCCTAAAAGACAAGCTGATGACAGAGTAGCATCCAATCTAACAGAAGTTTGACAAGAGCTTTAGCTAGAAATTGAAACTCAAGACTTTCAAGCAAAATATGTCCGGTGTGTCATTTTGACATCTTTAACTCAGGTTTGGACAGTTTTTCAAAAGGCGTGGCCTAATTCTTGATCAATTTCGTCTTCTAAAGTCCCATATCATTCCTGTGGGAGAAGTTTCAGCTGAACACAGTAATTGGCTGTAAATTAAGAATTAAACACCTCTATACTGACTGAAAAAAGAATTCTTCCTGTTCTACCTGAAGAGCAAAATAACAGTGAGAACATGGAATATAAATTGTATGTTATAGTCAGATGTATCTTTCCTAACTTCATTACCAAAAGTTAGTCTAAACTGCCTGGGTCTTCAGGGTTTCAGTACTGTCATTTGGAAAAAAATAGAAATGTCTTCAGAAAGACATTCATCCCATCCATCTCTTTCCTTGACTTTAGAGTAAGCACAAACAGCCAGGTAACCATTTTTAAGCTGATTAATTAATAAAAAAAAGTCACACTATAAAAGCAAAGGAATGATAAGTCACCTGAGAAATACAGTTATTCTGTTAAATTTAATTTTATGTTAGTGTGCTGCATGAATAATTCACAAAGACCAAAAATAACTAAATTAATTAAAAATAGCTTTGGTAGATTCAGCATCTTTAGATTCATTTGCCATTAAGTATGACAATTTATAATTTCACGATTCCTTTATGTTCGTGTTATCAAATGATGCCAAAGCAGTGTCCATAAGACTTTGATATTGCTCAAAATTTTGATACAAACAATGTTTACAAATATTTTGCAATCCCATCTAAGTTCAATCATGAAGGACATGGCAAAGTTCATTGTCATGGCAACAGCAGTCTTTGTTACAGCCTGTAACTTCACCTACATCGTTGGTTTTACATTCCTTCAGCCTATGGTCCAGGCCTTTGGGTAGGATAAAGCAGCAAAGCTTTGCAGAAATTGCTATTTTATGTAGGATGATGAATACAAGTAAACAGCCAATAAATAGTTTCAAATGCATATTTATGCATTTCAAGTGTGTTTGTATATAAACATAATTTTTTAACAAAAATGCTTTATCAAATAAAAATTCCTTGAAATATGTATGACACTGATCCAGTACAAAATGTTATCATCATTCTTACCATATATTTTCACTCGCAGTAGTGCCTATTACAATAGTGCCTAACAGTGAAGGTGAAAACCCCAAATCTGAAGGAATTCTGACACAGTTTAGAATATCATGTTGCATTTATAGGAAACAAGTTAAATAGTCATGGGCCAGAAGCCAGCCTGACAGGAGTTCTCGGCTGCAAAGTGGAAGCTATTTGAATTTATAAGTTGTAATCGTGTATCATTAATAGTTCATGAGCTATTTTAAGCAGTGCACTTCACACCGCTGTTCCAGATACCTGGCACCCCACTACCATGTTATTTCTACAGAAATAGTTTTTAAATCTCTGCTTTGAATTATTTAGAATGTGTTTGGTACAAGTAGATTGTGTTTGGAAACAAGATGCCATCCTCCTTCAGGGACAAGAACAGCTCTAGAAGCAGTCTTCTGTCTAGAAGCAGTCCTCAATCAGGGATAACTCAGTGGCACTGGGAGGTGCACTGATGTCTAGAGCCCCAGAAAGCCACTAAATCAAATGAGGATAGCTGAAACACCCCAAATCACCAGCCATTTCCATTTTCCGCAGGTTTCCTACTGCAGGAGTCATTGGAGAGCTGCAGCTGATTTTCCCCACCACTTGTACCAGCAGAGCAGCTCACATGAGCCATAAAGTAGCAGCTGGTACTAGATCCATTCCACCATCCCTTTGACAAAGTTCAGGCCTTAATCCTATTTCCATTGCTCAGGCTCATTTCCATCTTTAAAATCATATTCTAGGTAAAAAAGCCTTTTCTACAAATGTAGGAGAAGCATTATTTAGGAGAGTGGAAATAATTATTTTAAGGCTGATTCACTGAGTATGCTGAACACCTCCTCCAGAGGTGTAGTTACCTAGTGTTACCAAATGGTGATTTAATGACTCATAATCCCTGTGCACGAGATGTCACTCCTAAGGAATTAATATTAAATGGTGTAGTGGTGTCTACTCAAGATGTGGAGATAGATGTCAGATCACTGTAATTGCCACATATATGCCACAGCCAACACAGAAAGAGCAATTTGTACCTGGGTTGCTTGCTGTTGGTCTTGATTCAGAGTAAAGAAAATGATTTAAAAATCTTTTAATGCCAAATATTTTACTTTGATTAATAAAAATTTGAATCAAAATATTTGCATCCCAACTTCTGAATCCAGTTCAATTTAGCTCTCACAGATTGGTCTGGCTAACTGCCTTCCTGTAATTGTTATCCAGTCTCTACCTACATGTAAAACACAAGTGGTATTTTGCAGCAACTGCACCCCACAAGACCAAGAGAAAAAGAAAAAGGTGCAGAGGTAATCAGAGAGGTATGTCAGATTAACAGGATTAATCATTTTATCTTTCTTAGACAAAATATTCTGTGCAATATTTAATGTAAATGTAAGAAGGAAATAGAAAAAAATAGAAGAAAATATTGTTGTGGTTTAACCCAGTGGCAGCTCAGCACCACAGTCATTCATTCAATCCCCTGGAATAGGAGTCAGAATCAGAAATAATAAAGTAGAATTTGTGGGTTGAAATAGAAGCTATTTACTAAATCAGAATAAGAAAAAAATAATAGTGATAACAAAACAGATGTTGCATAGCACAGTTGCTCACCATCCACTGTCCGATGTGCTGTTAGTGCCCCATATGGGATACCCCATGTACCTATTTTATAGAAAATACCACTGATTTCTTCTCAGACAAAAATAACTCCCATTCTGAAAAGAAGCCTCCATTATCTAGTGATAGGATGAGAAGGAATGCTTCTAAGCTGTGTCAGGGGAGGTTCAGGTTGGATATTAGGAAAAATTTATTCTCCAAAAGAGAGGTAATGCATTGGAACAGGCTGCTCAGGGAGGTGGTTGAGTCACTGTCCATGCAAGTGTTCATGAAACATGTAGATGTGGCACTGAGAGAAATAGTCATGGGCACGGTGGTGATGAGTTGATGGTTGCTCTAAATCATCCTAGTGGTCTTTTTCAACCTTAATTTGAGGATTTCAATGACTCAGTTATGCCTTTGGCCAGCTGGAGTCAGCTGTTCTGATTCTGCCTCCTTCCAGCTCCTTGTGTACCCTCAGCACCTCACCAGCAGAGCAGCATGAGAAAATGAGAAGTCCTTGGCTCTGTGCAGCACTGCTCAGCAACAACTAGAACATTGGTGTGCTATCAACACTGGTTTTCTCCTAAAGCCAAAATGTAGCATACTAGACACTGTGACAAAAATCAATTCAGCTGAAATCAGGACAATAATTAATAGAAACATTTCCACTAGGAAAAGTTGTCACTGATCTAATTTGTTTGTACTTGATAAGTGCATCTTGTAAAGCATAAATGGTGGATCCTTGTGAGCTTTATAAAATACATTTGACTGTTCCTAATGCAGAAAAGTACTTGCAAATATAAAAACAATTGTTTTGAGTCAGATCAAAAGTCTTACTAGACCTAGTGACACCTTTCTGACAGTTGAATAACAAAGTTCCCAATAAACATGTTCAGTTGAACTTAATCCTGGGTTTAAAATGAGCATATCAACACAGAGATGGGGTGAACTACTAAATAAGGGCCTACATCTGAGAACGTGAATATCCTGCAGAGGGATATGGACAGTCTGTATTGATGGGCTGAAGCTGGGATGATATACAACAAGACCAAGTGCGAGGTTCTGCACTTTGGCCCATAGCAACCCCAGGTGACATTATAGGCTTGGGGCAGAATGGCTGGAAGTGGCAGAGGAAATGGACCTGGGGGTATTTGTTGATGCTTGGCAGATGGTTGGACTGGATGATCTTGTAGGTCTTTTCCAACCTTGGTGATTCTATGATTCTGATTCTATCATCACACTGCCATGACAGAACAAAATCTTCATAAATGAATACGGAGAAGTTTCAATATTTACCTGAGTATATTTACTAATTTTAATCTAAAATGGCAATCAATGGGCAAAGGAAGCAGTCTTCATTTCTGGATAGGATAATATTAAATGTATTTAAATTACCAACTCAATCAATATTCAACACTTATTTAAAACATTGAATAATGAATATAGAATGGCACAAAGTGTCTGGTAAAAGCATGGGAAAAATAAAATGAGAGCTCAGTTTTTGTTTCTAGTGTGTTTGATTCATGTGTGTTCAACATCAAACTAAAGCCTTGTGTTAACATCATTTTAACTAATTTTAACAATCCCAAATTGAGTTTTTTAATAGAAGGATGCAAGCACTTGTGTATTTATGGAGGGTGCCATATATTGATATTTGGAACCATTTCTTCCTTTGCTTCCACTGACTGTAGAGGCAATATGGAGCAGAAATTTGTCTTTAAAAGACAAATTAACCTCCACTTAAAGTGGAGGTTAACCGAAATGAACATTAAATCTACCTCCTCCTCCTCTAATCTGACAAATTATGTTTTCCAGTGCACAAAGTATTTTTACTAATTATGGATTTTTTTTTTAAAGATAGTGCAGATAAAGTACTTCCAAAGATTATCTGGCAGAAGTGATCAACTTAGAAGAGATGAAGTAGTGTTTTCTGCAGAGAAGAAAACATTTGGTCTAAATGATGTTCTAAGTAATTTAATTGGATGTAATAATGTAATAATTGAAGTAATTTAATTGGATGTCATCTCCAGACAACTGGAAGAAGAGGAGGTTATCAGGAGTAGTCAGCACGGGTTCACAAGGGGGAGGTCGTGCTTGACCAACCTGGTAGCCTTCTATGATGTTGTCTCTGGCTGGGTGGATAGGGGGAAAGCAGTGGATGTAGTCTACCTTGATTTCAGCAAGGCATTTGATACCGTCCCCCACGACATCCTTATAATAAAGCTGAGGAAATGTGGGATAGATGAGTGGACAGTGAGGTGGGTTGAGAACTGGCTGACTGGCAGAGCACAGAGGGTCGTTGTTGGTGGTGCAGAGTCTGGTTGGAGACCTGTAACCAGTGGTGTTCCTCAGGGGTCTGTACTGGGTCCGGTCTTGTTCAACATATTCATCAATGACCTTGATGAGGGGATAATGGCCACCCTCAGCAAGTTTGCTGATGATACGAAGTTGGGAGGATTGGCTGACACGCCTGAAGGCTGTGTTGCCATTCAGCAAGACCTGGATAGGCTGGAGAGCTGGGCAGAAAAAAACCGGATGAGGTTTAATAAAAGCAAGTGTAGAGTCTTGCATCTGGGGAGGAATAATTGCATGCACCAGTACAGGTTGGGGGATGACCTGCTGGAGGGGAGCTCTGCGGAGAGGGACCTGGGTGTCCTGGTGGATGACAGGTTGGCCACGAGCCAGCAGTGTGCTCTTGTGGCCAAAAAGGCCAATGGCTTACTGGGGTGCATTAAAAAGAGCGTGGCCGGCAGGTCGAAGGAGGTGATCCTCCCCCTCTACTCTGCCCTGGTAAGACCTCATCTGGAGTACTGTGTCCAGTTCTGGGCTCCCCAGAACAAAAAAGACAAGGATCTCTTGGAAAGAGTCCAGCGGAGGGCCACAAAGATGGTGAAGGGCCTGGAGCATCTCTCCTACGAGGAAAGGCTGAGTGAACTGGGTCTGTTTAGCCTTGAGAAAAGAAGACTGAGAGGGGACCTGATCCAGGTCTATAAATATCTAAGGTGTGGGGGGCAGAATGGCGAGGCCAGACTGTTTTCAGTGGTGAGTGGAGACAGGACAAGGGGAAACGGCTGGAAACTGCAGCATAGGAAGTTCCGCACAAATGTGCGCAAGAACTTCTTTACAGTGAGGGTGACGGAGCACTGGAACAGGCTGCCCAGGGAGGTGGTGGAGTCTCCTTCTCTGGAGATGTTCCAGACCTGCCTGGATGCCTACCTGTGTGACCTGCTGTAGGGAACCTGCTTTGGCAGGGGGGTTGGACTCGATGATCTCTGGAGGTCCCTTCCAACCCCTACAATTCTGTGATTCTGTGATTCTGTGATTAAGTTAGGGGAAAAAAAGTCACACAGATAATCCTTTGTAGTCACTGGCATTTAATGAATAAATATTATTTTAGACTGAGTGATAGATGTATTTAAATCTACTAATAGTAATTAATATGTATATTTACACAGTAAATAGTGGTGTGTTCTGACAATTCATGTTCAGCCAGCTGTGATCTAGATGGCTCTGGAAGCTCAAAAATGTAGTCATGGGTCTGCTAATTTCGTCACGCAATTTCTTTAAGTAACATTATACATGCTCCTTCCATGTGGATAATCTTCATAAAGTAGCTTTTGCTGTCTTCTTTATCACTGTATTTACCATTTATATGATAAGTGTTAATGACTGCGTTATTGCATTGTCATTGATAAAGGCAGGTGGTTGACTACCTGAAGATGATGGCAGTCCGAAAGAGAGCCTCATTAGCACTGTCAAGCTCCACATTCAATAGTAGAAGTTGGAATGAAGAAGAGTGGCTAACTGGATTTCATGCCACAGTTTGGGTCACACATGAGTACATGCAAAATTTAAGTATCTAAGCAAGTAGCCCAATCATTCAAGATGCTGAGCTGCCTTCATTCCTGCTGACTTTACTGATCACTGAAAAAATCTTTCTAAACAAAACTAACAAGACAGGAGAACAAAGGCACGCTCTACCACGTTTAGATGGCTGGAGGAGATCAGACAGCTCTTTCCATTTCTTGTCTAATGCAGCTTCTAATTAGTCCATTTTGGAGAAATGTGTGATGTGCTAATCTCTCAGCATCTAATGAACTATTTAGGATTTCAATTTTAAGAGGTTTGTAGCAAATTAGTCTAAAGCTATATTCTCAGTTGTTCAGATTAAATAAACAAATATGAAAGGCATTTAGACATGATGATGTGCAATGCCTTCATTTCTGGATATCAAATCCAGGACAAGTGTACTCTGAAAATAAAATTAAAAAAAAAAAACCCAGAGACCTAAGCACACCATGCAGTGAGTTGAAAAAGATATCTAAAGACTTAAATGTGAATTCAGGCAAAAATCGGAACAGATGGAGTTCTGAGAAAATCTGTCCTGGTCAAGGATACATGTTTGCAGTCTTAAAATGTGTTTCTGTGAGACTCAGACCCAGAGCTGAAAATAATTGTCTGAGTTGAGATCCTTAGGATGCCCATTTCAGGAGATATTCAGTAATGATGATGTTGCCTGCTGCTAGTGGGACAAACAGGTTCTTTTGGAGATCCAGGCAGAGTGATACCAACACTAAACTGTAGTTAAAAATAAAGATTTAATTAAAACAAAACAAAACAATTTTATGGTCAGCATAGCATAGACTTTTAGAAACCTTCTGCAGATAGGGTTGAATCTTCATGTGTGGATTGCAGTAAAATCACAGTCCATAATTGAAATGTACAAAATATCACGAGTCACTCATTCTGTCCTCAGATGAAGCAGATGACGATGGGGTTTCCCTGATCACCAGAGGATCAGAGGTTTTCTTGTCTACAGCAGTTCTTGTCTAAACTTGCTTAGAGTTTGCTGCTGCTTGACTTTGCAGACAGTTCTCTGTGCACTGATGATTTCCTGTTGTGTGATGGTGTCATTGCAACAACCTAGCTGCCTGAGTGCCAGAGTACTCTGGGGCAGGTAATGGAGGAAGAAGTAGGCCTGGCATCCAGGAACCTTGCTGCCATCAGGGAAGGGAGGTCTATCTGGCGTTCAAGACCTTCAGGGCTGATAAGGAGGGGAAAGAGGACTGATTTCTGACCAGCTTGGACTCAAGGAATGTTTGCCCAATAAAATGGCCTTCATAACAATAACCATATTACCATGGGTCAAGGAGCATGGGATACTGATCACAGTTGGTGACTCATTTCCTACGATGAGCGACCTACTACTTGGATCACTCACCTAGTGTGTGTGTGTAATATAGGTCCAATTTGTCTTCAGTTAAAGGGGACTCAAATCCACTCCAGTAGAATAATCTAGGCAGAAGCCACCTTACGAAGCTTCTTTGAGGGTATGCATTCAAGAATGCAAAATTCATTAAACCATAAGACTGAGAGGGATTCTGACTCACTAAATTAGCATATCCTGAGCATCAGGGGCCAGAATCCTCACCTCTCTCTCTTTTTCTATTCATGCTCTAATGCCAGGAGGCAGCTAAATTTTTTTTCCCTAGGACACTAGTTTTGAGTTGCTTGTGCAGCTGTGATAACCTGGAATTGTTTGTGGGATCACATCACAAGTTAGCCAGCTTGCATTACTTGATTTAGGAATACTTATAGTTGGAGAGACCTGTCTGGGGGTCACACATAAGTGAAGAGATGTGTTAATCTGAGGCTAAAAACCCTGAAGTGGTTTAGCAATTCTGTTTGTGAATTTTGGTCTTGATGGAGGTGCCTAAATTTCACCCTGTTTTTTCTTTTCTTTTTTTTTTTTTTTTTTTTTTTTGGCACCTCACTCTTTGCTTCCAAATAACCAGCCTGAAATCAAGAATACAAATGGTGTTTTTTGGGAAAGCCAAGATAAATCAAATGAAAGAAAAGAAAAACCCAATTAAGCAGTACTTGGCCTGCATTTAATTTTGCTGTAAAAACTGTAAAAAAAACCATCCAACCTTCAGCACATTGAAAACATTGCTTAGTGCATCAACTCTTTCCCCTAAGAATTACACCCTTAGTTTTTCACTCCAGTTCAATGCCAATCACCGACTCTTAAAAAATGTTTGTCAGTTGGAGTCTGTATCTAGGTCATTCCTCTTGGGTACAGCTCTGTATCTCATTGGATTAGAAGGGGAAACAAACTACCACTATACCAGAAAGAATTTAGTTGGCATTATTATTCTGAATATGCTGTATTCATTTCATTGTTTCCTAACTACTTAAAAAATATTCTCAGAATACAGTCTCGTCTGACCAAATAGCAGGTTTCACAGCTGACAAATGAATATTTACTATATGTCTTAAATGCATGATTTCCAAAAAGTAGGTTTCTCTTTAACCCTTTAGATTTATATTGTGGAAGATAAGTCTCGTAATAATAAATTGCTCTTCTTTTTTAAACTTGCATATACTTGTGTGTATGATCTCAACATACTCAAGAATTAAACTGGAAGCAACTAAAGAGCCAAATTTGGCTGCAAAAATATTAGCAATAAACCAGATTGTGGATAGAGCTTTCCATCCATAAATCGCGAAGGCATTAAATATCACTAGAGCCATTTTGAAAGTGAAACAAAAATGAGACATGACTTTCCTAGGGCAACTAAACAAGTTATAGCATCCAGTCACTTTTGCTGACATCTTACACCATCTGTGATCTGCCTTTGCATATCAGCATGCTAAGTCTTCAAATGCTCTCTATTCTGAACCTTAACATTTAAGTTATGCTGTGGGCACAAATATCTGGAGATAAGTGGTAGCAGCAAGGGAAGTGTGTGAGCATGAGAGAAAAAGAATATGGGGACTAAACAGAGACTACTCAGTGTTTTTGTTCATAATGGGAGATATAACATGAAGGAAGACAGGAACAAGGAATGTAAGCAGACATTTTCCAAACTGAAAAAATGGAGTAAAGGAGAAAAACATAGAAAAAAAAATAAAATAAGAAACATGAGTTTCTTGTGGAAAAAGTAGAAGAAGAAAATGAGAAAAAGAGAAGAACAAGAAGGGGAGAAATGAAAGAACTTTATTTGGGAGAAAAAGTAGGATCATTCTCACTGAGAAGAATCAAGCCATCCACAGGAACAATGACCAGAGGAAGACAATGGAAAATCTTTAGTCAGTTGCAGCTTTAGACCATCAGCTGTGAGCCATTCATCTATGAAATGGAAAGTCGTTATTTTTTTTTCAACAGCATGAGACCTAGAGTGTTCAGCATCACCTGGGTTCACTTACCTCTCTTTGCATCTCTCCATCCAGCCCATGTGCTTGATGAGGATTGTCATTGGGAGCAAAAACACTCACTCAGATACCCAGCCTGAATATGATTCAGCAGTTCGGAGGTGCTGGAAAGAGATTTCCCCACACCTGAAGTAAGCAGTGAATCATTCAGAGGGAAACTTCTTTTCCATCACATCTCCACACATTCTTCTGAAAAGACTGAAAACCAAGGGTCAGACATTCTTTCAGCTGTTTTAGGCACTGGGAAAAGATGACTCAACTTGTACTTTATTTTACATTTCTATGACTGAGAAAGTAGGTGGTTTGAGGGTAAGCAGGCACACGGTTCTAGGAGAACACCTATAAAACAGCAAAGGAATCAAAAATATACAGAAGATAAAAATCTGTCTGAAGCAGGCAAAAGGACTCATTTCCAAGGAGCATGTTGGTGGATGAACCTTTATCTTGGCTGACTTGTCTTTTGAGTGATGTGCAGATAGGATAAAAAAAACTTCACTTGTGAATCATAGAGGTTGACAGGTGATCCAAACCACATAACAACACATTGTCCATGTTTCTATGAAACTCCAAGAGGGCTGAATTAAAAAAAGCAAAAACTTTCCCATACTTGTGTGTTCCCAACAGAAAATTTGTCCAGGCTTCTTCAGAAAATCAAGGAAGAAGCTGAGCTATAACTGACAGCAAAACAGTATTTGGTGAGTAGAAGCACAACATCACTGCTAAATGACATTTCCCATTGTGTAACTCTGGAACAGCATAAAGTCACTGATAAATGTTTCCATAGTGGTTTTGTGGAATTCTTCCAGCACGGAATTCTAGGAACATACATACTTTTCACACAGTACAGCACATGAAATATTCATTTTCTATTTACTTTTCCTCTTTCATATTTTTTTCTTAAATAATAGGAAAAATAAATCTCAAAATCTTCCATAGCTCAAGAGTAAGATTCTTCTAAATATTTGAAAGTTAGGCCATTTGGCTCACCCCCATAAGCATATGTGCACATGCTGGGGTCTAAAATACGCAAAAGCCTCAGAGAAAGCTTTATTTTGCATTTAATGAGTCACTGGGAGCTTAGGAATGTAACGTGAATGAATATGCTTCTGAAGCTGAGATTTCCTCAAAACACAGAATTTCATTGCTCCCACTGAAGTCAATGGGAGTATTTCAAGTATAGTATGTATGGAGATGTTAGAATATTAGATTAAATTTATGTTGAATGTATCTGTCAAATACTTGCATGAAATCGTGTCAAGCACAAAAAAATGATAATATAAATGCTTCTTGGAACAATCCAAAATAAAAACCATAAATCATTCATCCTTAACACCCAACATACTATTTTTGAATATTTCAGACAGCATTTTACCATGAATAAATACTAGAATGTGAGCTGAAGACTCTACAAGTTTAATACAAAAAAATTGAAAATAGAATTGTACTTATTGAAATTTGGGCTGTTCTTCTATTTCTAAAAATTTCTGTTTATGAGGAAGCTCAAAATGACAGTCTTGCCTGATTTTGGATTGTTCTGGAAGAGTGGGTGCCAGGCATACAGCTTCTTCATGGTAATCGACTTTTTTTCTGGATGAATCGGTTCTCAGTGGACAGACAAGGAATTTGTGTTCATCTCATAAGAGAGGACCACAATGCCTTTGCTAGCCACTGACAGCATCATTAAAGCACCTTCTGCTGCCTCATTTCTTGTCCTATTAAGTCAGCAGAATAATTAGCAAGGATTCTACTTCACTCATTTCTCACATATATGTGGACCTCTTGCTTCGAAGGCTGAACACAATATCACATAACTCTTCAGTACAAAAGATGTTTATCAACATCTTTAGTGGCAGGCAAGCTATCTTAAAACCACACGAGTATGAAGAATAAGATGTTTTTATTCTTTTCACCACATCTTCAATTGAAGTCTGAGGTCTGACCCACACCCTGATTTAAGTTAGGCTTAAAATAAAGTCTGAAATGTCCTGAAGTTGTGGCAGAGGCAGTGCTCCACTGGAAGCGTGTATTCTTAGCTCAACAGATGGATTGGTATGGAAGTGTTCTGTAGTCTTATGGTGTTGACTGCCAAAACTACAGATCATGAACATCTGCTATTGCCTACACTGTGAAATTCTCTGAAAAAGATGATGGAGTAGGGTTTGACTGTAATTTGCCTAACTAGGAAGACATTTTTACAAGTTGGTTGATGCTCCCCAACTATTCTTACCACAATAACTATCTGCCAAGTCACTTGGAAAAGACATACAAACCTGTTAAGAGCTGCTTACATCTTCAGTGCACCTAGCCTTGGGATTTATTGCTACCCATTATTATTTTTCAATCAATAGCTTAGTTAGCACAGCATTTTTTCATGGAAACATTAACATTATAAATTACTCCTTTGCATATCACGGATAACTCTCCTTCACCAACAAGCTCTTCTTTCTTCAATTTATCTCAGGATTGTTTCTTCAGTTTGTTATGCTGTTATACTTCTTATTATCAGGCAACTGCAAAACATCCCCACAGCCCATGAAATGATTTAGGACCCCTTAGCTGCCCATCAGATCATCTTTACATGTATTGTTCTCTTCTATCCTTTTCTTGCCATCCTTCTCACTCAGAGCTTCTGCTAATTAGAATGCAAGGTTTTAGGTGGAGAGATTGCTATTTTCTATGTCAATGCACCTCATCCAGCACCACAAGGTCTTGAACTTCATGATGCTTTGTAACACAGCAGGAATTTTGATAAGGTAAATTAGTGCTGTTGTCTCAGCATCTTTGTTTGTGATAATTTTGAATGGAGAACAAAGATTCAAGGCCACAGCCTTAGGGATGAATAAGCACACAAAAATTATTTATTTTAATATAATAAAAGTATGAAAGAATTGCCTCCCCCTCTCCCCTCTTTTTTTAATTGGGTATATATTTTACAGTTTAGATATCTTCCCAGAGAATAGATTAAATGAATATATACAGTTTGCCACTGAAGCCATTTTCTATATACACTTTTCCTCTCGTTTTGAAGTTTGACTCAAAAAACCTTCAAATTATTCCTCAGCTGAAGTGATATTCTCATGAGAGCGTACAGGTGAATTCTGTGGATGTGTGTAAAATAACATGTTTTCTTGAATAAATGCATTGGGTGGCACCGAATTTGTAGTTGTAGAACAAAAACAATTTTGATTCAATACAACCGTCTCTGGAAAATAATCCTTTGATTCTTAGTAAAATGTATGTATACTAACTAAAAATTACACAAGATATTTGTACCAACAGTCAAAGAAAGGGTTTTTCAGTCACCTGTTAAAAAAAAAAAAAAAAAGAATGAATCAAATTTTCCAAATAACTAGAAAGAATTACTTCATATTTGTGCAAGTAACTGGAAACCAATGCCAAGTCAAAACATGTAGTAGAAATGGCATCTAAATTACAAATGATACAGCAGGCATGAATACAACAGGAGAAAGATATTCACTCATATGTGTTCCACAAAATGTGCTCTTCAGCTTGTTTAGGGGCAATACGACTAGCATCACAAAGTTCATAGCTGACAAATTAATCACTTTTTTTCTTATGAATCATTTTTCATCCAACAAAATGAAATTGTTCTACATGTAATCAATTTACTTAACTCTTTATTAGTGTTGCTTGCCTAATTATTTATAACAAAGTAAGTAACAAGGGATTGAGGAATGTGTAAGTAATAAATTAAAGATACAAAGAAACTTAAATCATCTGAATGTTAATTTAAGACATTATTATTACTGGAATATGTAAACTATATATTCTTTGTTTTAGAGGGGAACAAATATGGCCAATGAACCAGCATCCGAGTTTTATCTTTGACTCATGGATAGTATGTCATTACCTTGAATGTTTTCCTTCTGTAATTTTAATAATTTTGCATATTTCAGAACATATGACACTACCTATTACTACTTCCTAGGTCATAACCTTTTACGTTTTGTGTATTTGAATATGCTCCTTCTGTAACAACAAATTCCTTCTGATTGAATTTTAAATGATGGGCATCAATGCCCATTAAATGAGCTAAAGCAAAAATGCTGCTTGCTTTAATATTTCAGTTCAACCACATATGAGTAAATCCTGATTACAAAACTTAAAGGAAAACACGTAAACGTTTCAATGCTGTTTCTCCCACTTCCTATACATTTCCTTTTTTTACTGAGTTGAGTGAAATTTTGGCTCTGCTCTGCTTACTAGGAATTTTTCTAATAACCTAATGGATGCAAGATAGAATATTTTCATGATTGTGGATCTTATCAAAAGTGTTGCAGTCATAATCAATAATTATTATTTTACATAAAGTGTTGTGCATTAAAAACAAATTTTCCTTTAATTTACTCTTAGTGTATTACTGATGTGAGTGCCTAAATATTGTGATTTGCTGTGGTAGTACTAGTGCTTAATCATTAGACTTTGTATACAAAAACAGAACAAAATCAATTTTTATGGGCAGAGAACTGAAATCAAATAGTTTCAAGACGGAAAGCACAGATTACCAGGAAAATGGTAGCATTCTGGCAGGCAGAAGGAAGACTTCCCATAAGCTATCATACGAACAAGGTGGCAAAGCCTCTTCTTAAAATGAAATCTGAGTAGAATGCAGTTATTTTAATAAAAAAAGACGTATCTTTTGTACAAATTCAGGAAAGTATCTGGTTTCTTCCCAGAATTCTAAAGAGCCTTCAGAAACACTCTTAGAAGTAGAGGCTTTGCATAGTTTGTCCTGATGTGATGCTTCCTAAAGTACCTTGGTGACTGACCTGTTTTATTTCCCCCACTCTTTAAACTCTGAAGTCCCCCAAGGGAAACCATAAGGATGTTCCAGCAACAGCAACAGGAAGAACTTCAGAATTATCATGGACTTTCTCTGTTCTTTATTAGCCTTTCAATTCTGCACTGGAGCATACTGCTTTTTGAACTGCACCCACCTACTCTCAAGTTACTTAACTGAGGTTAGTAGATTGAAGTCATGCTTCCACTTTGCACTGCTGAGTAATATAGCATTTCCTTAATTAAATTAAGCATAATTAAAATAAATAAATAAGTAAAATAAAAATAATCCCTACGTAGGAGCAGAGTCCTTTCATTTATAACATGCCTCCATTGTAAGCAGGACACAGACATCAAACATCAGGCTATTATCAGTGGACAAGATGAACTTGAGCACCACCCCCATACACACATCTGTGAATACCCAGCAGAACTGTAACTATGAAAATGTCAACCACAATGGCTACATCTGAGCAAAGATGAGAAGAGAACCAGGAGAATAACCTTGAGACTAGAGTCAAGGACAGGAAAGCTAAAGAATATTTGTACCTCAGGTACAGAGTACCACAGTTGATAGATATATAATGTGAAGGGTTATTGATGCAGAACATCACTTGTCCTCCCTAGAGTCACCTAAACACTAAGAGACTAAAAGCCTCCTGTTTGCCTCATGCAAACAAGAAATGTCTCTGTCAAGGAAACAGGCATTTGTTTTTAGCTGCAGATGAGACTTAGAGACTTTGAGGGTCAATGGGAAGCAGTTTGATACTCACTTGTTGATGTTCCTTAAAGAAATGCAGTTTATAGGATAAGTTTATGCTTGAGACTCAGTACAGATGTAGCATCTAACTGTTCTGAGAAAAAAAAAAAAAAAGAGATCCTCTATTTTTTCTTTAACTGTGTTTGTTTAAATATACCTATAAAGTGTTCAAAATCTTTCTGAAGCTGGAAAAATTTAATACAAGAGCATGCCTTTTATCTAATCTTGAATCTAATCTCACATGTGAAAATTCTTCAGGACAAGAAGTAGCCTTAAACCTCAGATTTGCAACAACCTCTGATTCAGAGTCTCAACACCAACTACAATGTAGATAAGAAAGAACTGCTGTTTACTGATGCTGCACATTTGAATTCTATACTCCAACTTACAAATGCATGCAAGTATAAACTCACCCTAAAAAAAAATGCTAACAAAAAGATCTTCTTTACAACACTGCTCTTCTAGCTTGATTTTTTTTCCTTGCTGCTTTCTGATTATAGCACTTTGACTGAAAACCTTATTCAATATAAGGGTTTTGCTTGTTATGGTTATTTTTTCATTGTTTTCTATTTCAGAATAGTGATGGAAAAAAACCTCGTGGCATTTCCTTTGTCTCCTAGGTTGCATAGAAACATTTGAAGATGATATTCTGGCAGTGGTGATTTTTTTCTAGCAACATCTTGTATGCCTATGTATATATTGTCATTCCATGTGTGATATCTTTCAAGATAATATGAACACATAATTCTGATAGTTTTTTGGTGGGTTGGTGGTTTCTTCTTTGCTATTTGTTCATTTATCTTTGTCTTTTTCTTTTATTTATTTATTTATTTTTTGGATCGTTTCTGCTGCAAACACAAAACCAATGAGGCTTACCAGTGTTTGTGCTGAATCTAAAATGGAATGGCTCAGAGACCGAAACAAAACTTTATAGCTGTTCACAGAGTTTCCAAAGAAGTGCAGTGAACCTGGAGTCGTATCACTGCAAGACTGCTAGTAATATTTTCATTGGAAAATTTTTCAAACAGATCTCAAATTATATTGACATCATCATGCTTTGCAAATATTTTATCCCAACCTGCAGAGGCAAAACTTCTGCAGTCGAACTGGGCCAGAAATTCCAACCAGCCCTCTTAGTCAATGGCTGCAAACTTGCAGTGCAAAGATCCTTTGGGGATTAAGGATTTTTTTTCTGAAAGGCTACTGCGAACTTAAAGCAAAGCAAGTTCATACGTTCAGCAACATCAAACCTCATTTTCAGGAATTTATTATCAAGCCTGTGATTGTCTTTAGAGTGTTCAAATATTAAGGAGAATGGTGACAATATGAAACCATGAGCAGCAACTAGAAGAATAAATCCTGTAATTATAGAAGGAGACAGTTCTCTAAGAATGTATGTTAGTTACAGGTATATTTGATACTAGAAGCAATTCAATGTCTGTTACAGATGCCTTTTATAAATTGTTTCCAAAGCAATCCACAAACCAGCAAACAGTCCAGCACTGCATATGGCTACTGTTTTGACCTCTAATCTAGCTGGGATCTGTTACAAGCACAGTCACCATGAATAATGGAGAATAAATTCAGTCTTTGGGTTCCTCAGCTGCACAGGAACAACTGTGTAGCTGTACAAATATTTATTGATGTTTGCATTCGAGTTAAGAACATAAAATCTGCACTGCCACCACAGCATGAAAGCATCTGCTATTACGGTAATTCAAATAATAAATGACAATATTCTATATAATTAAATCTATATGAAATTTGCATATTTGAACGATGACTGCAAAATTACATAAATAAATTTTAAAAAGCAATGCAAACATTAGGTGTTACAGTAAAATACAGTGGTCCATGTCTTGGGCACCTCACATGGATTTCTCACATCACCATGGTTTACAAAACAGCTGAAGATCTGTTTCCTTTATCTACCCTCAGAATGATATATAGTGGAGTTCTGTTTTAACTGTTTATGACAAAGATTAGGGAGGAGAAACACTGGCCTCTCAAATAGGTGGCCATCTGTTGCTGATTTCAGATATCTCTGAAATTTAAATTTAGAGGTATTTAACTACATGTACTTGATCGTGACTGGGATAGACTTACAGACCTATCATATGACAACCAGACCATCTACTACAGTAATGAGATGCAGTCAGTTCTGCCTCACCCCAACATCACAGACCATTACATCACTGTGTTCATTTTGGCATCTCTCACTGTCCTTAGAAGATTGCATGGGTTTGTATGTAGGAGAAAAGGAGAGAATGTACAGAAAACCTTGACAAATTTCCCTGCTATTTCTGGAACGCAGTACAGTGAAACTGTGATCTTCCCCACGCAGACACAGAGCTTGCTTTCTTGCCAGCAGGATGTACATGTTTCACTTGAAACCCTGTGAAGAGCAATTGCTGAGAAAAGGCACTAAGTAATACCTACCTTGTCTTTTATTGTTATATTTATCAGAGGCATAACAGAAAATTATTTCCAAACATAAAGTGTAATGAGAGGGCTTATGCAATATCAGTATGCAGGCTCCCTGTCAAAGTCTTATTCAGATGTTAGACTACCTTGACTAATCTTTCTTAATCCTATCATCACCTGCCATCTTGTCAAGATATGTCAGCCTTAAAAAATGAAGAAATCTCTCAAGGAAATAATGCTTTGCAAGGAATACTGCTGAATTGGGGTTTAGTAGAAAGGTAATGTCTTATCTATTGTTGAATAACTATCTTCCACAACTTGTACTAGTATCCAAATGCACTCTTTTTCTAAGAGCTGTTACAAGAGAATAAAATAGACAAATAAATAATAAAAAAAAAATCTTTTACCTGAAGTGTTTTGTCCAAACTGTGCTTTACAAGGCTGGAGAGTTGGGTGGAGTGTAACCTTTTGAAGTTCCACAAAGGCAAGTACCAAGTTCTATAAATGGGGAGGAATAAGTGTAAGCATTAGTCCAATTTTGGGTCTCATCTGCTGGAGAGGAGCTCTGCAGTGAAGGACGTTGGTGTTCTGGAGGACAGCATGAGCCAGCAGTGCACACTTACGGCCAAAAAGGCCAATTATATCCTGGAGTGCATTAAAAAAGAGCATAGCCAACAGGTCAAGGGAGGTGATCCTCCCCTTCTACTCTGCCCTGGTGAGGCCACCTCAGGAGTGTTGTGTCCAGTTCTGGGCTCCCCAGTTCAAGAAAGAGGGAACTTACAGAGTGAGCCCAGCAGAACGCCACAGAGATGATGAGGGGCCTGGAGCATCTCTTGTATGAGGGAATGCTGAGAGACCTGAAGATGTTTAGCCTACACAAGAGGAGTCTGAAAGGGTTCTTATCAGTGCTTATAAATATCTACGAAGTGGGAGTCAAATAGATGGGGCTAGGCTCTTTTCAACAGTTCCTAGTGACAGAATAAAGGGCAATGGGCACGAACTGGATCACGGGAAGTTGCACTTGAATGCAAGGAAAACCTTTACTGTGTGAGCATGACATGGCACTGGAACAGGCTGCTCAGAGAGGTTGTGGAGTCTTATTCTCTGGAGATGTTCAAAACCTGCCTGAATGCATTTGTGTGTAACATACTTTAGGGAACCTACTTTAGCAGAGTTTATGGATCTCCAGAGGTCCCTTCCAACCCTTGCATTTCCATGATTCTATGACTTAAGGAAAACAAAATAAAGCAGAAAAACAACAACAAAAACAGACAAGCTAATGACAACAAATATCCTGAGGTTTGGGAGCTGACTGTAAATGAAACAAACTTGCATTTGAATGTGAACTCTCATACTCTCATAATATATTACATAAGACAAGCTGTAGCTAAACTTACAGGATAAGGTATGGAATACGGGAATCATTTTTTATTAACAGTGCTGTCATAGTAATCACGTAATTTAAACTATAGTATTTATGAATTATAGTTGTTCTGAAAACAGGGACAATTTTAAATAATTAGTGCCTATTGCCATATATAAAAACAGTAGTTCTGGAGAACTATAAGAAGATTGTGTTTATTCTGCTTTGAATAGCTGTTGCTGAGTAATTACTCATGTGAAAGTAAAGTTAAATAAGCATTATATCAGAACAGATAGGGTCAAATGGTGGAACCCATCTCAGCAATTTCAGCAAGCCTTGCATCACAACCACACCAAAAAGGAAGGACTTTGCTTTTCTGTAGATGGAGTTTATTTCTCAAGGTATATAAAGAACTTAAACACTTTAAATTCATTTTCCTTGAGAATCTCTAGTGCGTAGATGTTCAGAACTATTAAGTGCCCATGCCAACAATATTTCCACCCTCCTATTACCATGGAAAACTGGAGCAACCCAGGGTTGAAGAGAGAAGACAACTTATAACCACATACACTCATAATCCTTTCTCTGCTAATTATGGAACCACTCCACTCTTAATTTTTTCCCATCAAGAAAAATGGGATGTGATATTTTTCCTATACTAAATTATCTTTTTTTCATTACGTGTTTTATTCATTAAATGTTTAGTTCCATGAGACTAAAGAGATTTTTGCCCAAGTAACCCTCTGAACCATTCTGTACCTACCTAGAAAAAGGAAAAAGAAAACAACTACCAATAAACTCTCTTTTTTTCCCCCTAATGGTGTGATATCGTTACCTAAATTTCCTTAATGGGAAATCCTTACCAATTAAAGATCTTCATCAATTTGAATGCTTTACTTGACTGTTTGGTAACATTCACAAAGAAACTTAACTATCTTGCCTTCATATGTATTCTTTGAGATGCTTTATGTCTGACAGTTAATCATCAGCTCTAATTGTTATCAAGTGTGGTGCACTTCAGTATGCAAGATTGATGGGAGGCATGGCAGGAAATTCAATTAGATATCAGATAATTTGTTCCAAGATAATTTGCTTACTGTAACTTGCTTGGACTCCTGGGGTATTTTGCTAAAGATCTTAAATGTTACAGACTTTTCCTGCACACATCACAAATCTGATTATCTGTTTCTTTGCCCTTTGTACAGACACAACTCTTGCCAGTTGCAGGCGTATGAAAATCATGAGTCAGCCATAAGCCATCAAATTACGAGTTTGGGTGGAGAAAAGAAGGTGCAGTATTTTAAAAGAATAACTATGGAATTTCTTATCTTGTTTCTGCTAGTAACTGGCTTATAATGTTGAGCCAACAATTAGATAAATCTGTCTTTTTTACTGTTCAGTGTCAGAATTAATTGGTTAAAGAATAAAGAAAAAGGTTATATAAGGCAGTAAAAGTGGCAAAGAAGTAAGAATTTGAAAACACACAAGGGCCCATAAGTTCCCACATGAAGCTGTCGGATGGAGTAAGGCAGAATGAAAGATTTCTGTGGTAGTCCTGTTGTTATTGTGTTCAGCCTAAATGTTACCAAAATGTACCTCCCCCGTTATCCTGAGAAGGGTTAAAGTGCAGCTAAAGCAAGACAGGAATAAATAATAACAACAAAGCTAAACAGGCTGTAAGTTCCTGTAATTGAATTCATGAACCTGAATATTATAGAACAATGTTAGCATGAGGGCTAAACCACCATGACCTAGGATGGCTGTTGGTACTATACCCATTGCAAGCCTCTTGTCAGCAAGCAGTCTGGGGAGGAAATGAAAAAAACCAACAAATGAGTGATGCTCCCAGGAGCACTTTAGGAACAACCCTTTCTGTCTGCCCTAGTTATCATTCAGCCTGCAGCATCACAGCACTAGCTGGCTAGAGAGAGCAATCTAATCATTGCACTGCAGCAAGCCAGGATAACACTATCCCGGCTGCTGAAATAGAGGAAATGCTTCACAGACAGTGGGGAGCTGATAATTGCTAATGTCAGATAAGCTTACAATAGGGAAGGATTTCATCCCCTCCACCTCACCTCCCAGCAATGGCACCTTGTACAGTAATGTGACTGTAGTCCCCAGCAGTGATCTGAGACATGCAGCTTACAGCGCTGTTACAAGCCTGAGGCTTGATCCTGCAGAGCACCAGGGAGACTCTCACCCTTTGCCAGCCTCAGTGTTGCTATGCATCACTCTGCTACCTACAGGAGATTGCTTGCAGTATTAAAGCTTGTGTTGGGAAGGCTTGCCATTGTGTGATCCCTTGTTCTGTGGAACATTTTCTAAATAATCACATCCTGCTCTGTTTGCCTTTATTTTAGTTTTGCCTGCATTATTTTTTATGGGATACAATACATTGCATTTCTGTTAGATGTACCTCCAGGGCTTAATCTTTCTGAAACAGTTATACTGCTCTTTGGCAGCAGCCACCTGATACAAAGTAGCATGTTGTGTGGTGTCCATAAGTAGCAACAACAACAATAATATTAATATCATTTTAGAATCATAGAATCAAAGAATGGTTTGAATTGGAAGGGACTTTTAAGATCATCTAGTTTTAAGATCATCTAGTTCCATCTAGCACCTCCTTCTAGACCAGGTTGCTCAAAGCCCCATCCAGCCTGGCCTTGAATGCTCCCAGGGAGGAGGCAACCACAACCTCACTGGGCAACCTGTTCCAGTGTCTCACCACCCTCACAGTAAAGAATTTCTTCTTAATATCTAGACTAAATTTGCTCTCTTCCAGTTTAAAGCCATTTTCCCTTATCCTGTTGCTACACACTCTTATAAAAAGTCCCTCCCCAGCTTTGTTGTATGCTCCTTCAGGTACTGAAAGACTGCTATAAGCTTCCCCCAGAGCCTTCTCTTCCTCAAGCTTGAAAGCCCCAGCTCTCTCAGCCTGTCCTCATAGTGCAGTAGTTCCAGCCCTCTGATCATCTTTGTGGCCTTCCTCTGGACCCACTCCAACACCTCCATGCCCTTCTTGTGTAGGGGGTCTCAGAACTGGATACAGTACTCCAGATGGGGTCTTATGAGAGCAGAGGGGCAGAATCACCTCCCTCAACCCGCTGCTCACACTTCTCTTGATAGAGTCCTGGGTAGGTTTGGCCATCTGGGCTGCAAGCACACATTGCCAGCTCATGTTGAATCTGTCATGAACTGACACTCTCAAATCCTTCACCTCAGGTCTGCTCTCAAGCCTTTTTGAAGGCTTTATTAATATATAGTCATGTAGATGCTTGTGGAAATGCATGAAGCATTTTTGAATCTGTGTAGCTTGATAGTATATGGTCTTCTTGTGTTTGGCTAATTGCCTATGAATTTGGGTGATTATTCAACATGCCACTGAGCCATCATCTCCAAGAAGTTACAAGAAGGTGAAAAGTAGTCCAGCTACCAATGTTGCTTCCAGCTTTGGCTGTGACCCTTCATGCAATGGCTCAAGTATCATGTAACAAACAGGATACAAAAGTGTTTTTTATAACAGTGGTATTCTTGAAAAAGAAAGGCAGAAAATGCCAAAAACACTCAGTTATTACTGTAATCAGCTCAATCCTGATATAACTTTAAGCTGCTTCATATTCAGACTCAAAATTCCCTCCAGTTTGCATATTCTAACTGCACTGAACCACTTGTGCAGGTCAAGTATCATCTACTGAATCAGTGGATATTGCACAAGATAGAATGGCAAACATCATTTTAGATTACTGGTGTCAACTTTCAGAAGTTCTTAGAAAATACTTCCCCTTAGCACTACAGTTTTTGATGTGGCTTGTGTCTATCTTAGGCTCACAGACAAATTAAATGGTTCTTGGTCGTCTAGCCAAATAAAAGATACTGAAGGAGATTTTCTGTAGGTATAACTCTGATGGAAGGGCTACCATCAGTTCTCTACAATAAATTTATAAGAATTAAGTTTTACCTTACAGAAGTAATATGCCAGTATGCCAAAAATGGTGTCATCATGAACTTTATTATGTGTGACACTGGAGCTCATTTTGACAGAAGGGGAGAAGTCTTCGGGGAAATGTTTCCACCTACAAATAATTTAGAAAAGAGAGAAGGTTGTACACCAAAAGGTAATTTTATTTGCTTTTGTAATTGAATTCTCAGAGAGCATAGGCTTAGGAATGCTAGGCAATGAATTTTGTCTACAAATTAAAAGCAGATGGTACACAGTCAGTTTTACTCGGTGGAACATTACTGTTTATAAATAAAAAAATAATTTAGTTTTTAATTTTTTTTTTTAATTTTACATACAGGGACTCACTTTTTGACTTTTGCTCTTCAGCAAGAGCAGCTGTATCTCATCACTATCCTTATCTTGTCCCGAAACTTCCTTTCTTTGATATACAGAAAGTCAAAGAAGAAAATAAGAGACCTCTGTGTGTTCATTCACAGAATGCACTGCGAGTTGTCTCTGTTATGGAGATGCTCAGAGCAAACATTTCCCCAAAAAGAGAGTAGACTATTAGAAGTACGGTTTCCTATTAAAACTCTGCCTAACGGGACTTGAAACTCTTTCTATGTTTTGTACAGGCCCAGTTCCTCCAAGTACTCCTACAATCTGCAGTACAGCATCACTCCAAACTGTGATTCTAACTAGAAATCATAACATTTCTTGGTTTTTTTTTTTTTTTTTTTTTTTTTCTAGTATTCACTTATTAGAACTATAAATGGGATCTGTGTATCAAGTATAAGCCACAATCAGCAATGACAGCTAAAGCAGTGATTTGTTGTATGCAAAGATGAGTATGCGAAGGACCTCCAAGCCTCTGATCCTCTTGCCTGCTGCCTCCCTCCCTGAGCAGGCTCTCCAGACTGGAGTCCCTCTCCTCGCTTACCAAGAGGTTCCACAAACAGCCAGTCATCAAATTAAGGTTTGAAAAGGCCACTAAGATTATCTCAACCATCTGTCCACTTATCACCAATATTGCCCACTAACTGTGACCCTCAGTGCCACATCTAGTGGCATCACAGCTCTTGAACACTTCTGGGGATGGTGCCTCCACACTGGGCAGCTCATTCCAACGCCTCACCACTCCTTTGGAGAAGGAATGTTTCCTAATATCCGACTTGAACGTCCTATGAAGAAGTTTGAGGCCATTCACTTTCATTCTATCACAGTTACCTGAGAGAAGAGGCCAACCCCCACCTTGCCACAGATTCCTTTCAGGAGTTGTAGAGGGTGATAAGGTCTCCACTGAGCCTCCTCTTCTCCAAAATAAACAATCCCAGTTCTGAATTTCATCATGCTTCACACTAAAAAGTGTGAAGAAACACATCAGTTGAGTTGTCTATCACAAATCTATATTCCACTTCAAAGGAATCCATGAAAGATAAGGAAAAAGGAAAAAAAAAATAAGATTAAATCTGTTTTCAGTCAGACTTTCATCATCAACTTGGAGTCCACATCTCTGCTGGAAAACAGTTGGGGATGGTAGATCAGAAAAAAAACACTACTTCCCAAAGATCACCACTGTGCTATGACAAGAACTTGTTATCTTGGTTTTCATTTAATCCTTCATATTAGTATGCTTTATAAGATAACTTCTGTTCTTCCACGAGCAGCAATGGAGCTCAGCGTCCTTGTCTTTCCACACTCATCAGTGAGAAAAACAAGGTCTTGTATTAATGGAACCACTCAGCCCTAGCATAAATTTCAGCAAGTATTAGAAATCAGCTGAACATTTCTACAAAATAGTCCCATAGCCCCATTTTACTGATTATCTTTTTTTGTTTGTTTGTTTGTTTTTGTTTGTTTTGCCATAGCACCCTCAGAGCTTCACTTAAAGCATCAAACACATTAAATTATAAATTTTATTTAGAACCATAAAAACCTTACACTGAGCTATTCATCACACAAAAAGATGCAATGTTTGAATTTATTTTTCTGACTTCATTTTTTATTTTCTGAATTTATTTTTTTATTTATATGCACCACATGTCCTTTGCAAACCACAAAGCTGTCAATTCATTATCTATTGAAACAAGAGACAAAATATAGGTGCACCTGGTTTCAGAGAGATGTAGTGGCTTATACAGTCATCTCCTCTCTGAATCTGTTTAGAACCTCTTTCTTTTGGGGGAAAAAAAAAAAAAAAGAGATTCTTATAGTATTAAATAATATAACATGATGCAAAATTGCAATATTCTAAAGTTTTGGAAACTAATACTTTGCATCTGAGTACTAATATTTTTAAAATACTGTATTTCCTGCCAAGCAACAGTATTTCCTCTCAGATATCTGCCTTTCTAAGATCATAACGTTTAAATGATAATAATGCAGTGACTACATCATCTTTTCAATTAATTCTTTTTATTTATTTCATTTTGCAAACTAGATATTGCAGAGGGTTTCTAAGTTTTCCTCTCTCTAATAAGAGATGAGCAAAGAGTTTGTAACAAGCAACTCTTCAACACATTCCCACTTTTTCCTTTATCACAGATATATCTGTACATAAAACATGTGGTTTCTTCCTGAATGTATTTACCGTTAGACAACAATTAGCCAATAAATGCCTCTATAAATTACATCTGTCTCTGTATCTGCATTGTATCCTTTGTAAGACTGCACTGTTCTGGTAACAAATGGGCTATCAGACAAAGCTGGGTCCACCAACATCTTTTGACATAGTGCAGCGTGTGCCTTAGCAGCCTGAATCTCAGGCTACCAACCTTAGTTAGGGTACTTTCTACTCTTGAGTAGATCAGTGCATGTCTGTTGTATCCCACTCAAGTACAAGCAAGCTGGAACGGCTCACTAAGAAGTGAGAGGATTCCGGATAGGTCTTACCTATTTTGAGACAGCACTGCTAACATCTTTCTCAACTTCTGATCTGATCTGAAATGTGGTATCTGACCATTACAGAAGCAAGGCCATGAAAGGAAATGCTCTGAGCAGGTGAAGAGTTAGTGTCAGACAAGAGCAGGAAGCAATGTGCTGCCTGGCTGCATCTCTGTTCTCTCTGCGCTCTCTCTTCCCTCCTGGAGCACACCAGGATATTGTCTTGTATAAGTGTTGCTCTATACCACAGCCATCCTTACACACTTTTATACGATCAGCATATAATATCAATCTATCTATGGAGTGATAGACACAATGCTTTTTCAATTACATCATACCTTTTTTAAAGTGAAAGCTCAGATCTCCAAAAATGTTCCCAGCATGAAAATGAACTATGATTATTCACAGTGACATAGAAGGCAAAACAGTAAACAACACTTCTTTTTCCTAATAGTTCCTAATGTTCTGTCTGATTTTTTTTTTTTAACAGTATTGAGCCAATGTGTTTACAGAACAATCTCCAGTGACTCCAGACTCTCTGTCTTACATGGTAATGTAATACTGATTTAGATCTTGTCACTGTAGGCGTATAGCTAGGATAGATTTTCCTACAGGCTTTACTTTGCATTTGTAGATACTAAATACAGACTTCCTGTCATGTTGCCATCTGTATATTAAAACACATGTATTAGTATACTTATGTGCATTTTATACATGCACACACATTCTTTAATAATGTAATGAATTATTATTTATTAGTATATTTGTATATTTGACAGCACAGACCTCAGCACAGATGCCTCCAGACTTGCACCATTACTCTCCTTCCTTGTGAAATCTCACCATTTTCTGTTACTCTTCATTTTCAATCTTTTAAACAGTCTTTGGTACACAGAAGACCTTCTCTGCTATCCCACCTCAACTTAATTTCTCCAAGAGCCTTTAGCAAAGGCCCTTGACAAAAAGCTTTTTGTCAGTGTCACTTTTCTGTATATTTGATGATGAACAAAGAACTTTAATAGACTGGTAAGGTTGTGTCTATTAGCTTTAGGTTGGCTTCTAATAGTTCACGTTACCAAATAAACACAGAATGTCTTGAAGTTTCTGAATTTCCCCTTAAATAATTCTTAAAACTTGTATTTATATTTGGTATTTTACCCTCTTTAGTACCATGACTGATTTAATCAGTAGGCTCCATTGCATAGCTGAAAGCTTTCAATTTCATATTTCTGTTCCTTGAGGGCTCCCTGGTGAATAGGAACCAGTTGTGACTAGTTATCTGCATTCATTTAATCTTTACCTCTTGAATCTTATTCTTCTGACAACTTTCTTTGACATAGTTCTGCTTTAAACTCTGATCCATGTAACACAAAGCCTTGTAGTTATTTAGCAGTAACATCGTAATCTTGGTCTTGGATTAGATTAATTCAAGGTTTACCTCTTCTGAAGTGTTCCAATAACTGCTTTAAGAAGCAATCTTTTCTAGGATCTAAAAACCCCTACATCACATCATGACATTCACCTTTCATCTTCTGAGTGTACACACAATTCTGGCCTTTTCTGTCAGTGAGACCTCTGCAGCCTCCATGAGAATGTCAATGTCACTAAAATGGCCATATTTGAATTGATAGATACGTGGTGTTTATTCTCAATGGATTTATTTACCTTATTTGATTCTAAGCCAGAGAAGAGCCAGGACTAAAATTTACATCTAATTCCAAGCCTGTTCTTTAGTCAATTCTGTTAATACTCATTTCTGTCCCTAACAATTTGACTTTCAACAGCAATGCGTAATCAGCAGCACTAATTTCACATTCAACTGAAGAGGTCCCTTGTCAGGAAGTGGGATTTAGAAGGAAGGGGAGACCTTTACCAGTCCTGAGGCTCCTTCCCCAGAGATGGACCTAGTGCTTTATAAGCTGAATCCTTGCAGATTAGTGAAGCAGGCAAGACTTTCATGACGGGATCTTCACTGATCATTTCAGTGGCAGTTTGGAGGTCCTAGTCGCTAGGTTGGAATATGATGGGAATCAAACATCTGAGGTGATGTTTTGTGATGTAAAGCTTAGTATTTTATTTATTTATCTGTTTATCTATCTATCTATCTACCTATCTACCTATTTATTTATTTATTTGTTTATTTTATATCATAGCATAGCAAGGAAGTATCCAGCATTACTTTGTGCTGATTTCATGCCTCAGCCTATGCAAGGCAGCTCCTCTGAATCAGCCACTGGGCTCCTTCAAACACAAAAACCGCATTCCTGACTCCTCTACCACCCTTGTGGGAATGAATGGAAGGATGGAAGGACAGAAAGGAGAGAAAACTTTCTCAGAAAGGAGAGGAAACATAAAGCTTTTCTTCACTGCATTTTTTTTGTACTGCAGAATAGCACTCAGCTGAGCCAAAACTGGGCACTACCACTGGTTGCCTCTGGCAACTAAGACTTGAAAAAGGGGTAAACACGTAACCTTCTCTGCTGCAATAAAACAAGCCACAATGTTTTCTTTTCCAAGAACAGACTGGGAGAGAAACAGCCTGTCTTTTCTGTTGTATGGGAAAGGGGAGAATTACGGGAAACCATTATATATTTTGCAGGACCAAAAGAGATGGCCCACAGCCACAATGTGAAATGTGAAATGATTGCAAAAGGAATTAATAACCTGCATTAACTTGAGGCAAGATCAGGTTGCATGACCAGGTTAACTGTTCATGGTAGAAGTGCTAGACCACATTAAGGTTAGGACATTTTCTTTGCAGATTATATTATTCTAAATGGAGCTAACGTATCAGAGAAAATAATCTGTGGGCCATTTTCCTTTGAAACAATAAGAAACAACTTCAAACAACAATCATTTTATTCCAGCACCTGCATACCTATGCCATGCACTCAATGGTGTTGATTAATTAATGAAGTTCATCTGATGGTGTCTCCTTCTGAAGGACATACAATCTATATTTCAAATTACTACTGAAAATTTAATAATCAGAAAGTAGAATTTGCTCATTAGTTAGTAATAATATATTAAGTTCCTCTGTCTATCCCCAAATAGAATGGATGAAGACTAATTAATTAAATACATGCCTCAGAACATGTGCCACTGGTGTCCATAAAATGTAGCAGTGGAAATCTTGGAAATGTTAGATGTGCAGCAATATATTAGCAATGGATAGCCCATCACAAGCATCAATACTTTTTACAAAATGATAAATTGATTCAAAATATACAATCAAAATACAGGTGTTCCTCATCCTATGTTAGATATGAAATTTCTCTGTGATTTGTTATTTGCTAGAATAACAATGCAGTTGAGCCTTTAAAATCTTTGAAAGAGATATTTCTGTTCTCAGCCTGCAATCAATCAAAGAAATTTTTACTGATTAATAGTAAAAGACTGTGAAAAGTACAACATTTTTTGAATTGCTCACAAACATCTGTGAAAATATCCTAGCTGGAATCATCACTCTGGCTGTAGCTGTCACCATCTGCCTGGCAAATGTGCAGGGAGCTTTCTTGGGAATAGACTGTAGTAATTATCCACAAACTGCATAAAGCTTAGGAATCACCATGTCCTACAGGAGGGAGTAGAGGCAATCTTCTGTTTCACTTGACTTCCCATTTGTCCTGGAGGCAACGTCAATGGTCTCCTCACTTAGCAAACAATGAGATCAAGCCTGCTCCATGCAAATGGCCAATTTGTTGAAAACAGGGTGCTGCTATCCCAGTGGCATGCTCCTCAGAAGCTGCATAGCCTTTGTGAACTTGCACCTGAGAACTGCCAGTAGGGCTGTTCCATTATAAAATGCGGGAGGCTCTGCACAGCTCTGCAGAAGGGTGAAAACTAGCTGTGATCCAATTAACCTTAATTAACTGATATTGAACACAGATGCCTTTCGTAATGGATGTGTCATGTAATAAAAGACGTAATTTGCTTAATATTCTGTAACATAAATCCAGCTCCTAGCATAGAACGAACATGATTTTCAACATCTATTTGGAAAGTACCTTTTGAGATACTTGAAACCAACCAAATTGAATTCGATTTTACAGCAACTTACATTGAAAAAATTTACAGAACAACATAATACATTCAGATCACCACAGGAAATACATCCAAATTCTAATAAGAAACAGTAGCATTTATGGAAATAGTAAAAGTACATAGACCAGAAAATCAAAAGGTAATTTTTTTCCAGTGTGACTTGTCACTTGAATGCTGCATATCTATAGAAGGTAATGAGACTACCAACACTCTACACTCTTTATTTTATTCACAGACCACTGTCATGTATGTTAATCCAAGGAGAATGGTTCTTACATTCTTCTGGTTATATTCATATCATGCCTCATTCCTCTTCAAAAACCATGACATAATTATTTCTTCATTTGGGCTCCTTATAAGTGTTCTCTCAGCCATACCTGTAATAGAGAGTAGAATATCTTTCCTTCCCAGCCATTGCATGAGGTTTTTAATGATCATTGTTTCTCATTGTCATTTCTCTCTCCTGACCCCAAATATGTCTGTCTTAATTTACACATTCAATATCACAGTCAATGATAATAAATAACCAAATGCTGACATGGATATATTTCTGTTTTCTGTATGCCATGTGCAAGTATCCTGTTTGGTCTCATAGCATATCCCCATCCTGCAAGGCAATTATCTGTGTTTCAAGGAGGCAGGCTCCTAGAAAGATTGATTTCCAAACAAAGACAGAATGTGCATCTAAAACGTAACTACAGGAGTGGGTGGATGTCAGTCAACTCATGATATACTTCTCTCTGACTCCTACACAGTCCTGTGTCTGCATTTCAAGGTCAAAGGCAGCAGCATGCTGACTAATCTCCAAGAGCTCAGTAGTGAGTAGTAGTCATTTCTGATTCTCCATAATAATTTTTAACAAATAGGTTTTCCACCACCCCTTGGCTCTGGAATGACAAAATAAATTTACTGAGTGCAGCAAGAATGCAATCAAGTCCAGGAACAACCTAAACTTCACAGCTATCAAAAATCTTGAGCCATAATCACGCTCACTTCACTAACAGTTCTGCTTCATTAAAACTCCATTTGGAAATGCATGGTGATATTGAAACAACTATTTGATGCAGGTCTATTACCAACATTTTCTACTTTTCTATGGAAATTCATGTCTGTTGTTCTTTTATCATTATTTTTTTGTCAGTAAATATTTGGCTTTTTAATCATGTCAAATACATACTTACATCCAATTTTCAAGAATGTTTGTAAAAAGTTTTAGAATGAAGATGCGAATGCCCAAAATTGTGAGAGACACATCAATTTTGACTTGTAGCCTTAAGTAGTATCAGGGGTATAAAGCTTCAATCTCAATCAATTGCCTCCAAACAATTTGAAGATCTATATGCATGTTCTACTAAAGTGAATTTATTTTAAATATAGTATGGAGACCATATCTGCAGGTATTCATTGGCTCATGATGTCTGATTCATCTCTTTGGAACTGCTACTTACTTGGTTAGTACTTACTGAATGCTGGCTTTTCTTTCCATTATCTAGTGTCCCAAAAAATTATTTCTCTATTTCATAATTTTGCTGTATAAATCTCAAATGATTACTCTTTTTCACTTTCTAGTTGATTAGGAGATGATCCTAAGAAATGTTTCACATACGCTATTAAATGTTTTGTTACTTCTTTTGCTGGCTTCCTGGGTTGGAAAATCTGATATTTTATACTGCCTTTATAACAAGACTGATGCACACATTTCTCCTCACTCCTTTCTGAACTCATCAGTGCTCAAATATAGATGTTGTCAACTCACCCATAACAACATGCATGCAATACTTCAAAAGTAAAGATTTTTCACCTCGCAAAACTGGGTTGCGTGAGAACAAGTTACACTGACAAGAAGAGTTCTACAGCTGAGCTTGATCCCTGTGTAACTACAGTGCAGAGCTCACTAGCTTTCCTCCACTCAGTTCTACTGTAGCATGGTCTACCCTAAGGCTCTTGTCTACCCATTAGAAAAAGAAAGGTGAAGAGAAATTGCTTTTTAAAAAACAAATATGCCATATTACAGAAAATTAATATTAGGAGCTTGCTTGGCTCTTGCAAACAGATTAAGAGAGAGGTATAAAAGGATAGTCTGCTATCTACAGAATCCTATGCAAAATGATTTGCATTTAGGTTTTCCTTACACAGTTCAAGCAAAAGAAGAAACCTGACCAATTTTTTTCACCGTCCTGATTACTTCCAAGGTTAACAATCAATTAATACTTTCACTGGAACTGACAATTCATTTTCAGCCAAAACTACTTCCAAATTAAAAAAAAAAAGAAAAAAAAAAAAAAGAAAAAAAAAGATTTATCTTCCTAAGGCAGCAATTTGATTTTGAAAACTATGTGAAATCAACAGAATCCATCCAGTTATCTCTCTGATACCAACAAATTAATGCAACAGAGTAGATGAAAGAGGAAAACCTGATAGAGTGATACGCTTTTCCTCCCATTTTTATGCTTGCTAAAGCACTTGAGGTAAAACATCTATTAATCTTTAAAAAACATTGAATTTAATTATCCTTTCTAAGTCTTAGCTTGTACCAAATGTTACAGATATGTTTTTCTTCATACAGTACAGACTGTTCTTCCAATTTTAAGCTTGTGTAACTAAACTCCAGTCCTATGAGAATTTCCTAGGTAATTTCTACTGTCAGTGCCGTGAAAGCAGCTTCTCTGCAATTGGCCAATCACCTTGTTCACATCAAATAAGAAAGTTTTTTTTTGGTTTGATATTTCTCTTTTAAAGTCCACACAAGTGGACACAAGGATAAATCAGTTTGCAGAGCTAAGCATGAACTGTGAACCACTAAACTTTTTGGAAGTGGAGACAAGTGCAAGGGATCATAGGATCATGGAATCACAAGGTTGGAAATGACCTATAAGATCATCTAGTCCAACCGTCTCCTCATCACCATTGCCACCACAGGCACTAAACCATATCATGCAGCACGTCGTCGATGAAAATTGTCTTTGCTTTGTACTATCTTGACCCTGTGATTCCAGACCAAATTGGGGTTCTGAGGCTGTACTATGCAGGATACATACTTTTTTCCTAAAGAATATGAAAGTCCTTTTAGTTCATTAGTGAGATGTAGAATTCAAAATATTAATGAAGTTCTTGGTTCACTAAACTTCTCTTTGATTCAGTCTGAATTACAATTATTCTATAACAACCATTTCTAGCAACAAAACAGGAAAAAAAAAACAAACATCATTTCTAGTTCCTTCTCCACTCTGTGAAGTGGTCACTACCATTCACTGCAAATAAAACACACATTGCCAAAAAAGTATAGAATTCTTTATTCTTTATCTCCTGGACATTTACATATTTGCTAATGTTCATCCATTTGATTTTTTTTTTAGCAATATACTTTCTTGCTCACTCAGTGAAGTGATATATTTTTGCAGTGTTTATATCTTCCATTTAGTATTTGTTTCTTTTCAGAGGACTCAATAGGCTATCTCTTAATTGCAGCTCAAAATTGTTGATTATGGCTCATACACACTATGAGAGTAATACTAAACTCTGGCTTAGCAGTGGTGGATTCAGGCACACAAACATCAAAAAACACACAGTAAAGAGAGAAGATTCCCTTTCTCAAAATAGTAATCTGCCAAGAACTATTATAGGTACAAATAAACCTGACAAAATAAATATGGCTATAAACGGTAGTAAAGAATAAGATTCAAACTTATTCATGCAAAATGCATGACAGCCAAAAAGAGAGAGGGAGAAGCACTTTCTGTATTAAAATAAAGAGAAATCAGTTCATGTATGAATGAGAAATCACTCATCACAACTATTTGCTATATCCAGGAGGTTACATTAGAACCAAATGCAGAGAAGGTCACAAAAATCAAGATCAATCATGGCAGAAACAGCATTTATACAAGAAAATACTAAATAGAACAGAGGTCTGCAGCGTCCAAATAGGAGAATGTTATAGAAGAACATAAAAAATTTAAAATATAGGCGCATCAAATGAATGACAGATTCAGGATAATGTAGTTTTTATATGAGATGTAGCTCAATTTCAGAACTCACTGTGTCTGGGTATTCTATACAAGAAAGTTTACACTAATTCAAGAATATATTAGACATTTTTAGAAGGAAAAAGTTCACAAAGGGATAATAGGTGTGATAAGACACTGTCTCTAGAAATAACTAAATCATGGCTGGCTGGAAGCTTGGAAGGAATAACCAGGGGTATATGGTTTTCGTTTGCTCATTTTTCTGCTGATTGCTTCTAAAAACAAAATAGCTAGATGGGCCTCTGCTTTGAATCAGTAAAGTCACTCTTGCGCTCTCGTGACTTAATGCACTAAACATTAAACTGAACTAAATGTTCATCTTCTTGCCTGTTGTTTTGACCTGAAATATTTTTTATTTTCTACGAATTTTATCATTGCATTAATACTATTTTCAGGTAATATTATACTGATAACAAATAAATATTCGATATCATGTTTGTGAAGAGGAGGACTTGGCTGCAAAATGAAATATAGACATCAACAAGAATTTAAAAATCTAAATCCACTGCTGGAACAAGTAAGATCCTGTGATTTCTAAAAATATACTTAGCTTCTTCGGTGGATTAGCAACTGCAGGATTTTCACATGTTGAGGAGACAGATTTCAGAGATGAATTAATAGGCATGGCAAAGAAAAGATGCTAAGAACCAGTCATAGCTGCGATAAAAGACACACAGACAAAAAGACATGATGTACAATTACCACAGGCATGGCAAGGATTTTGGAAGTCACAGATGACAGATTCCACACACTGACAATCCCCAGACATAGCAGAATCTGCCTCCAAAAAGAGACATCCCACCACTTGGTCAGTGAGATACACATCATCACGGAAAGGCATTGCACAACATCAAACCGGTTGCCTAGACATGATACCTTCAAATACCTAATCACTGTTTTTCCAACATTCAGGCAGTTTGAGAAGCTCAGTATCCTAGCAGTAGATTACTGTAGTTGGTCTTGGGGTAAAAAATGTGATGTTCTGTACATTTTTCACACAGGATGCATACATTGCCTTTCTGCAAAAGATATTTGGTGATATTTTGACATACTGATTGATACTGGAAATTCTTTTAGCCAGGGAGAATGAGTCCCCTGCCTTTAAAACCGAATATACACACATGAACACGGTGTACTATTAGTATAACATCTCTGACCGGTCAACACACCATCAAGTAGCTGATGGAAAGTTGGATCTCAGTCTGCACTAATAAACAGATATAAAAACAATGTAAAAAAGCCCTTCCCACTCTGCACAGAGGCCTGTTAGCTTAGAAATTACAGTTCTTTTCTAAAAGTAGTAGAGAGGGAAAGAAGGGAAAAGGAGAAATATATAATAACCAGAAGGATCTGAAATAGCAGTGCAGAATTAAAGAAGATTTGTAGTCTAGCACTCAAGAAAGTTAGAAGAATGAAGAATAACAGTAATATGGAAAAATAGCATTAAAAATAGAAGGCAAAGTGAGGATTGAAAATATGCAACAGAAAAGAATGCAGATGATCCATCATTCTTTCTCAACCAAAAGGACAGCAAAAATAATTTAGTAGACATCTTGAAATATTTAGCTTCTTCTTGTTATGCCATTTATTTATTTATTTATTTATTTATTAAAATTTCACATTTACTTGAAAATATAAAACACACAGTGCTAGTTTAATTGCCCACAGTAATTTTCTCACCATTAACATTTTCCACTACTGGTATCTTCTGTTACAGGTGGCCTATTGCTAATTTCTTAGATGAAAAAATTCTTAGTATTGTCAGACACAAACTGAACTAGAAGAAAGAGTTCATTAGGCATTAAAATGTACATTAGAAAGGCCCTGCACAGTTTTCAGAAGAAAATATCTGTCTCTAATATACGAAAGACCCCGTTTATCAGAGCTAAATTTTGATGTGTTTTCTGCCTCTACAGGAAATTCAATTCTATTTTGAAAATTTTACTAAGAGCCTTTTGCCAGCTGCCTACACCTCACTGAGTGTTTGTTTCCTATGAGTTGCCACTAACTAGGAAAACTTTCTTTCCTTCTGGTAAAAATGAGACTGGAGTTGGCCTCACTCCCAACTCTAGTGCAAATATTCCACAAACCATAGAATCAGAGTATGATTAAGGTTGGAAAGATGAATGAGATCATCTTGTTCAACCATCAGCCTGTGCATGTGACCGCTCTAGACTGCTCACTGTGACATCCACCCTTTTCTTGAAAAACCTGGAGGGATGTGACTCCACCTCTTCCCTGGGCAGCCTGTTCCAGTGCTTCACTATTCCTTCAGAAAATAATTTTTTCTTAATATCCAATCTGCCACAACTTGAGGCCGTCACCTCTCATTCTATTGGTATTATGAGGGAGAAGAGACCAACCACCACCTCACTGCAACCTCCTTTCAGGCAGCTGTAGTGAGTGAAGTGAGTGATAAGGTCTCCCCTGATCCTCCTCTTTTCCAGACTGAACAATGCCAGTTCCCTCAGCTGCTCCTCATAATACTTGTGCTCCAGATCCTTTACCTCTTCATGGCCCTTCTCTGGACAAGCTCCAGGGCCTCAGTGTCTTTCTTGCAGTGAGGGGCTCAAAACAGAATACAGCACTCAAGGTGTGTCCTCAGCAGAGCTGACTATAGGCACACGATCACCTCCTTGCTCCTGCTGGCTGCATTATTTCTAACACAAGTCATGATGCCATTGGCCTTCTTGGCAAAATGCTGGCTCATGTTCAGATGGCTGTCAGCTAACACCCCTAGATCATTTTTATCCATGCATCTTTTCAGCCTGTACCACTGCATGGGGTTGCTCTAGCCAGAATGCAGGAGCTGGCACTTGGTCTTCTTAAAGCTCATATTCTCAGACTAAGCCCATCAATCCAACCTGCCAAGGTCCCTCTGTAGGACTTTCCTACCCTCACATACCTTGACACTTTCCCCCATCTTGGCGTCATTTGCAAACTTACTGAGTGTGCACTCAATCCTCTCATCCATGTCATTAATATGATATTGAACAGGACAGGCCCTCATACTGACCCCTGGGGAACACCACTTGTAACTGGTCACCTTCCCTCTCAGTGAGCTCTGTGCAAGCTCACCTGTGCTCATTGTAGTGAATCAGCTTTTCCTTGTTTGATGCACAGAGAGCTAAACACTATTTACAAACATTTCAGTATAGACATCATGGTTATGAGAGCGCACAGTCACATGCAGCTTGGAATAAATATATGGACAATATGCAGAGTGGCCTTTTCAAATGCAGGCGTAAGCTGGAGCTGACTGACAGCTGTTTAATACAATTAACTAAATAAAAGCAAACTGTGACAAAGGGAATCCCAGAGAATGTGAGATAAAGATCACTGATAGGTTGCTGTTGATTAAGCTACCAGATCATTCTCATACTTTCTGTAAAAATTTCCTCAGGCTTCTTGTTTATGCCTCGTAGTATGGACTTCATCACCGCAATGCGTTTCTTATTTTTCAAATGAATGATTGGAAGCTGAAAGAGAAAGCCAAGAAAGCTTTCTAGAAACTCAGCAGCATACAGTTACAGTGATCCTGGTTTTATTTTTAACGTATTTGAGAGCCTACAATGAACAAAAATAATGCGCTTCAAATTATCACATGAATGGAAGAAGTGCCTCCACTTACAAAAATATATACTATTTCAACTCTTCAAGCTTTTAAATTTGGTGTAATCAGATGCCTTTGATTTTTAAAGAAACCAACATTTTCCTTCATTATTGAGGTCAGTCAGTTAAAATCAGGCCCTCAGCACAGAACCTATTTTACAATGGGACATTATCTTAATTTGTTAACCGTCTATGAAGCTGTCGAGATGGGGTTCACTTTGTCACAAATAAACTTGTTGGTTTGTGAGGTACGAACAGTAGTTACAATTCAGTCATGCGTCTTTTTTCTTAGGAACATTCTATGATGTGTAAGCTGGCAGCAGGGACACAAAAAATGCTAGTTTAGTTTTTTCTCTAAAAGAACAGTCTTTGGAAAAGGAGCAGCTGGACAGTTGAAGTCAGGTAGGTGACTTGCATCATCGGGCTGGTCAGAGTAGAGAAAGTATTAAGGAAACTCAGTCATCAAAGGCTAACAGTGTGTTAAATTTCAGTAGAATGTCAATTTGCTTTGTCTCTGCCTTGTTCAGGTGTAAATTTACTGAAGAAGCTGAAGGAGATTTAGCTCTCTCCCTGTGAGCATTGTTAATAGAACACAGTACAAAAGATACCATTGCTCACAGCCACCTTCCCTAGTCAAGATTGCAGGTAGGCATATCTTCTCTTGTCCCATCCACCTAACAGCAGTCATTAATACAGTTTCAGCTATTGCTATCAGTTGCTGTTTAAGTCTAGGGTCCAAAGGTGATGCTTAACGCAGACAAGAATTAATATTCTTACAACATATGGTAAGCAAATAGTAAGTCTCTGTGCTATTTTCTTTACCTTAAAGGGGGACTGAAGGGAGGCTGCTTAACATAACAAAGTATCTATGTTCCCATTTCTTCTGTAGGAAAGAATTTGGCTAGCATGCTGTACAATAGGTAGGGAACTTGAGGTATATAGTGCAAATTTATGTAGAGCTAAATTAGAAGAATAGAAACAGAATTTCTATATATATATTCACACCAATTAGACCATATGATTCCATTTTCACTTCCTCTTTTGTTTAGCTCTCCCTTTAGTCCCCTGCTCATCATTTCGCACAAATATGGATAGGGCACCACACTTTTCCACTTGCATAAGCAAAAAAGAATTAGCTGTTTTTAAGACTCTGTCAACAACTATTTATTCAAAAAGTGTTCAGAACACTCAGATGAGGTTGCTAGGTGACAAACCATGCATTCACCTATCTCCTTATTAGCAAAAGCAGAGAATTTAGCAAGCAGATACAGTAAAGGACATTGCTGATTTAAATACTGTTTGTATAAAATGTGCCAAGGCTGGAGAACTCGGGCTGTCAACTTGCTCATGCTTTCATGAAACTTTATCCTCCTTAGCAGCAGGGAAATACAAGTGTCAATTAGATTGAAGCTCCATCACACTTCTGAGAATGTTTTTTTCATTATCCTGATTCGAAGTCTAAATATTTGGTTTTAAGTGACACTGCTTGAGTGAGAAGTGTCAGTTAATAACTTCAGTTGCAAATGCTTTTTCTTTTATTTTTTTGTCTTTTCTTTTCTGTGTCAAATGTATTGTTGATGCCAATACCCTGATCATGAAAGCATGAATGAATATGAATGACTGAAAGGCTGATAATCTGCAAGAATACAGCAGTTCTTCATGTCATGGACTCATACCTAAAGCACTCAGGCCACTCCTAAGGGACCCATGAAGAGTGCACTGCTGTACAGCAGGTCTCACTGGACTCTCAGTGTAATAATGGCTAGCCACCCTAAAGGCTGTGTGACAGGTATGCTACACATTTCATGACCTTGTAGTATCCATGCAATTTGATTTTTAATATCCTAAAATATCTTGATAGCTAGAAACATTCACATGTATTTTAATCTGCTTTTATGAGGTTTATATTTAAGGCTGCAAAGTGCTACTACAAATACACAGTCAGTCTGAGGATTGCTCACTTAATAGGTAATACAGACAGATGAGAAAATTAGCAAAATGCAATGGAACTGCATGGCAGTATAGCAATCATCCGAAATTCTCACTAGTCCAGTGCACATTGAAATCGTATACTTAGCCTCCTCAACATGAAAACTGTCCCCCTGAGCTGCTTTTCTCTTTCACAATAGAATGTGCACAAGGTGTTGTACTATGTTAATCAAAGTGTACTGAAATACCAAAGAAAATGATGTGCAGTACATATTGTATGCAGAAAAATGAGGTACACTCACAACACTGATATTTGTTGCTGGTATAAAGAGCTTGAAAAAGAACAACCCACTCACTGCCTAAGCCATTTCTTAACGGGTAAGAGCCCTGAAAAGCTTATACAAATTCAAGACAATAGATAACGTGATTCTGAATGAATACAGGTCAGGTGCTGTGGGTGTACCAGTCAGGAAAGGAAAAAGGGGAGCAACTGCTCTTTTTCCCTCTGTATCAAGGGTGTAATGGCTGCCTCTACTTTTGGAAGGTATCAGCTAGTTTAAGGAGCCAGTACATCAACATCAGAGTGCTCTCATGGTCCCTAAGGCTACATTCAGAGACATTCTTCAAGAGTAGTTATTGAAAAATGACTCATCAGAAAGGTTACAAAAAATAAAATCTGGGTATTAGTCACTCTTTTCTTCTTCCTTCAAAAACATACTTTCTCACTTCACTCCCTACCTAGATGTAAGGCTTAAAATTTTGTATATTGATACTACTTGGATTGTGCTTTTGCTCCTTCCACACATTCTGTGTAATTTGTTCATGAGTTCTTTTCTGTCTTTAATCTTTCCTTTTCTGTACCTCCTCTTATGTACTGATTTCTGTGATGGTACTGCTTCATTTCTCTTTTAATTCCAAGTATCTGATTGTTTGAATCTTCTAAATTTAAACTAAAAGTTAAATTAGCTTTGGTTTATTTTGCTCTGGTTTTGCTGTCAGAAATATCCCAGATTCCACATCTCCTAAAAGGTAATATTATTGGTCTCAGTGCAGAGCCTGGTTGAATCAGAAAACAGCACAGAAAACCAAGCAAGCAAGAACTCGAAATGCTCAGCCTGCAAGAAAAACAGCAGCATCAACCATTGATTTTCATGTGTCATATCTTCGTGTTCACTGACATATTCTGATCAAAAGCTTACAAGTATAAACCCAGAATGACTTAACTGACTCTGGCAGAATAACTTCGAATTTACAACAGCTGAAATCACTATCTAAGTTCTCACTTGATAGAAAATAGCTCAATATAAAGCTCTCCCTAAATAGAAGAACTGTTGAGCACAAAACCAAAAAAGCAAACAAAAATAACCTCAGAAAGTACTACACTTGTGAACTGCTATCCACCCTTCTATAGCTCTTTTTCCATAACATCAGGAATGAGTTTGTCCCTTCATGTTGGCTGCAGTAACTCATGCTATTACATTGCAGAGCTACACTTCACTTCTTTTTTTGTTTTCGTTCATGCCAGCAAGAGAGCATGAGTAGGAGTCATATAAGATAAATCTCACTAATTTTAAAAAAGAAAATCTAGTGAACAGGAGGTGATAAATGCTGCACTGCCTACTCAGGTTCTGTCACATAAGATGTCACTTCTTCATTTTAATTATATTTTCTGCCAACTCACAGAAGCAAACGATTTGTACTACATGTGATCCTACCTCTTCTGTGGAATATTTCTGCATAGCTGATTGCAAAATGCATCTACTTGGTTCTGTCCCAGAATGTTCCCTTATTCACTTCTGTGTCTGTTTCCTGATATTGTATAGAAACTGTTTGTTCAGGAGACGTTAATGTATAAATAACAGCTTGCTCACTGCAAAAAAAATGACTCAGATTATTTGCACATGGGATTCATTATTCAAGAATTAATGGATTACATATTGAACTTAAAAATTAATCTGCTTTTTTAGACATGGTTTTGCTAATGTATGTTAATGGCTAGCTAGATTTGTTAAAACAGTTCTACTGGGTTAAAAAAATTAAAGATAAAAAAAATGCTAGAATCCAGAATGCCATAACATCAATTCCTTGTCTGCTTACATGACAGACAGGGAGTCTTGTGAAATGAAATAATATTGAAGAAACACCAGCTGTTTGATTGACTACTTACGTCAACAGATGATACAGGAATGGCTCCTTCCAAAAGAGCTGGTTTGATCAATACATGCCATTGAAAAAGCATGACATGTAAACAGGACACAGAAACAGTAATAAAATCCCCACGTTCCCCAAAATAATTTTCACTTTTCAAACAGGAATATTAAAAATAATAATTGCTCAAATAAAAGAAGCCAAAGCCCGAGGAGAATGAACCAGAGCTGGAAGAGTTTTAACACATGGCTCACAACCGTATTTAGTGTTCCCATGAGTGGTAGGTGGTGGAACAGTAGCTTTAGTCAATGTTATTTAAAGTTAGACATCTCTGGAATAATTGTCAGTCTGAGAACAAGAACAGGATTTTTTAATACTTACCTCCATGAAACTGGAAGTTATGAACAGAGATGAGAGAATGAACTGTAGGGCAGAACCTATTCTACTTAGGAGTTGAAAAAGAAAGCACAAAATGATCCACACACATGAGGTCAGTCAGATAGCTGGATTATATAGCAGACAATTTCAGATCCAAGCTTCGGTTGTTCAGCTACATCAAAACCAGTCAGACCACAGTCTGAATGCAAAATTATATTTCTGAAGCGATCAATGATGTTGTGATTTTTTTACTACCCCTGTCCACTCAGGTTGCAAATATTTCTGATCATGTTCAGCCTTGAACAAAGGAAGAACATATTGTCTTGTCATCAGACCATTTATTTTTCATTAATATCCTTATTGTGCAGAAAAAAAAGAGATTGAATTAGGGATTGAACATAAGATTAAGTTATCTGTCAAGGAAAAAGGTTATGTTATAGTTTATCCTTGTCAAATGAGGCAACCACCAATTCAACAATCTTTTCCCTGTGCTAGGCCTTCTAGGGACCCTCTGCTTTAGAACAAAGTTTTCTACCTCTTCAGTGCCTGGAGTACTTCCCTGTAGAAATACTGCTGAAGTCAGACTGCATCTCTGCATAGCAGCAAGGTGTGGGACGTTCAAAACCATGACTTGACTTGTTTTCCAACCAAATACTGCCTTTACACCTGCTAAGACCAGCCTAGTTTAGGAAAGAATTACTAACAAACCTCAGCATTCACTTTCTTGACACCTCAAACCTCTTCCTGTGGGGAAAGCGTCTACTTCTCCTGGCCACAAAGCCCAACCTTTCTTCTTTGTTTGGACAAATATCTTATGTGAATGTAAGTCACATCATAGGATTCTAAAGCAAAGTCTGCTTAAACGCAGAATAGACATGTTTATGCTCTTGTTTACATTTACACATTTAAAAAGAATAAAATAACTCATACGATGATATATGGTTGTTGTTTACAGTGCAGCATGTAAACTGTAAGCTACCAGTATTTTCACAAATTATTTGCATTTCCCAGAAGAAAACTTACTTTTTAGTGTGGATTTAGACTCAGTCTTCTCTAAGTATAAATCTTAGTCTGTAAATTCTCTGTCTGCAGAAGACAAATGGAGGGACTTTGCATAATTCTGAGATGCTTCTTTTTTCCCCAGGAATCCTGCACTAGAAAACATAGGGAGCCTTTATTATCCCCTTCTCTGCCTGGGATGAAATCTCTGTCTTGCTTCCTCAGCTCACAATGTGCAAGCTGATTTTCCTGACTTTACACATAATTTGCAAACAATTCTATATTATTGTTCTTCACTTTAACATCTTCACTGTTCCTCGGTGAAATGTGAAGAACCTAACTGGGCAGCTAAAAAACAGTTGTCACACAGAATATCTCCCCACCTTTGCATATCAAGACTTCCTATCCCTCTTTTGTGCAGTCTGCCTCTCTTGTTTTGTCTGCATTATGTAAAATTATAGGAACAAATGGAAGAAGTGTTCTGCTGAACTGTAGCATCTCCAGAACAGAATAGGCAGTAAAGTGCATAGAATGAATACAGTTCAAAAGCCAATGTTGTTTAAGCATAAGAAATTCTGTCCGTTTTGCATTCTGAATTAGAAAAACTAAATAAAAATTTTATAACTCTCCCAGAAATGTATACATATACAATTTATTTAGAAGAGATGTACGTATTTTATAAAATAAAAGTACATTTGAAATTTCTTTCTGTTTTGCGTAATAAGCAGTTTTGCTACACACATTTTTAAATCAGTCTTCAATAATAAAACTATACTGAATGAGGACAAACATATTGACTAAGAACAGAACAACTGAATACTCCGAATACTAGCTGGTAATCATTATAGAAATGGGTAATTTCAAGGAATGTAGCAACTACTGCTTGTTTTACCTATTGTTGGGTGGTATATCAACCAAAGGTATACAAGTTTGGAAGTCATTATTCATGGCTGGAAATTTTCTATTAACTTTTCTTTATTTGTATTGGTGAAAGTACTGTATAATTCTGAATGGGAAAAGAAGTAGCAGGTATGCCTGCTGAAAATAGATATGACAGAAATTATGAAGACATACAATACGCTTCAGTGAAATGCTTTGAGTCTGCAAGATCCTTTTTTTCATCAGAAATCATGTATGATATTATAATGTCAAATCTATCTTACATAAAAAGTAAGTTACACGTTTAAAGTACAAGGAACAATAGATTTACTGATATCCAACAGGATTTCTCAAGATTTTAGTGCTGTAAAACAAGTCAGATGACTGCGTAAGTATAGAGATATTTGGACATTTATTCTTCCTTAATACTTTCTTAATACTCATTCACTTTTCTGTCCCTTTGTCATCATTGCCCTGTTATGTCATCACAAGCTGTGGACTTATAGCTAAAAGAATTTTCCAAGGGTGCTTTTCCTTTTTTTAATTTTACCAAATTGTTAATGAATTGAGAAGAGAAAAATAGATTAAAATTGCCTATATCGGGTCAGATTCTGTTTGGTATATACTAATACATTTCCAAGCCCATCTAAAAACACTGTTTCTAATGAAAATGTGGATATATTTTTATTGAAAATAACTCAACACAAATAAAAAATAAAATAATCTATACTCTGCTTAGGTGTACATATAATGTCTGCATACAGTGTACACACAGTAGGATGCCTGGGTCTAGCTGGCTTTAAGTTAGCTAAACGTTGAGAAAGGATTTCCCACTGAATCTTCTGCACATTGAGAGAAAGACCCTAAAGGTGGCCCAAGACTTATTTCCAATCAATTTCAGGCAGATTTATACCTAATTTTTCTTCAAATGGTCCAATTAGGTTTTTTCAGCTTCTTTTCTGTTGACATTTCTAAAGGTCCTTCAGCAAGAAAACATCTAAAAATCACATTTTCCTTTTTAGCAAGAGTTTTCCTTTATAAGGAAACATCTTTCAGTAGTTTTTCGAGGATAGTGGGATTTGGGGACTACAGTCCTATTCCTCTCCTGCCTGCTGCTCACCAGATAATTTTACACAACCACAGCAAGGGTCAGCAAGTGTCTTTATCGTCAACTCCATGCAGTGTTTTTGAAGCTTGTGTCTTCCAGATGCGCAGATATATTTCTGGGTACATATGCAGTGAGTTTACTGAAGTGGACAAGAGGAGAAGGCTCTGACTCTGCCTACCTATGTATCTATTATGCTTTACCAGACCACTGTCCCACTTGGTCCAAAAAGACAAAGATGACAGCTTTTGGAACAGATAGCTTTTCACCCAACTTGCCAAAGTCACCTGCCAGTATCAATGCAAGACAGGACAGAGCTACTGGCAAATGACAGGGGGGCCCAAGGAAGGACAGATTAGCTGCCCCAGTGTCCTCAAGCAGAGGAGGAAGGTGTACAAAAATGTATGTGCAAAAAGGAGAAAAAAATAACAGTTACATCTACAAGCTAACACTGTTAATAACAGTGAGGAAGAAACCTCCCAGATTACTGCTTTTCTGAGAAATATTTGATAATAATATAACTTGATCATGTGAAACATCTCAAGATACAAATCTCTTGGCACACATTTGGTCCTGCTTATGGAAAAAAAGCCTCTGGTAATCTCACTTCTAGCTTCTAGAATGCCTGAAATACCATGAATTCAATGCCTTTTTCTTCTAAACTTTATTTAAATGCTTGAACAGTTCTTTGCTCAGTTCTCACAGATAGCAAAGTCAGTTTGTGGTGAAGTGAAATGACTGAAGAGACAAGTAGAGACCGTGACTGTAAGACCACCGATAATATACTATTTAAGGGATTTACATTCTAGAGGTCTTATAGCTGAAGTAAATTACCCTTCTCTTGCAATATATATTTTATGCTAGTTTGACTTTATCATGTAAAAAAAATTACTTTATGTGTAGTGCAAATACACATATTTAGAAATAATCTGCTTCCTTTGACAATATTTCCATTATTAGAAATGCTCAAAGTTCCTTCCAGTGACTCATCTCAGTGATTTCCAAGGGCTTAGAAGTATCAAGAAAGGAACGACAATACCACAACACAGACACCCAGGACAAAACTAAGTTAGCCAGCTTTTCTGATGTGAAATGAAGAGCGACATGTAGAAATGCACTTCTATTTCTGCATAAAACTATTGCACTGCTGTTGTATGCCCATGAATATTTTAGTTTCATGAACCGTAGAGGGATTATATTTATAATTATAGACTCACGTGTCCTGGTGTGAATGTATTTTCCACCAAAACCAAATTTATTTCTTTGTAATTTGACTACATAAACCTTACTAGCATTTTTTTCTGACATTTTTTGTATTTCTTGGGAATCCACAGTAGGTTTTCAAAATTTCTTGCACTATACATGAGTATACTGTATAAAACAATTCTTGAAAAGGCTAGAACAATGTGCGTGTTTCAAGTACGAGTGCTTAATTGCAATTCTAAATAGATAAATATTTGCTTAAGCTACTCATACTGTATATTTCTTAGATGAAAAAATTTTCTAACCTTCCCCAAAATAGGAAGATTTTTACCCAGAGATAAGGTTCCTAATTTTATTGGTCATGTATGTGCAAAAGCAGCCCAGCAACCTTAATAGTCCTTGCAATTTGAGGCCTTCCTGGGAAAGCAGTGAATACAGGCAACTTCATTTCACACCTTAAGTTAATTGAAGTGTACTTAAAGTATTTTTAAAATGCTTCCGTATGTGTAACTGTTAGTAAACATATTTTTACTGAAAGGTCCTCCTTAAATCACAAAGTAACAGCAATTTGTTTTCATTTAATTGACAGTAAGATATCACTGTATCAGCAGATTTAAATAGACAATGGAAAATCTCCAATAAAGAGACCTTTGAAAGTAAGCTTTAGCAATCTGGAAAGAACAAACTGGATCTGGCAATATTCAAGCCTGTACCATTCCAACTGCATACAGTCCTAGCTCATCATTCATCTAGTATTAGATTTGCAAGGAGGGGCAGTACAACCCACTGGCAGCAAAAAATACCAGCACCAACAAAATACCTTTCAAATACCTAGACGTGTTTCTTTTCCCTGTCCTGGAAAGGAAATGTGTCCTCTATCTGTATTTGTCCTTGCATGCAGCCCAGCAGAAGTATTCAAGAACTGTGCTGATGTGGTACTGAGGGTTATGGTTAGTGGTCTTGGTGGGGATGGGCTGATGGCAAGACTAGGTGGTCGTAGTGGTCTTTTCCAGCCTTCGTGATCCTATAATACAATAATAATACAATCATGAGAAAAGGAGAGAGGGTTTGGAAGACTGTTCCTTCCTGAGGTCACGCACAGTCCAACATCCTCACAAGGAGCTCTTTGTGATCCAGAATAGTTCTGTCTCTCAGTGAAGATGGTGCCTAAAGAAGCAAAGCTTACCTGGAGAGCTCTATCTGCAGAAAACAAATGTATGCTTTTTTGATGGAGCAAATGATTGCTTTTCCAGTCAGAAGAATGCAGTTCAGCTTACCAACACCAAATAATGGAACTCACACATCTCTTCCCCTCAATATTTAGATAAAAAGTGCAACTGTTCCCACGAAGAGAAGAGTTTCTGAGAAAAGGATCAGAAAGACAACTGCTCTTCCCAGAGCTGTTTCTCGCTGCTTATTGACTAAGGAGAGCTTCCATCTCACAGGGCTTATTTGGTAAGTATCCCTGCCACAATCCTACTTTAACAAAGCTAAACCCTCCAAAACAGCAGCTTCTCCTCCAAAGAAAGTTTCTCCAAAATAAGCATCTGCTCCACACGACCCTCCTGTGTAGGTTTCCATGTCAAAGAGAGACAGGGACCCAGGCAAATTTTCATTTTCCTCCTGAACATGGCTTGGTGTTTTCTGTCACAGAAAAACCAGTTCTAACAGTTCATTTGACTCAAGGGGACCAGCTATAAGGAATGAAGATTACCTATTCTTATGCTCAGCAAGTGAAGAGACAAGAACTATAACCTGAAAAGAGTTATTGGAGAAGACCTGAAAGAAAACAGAGATACACATAGGTACAAATCACAGTCAAGATATTCTAATTTTGTATTTTGACAGCATTTATAGATTTGACAGCTTCTTGCTGAAACGAGAAGAAACTAATTAAAATGTAATTGGAGCAATGAAAGGAAGTTATATATTGGAGTTTGTGGTTTGGAAATGCAATTTTTGAATACACCACCTAAAATATCTCATATGGTTTTGAGTAATAGGACATCAACAGCTAAAAAAACAAACCCATATTAACACATTTTCAGCAGCCAGGAAAAGGTTGTTCTAAATTGTTATTTTGTGTATATTTCAACGAAAGTTAGAAAACAACATGCTGGTATGGGTGCAATAGAAGATAACACATTAAATGTGACATAAAATCAGCCACACTACCAGTGTTCCTAAAACTCACTAGTAATTCTGTGACAGTCATGCCAAGTTAATGGGACAAATCCAGCCTCTGATTTTGTAGGTCTGAGAGTCCTGCAGGTAACAGAATGAAGAAATGTTACCTTTTCTTTTGCTGAGTAAAGAACTGGCTGGACAGCTGGGTGAAAGGAGTTAAATGCAGCTGGCAACTTGTGCTCCTCAGGGGTTGGTAGGATGGGGACCATCCTACTTAATAATTTTACAGATTGATGATTTGGAGGATCCTTGGTAGGATTTGCAGATGACATCAAGCTGGGAGGAAGTGTTGATCTGCCTAAGGGTAGGAAGACCCTACAGAGGGACCCAGACAGCTTGGACTGATGGGCTGAGGCCAATGGAGTGAAGTTCAACATGACCAAATGTCAGGTTCTGCACTTTGGTCACATAAATCCCATGCATCAGTACAGACTTGAAGTAGAGTGGTTGGAAAGCTGAGCAGTGGAAAAGGATCTGAGGGTATTGGTATATGCTCAGCTGAACGTGAGACAGCAGAGTGCCCAGGTGGCCAAGAAAGCCAATGGCATCCTGTCCTGTATGAGAAATAGTGTTTCCAGCAGAAAAGGGGAGGTGATTGTCCCCCTGTACTCAGCTCTGGTGAGACTGCACCTCAAATACTGCATTCAGTTTTGGGCACCTCATGACAAAAAAGACATCAAGGCCCTCGAGTATGTTCAGAAAAGGGCAATGAAGCTGGTGAGGAATCTGATGTACAGGTCTCATGGGGAGCAGTTGAGGGAATGGGGATAAAATCATGAAGCTTTCTCATTATATTTGATTTATTATCTTCAGTTCTAATTACATTGTATTACGGTGTGTTATCTTGCATTCCGATAGTATATTTAGTAAATTAGTTTGTTTCTCCTCAGATTGTTGCCACTGTTTTTAATTATTTTGGGGTCCCTTGCTCCCCTTTACTGGAGGTGCGGATTTTTGCAAAATCCCTCAGCCCTGCTAGTCATGGAACTGGGCCGAACCAGCCCACAAACCGTTGACAAAGAAACATGCTCAGCTGCATGGCAGGTGACATATATTGAAGATTTGTTGAAGTCAGGTAATGCTAGTGCAAAATTTTTGGCATAGCCAATAAAACTGAGTTCAGGAATCCCAGGAAATTATAATATCTTATTTGATATTTTTATTAAGGGAAGTCTGTATTGAAAGAAAAAGCTTATGAAGGTAGACCAAAACATCACAGTCATAACTCAGAGTGCATTGTCTTTACTGATAAACATCTGCAAGAGCTGGGCTACTCGTGCTATGCAGGAGAGATCACAACCATAGCATGTCTGCTTGGTATTCTAATGCACCTGAGGGATGCTTCAACTCACCAGGTACAAAAAAAGCTTGTGATACTGCATCTATATTGTTATCATTCCTCTAGGTGCTGTCTGGATATTCATCACATAAGTTGTTCATGGTGAAAAGATGTTTCCCCAGCCAATCAAGAAAGCAGACGTAGCAATACAAGTTTTTAGTACTGACATTCAACGTCAAGACCTGATGATGCACAGCTGGGTTGTTCCCTGTTTGTATGAACCCCGATCCTGTTTCTTCAAAGTCAATAGCAGTTTTACTATCATCTTGAGAAGAAGCGAGTAAACAATAAAGAAGAAACAGGCCCATATGATCATTTTCTGATCTCACTACTTGTGAGGAAAAGAAGAAACTTATTTTAAATAGAAAAAATAGAGTTTGTGGACCAGGAAAGGAAAACAAATACAAGATAATGTGTATTGGTGGACTTCAGAGTTAGCTACTATGGCCGGCTAACTCAATTTCTTAGAACTTAGCAAATCCTACAACAAAATAGAGTCAGACATCATGTTTTGTCTAATGATAGTAAGCCAGATGGAAAAGAGCTGTGATAACAGACAACTTACAATAATTTTATTACAAAAAAAACCTCAACAAACCGGCTGTTGAATGCTCGTACTCCTGAGTCAAATCAGCTGTCACAAGTCAAATGGGCTCAGGAATAGTAATTGAATGATATCACACTTTTCCTTTCCCAACTTTTCCTTTCTTAACATGTAGTTAGATCATTTTTCAAAGTCTCTTAAAATAAAGCCTTTAGTTCTCATGATAGTCACTGGCAGCAATTTGGGCTGATAATAAACAAGCCTGCATTAATTACATTTGAAGAACAAATTCACATCCTGAATTAGATACACTTAAACAGAATGAAGGAACACTGCAGTAAAAACAAAACCACTATACTATTTCTTTCTTACAAATGGGTTTCCAGCATATTTTCTTTGTCTGCTACATAAGAACTAGTGAGTCAGTTTTTACTTATTTTTGAAAGCCTCATCAAGACCTTTGTTTTGTTCCAGAAGAAACTCTTTTGGAATGGAGAACATCCAAGTTGAGAAAAAGTACCACAAACCTAATTTTTCTTTTACAGCTCACTATGCTCGTACCCAGAATGAGAGTAATATGTAAGCCGGCTTCTTATTCCACCTGGAAAATATTGTCTGTTGCTCTGTGGAGTTATCCCTGGCAAAAGAAACATCAAAGGCAAAATAGTCTTTAAGAGGCTTTAAATAAACAAGAACCTCCTGCATAAGGAAGAATGTAAAGAGGAACACAGTTTATCCAGACTTGTTCGAAGTTTCAGCACTGTGAAATTTTTGTAGTAAAAAAATAGATTTTTTCTAAGATGTTTGTCTTTCTATGACTTTGCTGAATATACAAAAAGAAAGGTAGCTGACACTACATAAGGCAAATGAAACTGCTAGTGAAGTACAGTCTTGTTTTCATAGCTAAAGAAAAATAAAATCTGAGTTACTTTTTTTCATTTGAGCAAACCACTAAGACAGTAAAGTGTCTAATTCTATGCACAGGAGTTTGGAGATGAAGGAGAGGTAGGCGAGACTCCTATTTTATTAAGTTGATGCATAATGTCAGAGGTGGACATCAGTGGTATGGCAGTAGAGGTTGAAGCATTCCACCAGCATTCCATTACATTTGTTGCTGTGCAACAGATGGCAGCAGAGAGGCAGTTTGACAAAATGGTATCTGACGTGAAAGTGCAAACGAAGCAAAGGAGTGGAAGTGAATTCCTCCATGTGGAAAAAATGGTACTCACTGACATTCATCAGTGCTTGCTGAATGTTTACGGAGATCAACCAGCGGATGTGAGAACAGTGAGGCTGTTGGTGGCGTGTTTCAGCAATGGTGACAGCAGCAGTGGGTATAGATCTTTATGAGTGCAACGTGCACACCCTTTTCTTTTCTGGTGAAAATACACAGCTAATGATGATTATATTGAAAAAAAGTGGTTTTTTTTTAGCTGAGAATTTGCTTTGTCAAAAAGTGTTATTGTGATCTTCATATCTGTTGTAGTTTCCATGGAAATAAATAGGCAATATTTCTTTTGGAGCAACCTATGTACAGTATTTTATTTTAGTTTGACTTGTCATGATCCATAAACTAACTAAAGTGTAGTCAGCTTTGTCCGCTAGGCTTCAAGTGTATCAGAAATAAAGCCTACTTATAGTTACAAGGAGATTATTTCTCCGCTGAAACTAGGACAGTCCAGCTGTATGCTAGTCCTTACACTTTTCACATTTGTTCACATCTAATAGGTGTAAACAGGATATCTAAAATAGCTCTGGGATCTCACAGCCCAGTTTCAAACTCTATATTCCAGGAGGCAACACAGTACCCAGCCCCTGGAGACAAAGCCGCAAAGACCACATTGACAGAAGTGATTGTTCTTAGTCTTACATGTATATCAAACATTGGTGCTGTTCAGGGAACTATGATGATAGGGCTCAGTTTACAGTCTATCTACAGCTGCTGGAAAAATCTTAACAGAAAAGAAAAAGCTAATTGCCCCTACCTTTCTCTTTCTGGTTTTAACAAGTTCAGTTTGATCTTCTAACATTTCTACTTAAAACACCATAGGAGTCTCATTCACAAACTGAGCTAGGACAAGCAAGTGAAGTCTTCATTTGTTCAGTAAATGCCCAAGCTTCAATTAAAATGTATAACTAGAAAAGGAAATTTCTCTTGTAGGATTCAGAGGATTGCATTCAGAGGATAAACATGTAAAGATACCTTTTAATTATCAGCCCAGCAGCCAGTTTTAATGCAAACTGAACAAGAAAGAGAGCCTCGGGGAAGCCACAGGAGGTAAAAGAAGTCATGTTCATTTCTTCTTTTCACATATATTGCTCACTCAGTCTGCAGCAACTACCATGCACCTGCACCAGTTTTCTAGCCTCTAACTTGAAAGTGGAAAACAAAAAGTTCAAAGTTCACACTTTTCCAACACTTCTTTTGTATCTGCTTTATAATATAGTAGCTGAAATTCTTTATACCTCAAGCCAAGCTTCATATGACTTATGCAATGTATGGGTATGCAAAATCTAAGTCACAACCTGGCCTTAAAATAGTATTAAGTAGTCTCTGAAGCAGAGCTCATTTATATAAGACATTTAAAATTGAATTAGGCATATCACTTGAGAGCATATCATTGAAAGAATATGTGTCCTGACTGGCTTGAGGAGGAAGAAAGGAACAGAAATGAATGGCCCAGCTGGCAAGAATGCACAGAGTTTTGCAGTTACAAATAAACTTGGCATTTCATGAACAAAAATAACAAATTACCAGGGGAATGGAAGGAAGGCACAGATTCAAACTGTGACCTGGTAGAGGAAAGGCATTTGCTGTCATGCAACTTGAATGAAGGGCACACAATACTCCTGTGAATTACAGTGTAATGTACTTTGTTTCTGCTCAGCACATTCCACACGCTCTTCATGAAAAGAAAAAAAAAAAAAAAGCACTTCTCAGTCCACCACTGAAAGCTAATGAAAATAGGCAAAAGTTGGATCTCGTCATCAAAGTGCGGATGCATTACACCATGACAAGCATGCACAAGCAATGAATTTGTAATGTAAAAAGGAATCATAATTCAAGACCTGCCCCAGCATATTTCAGGTAGGAGCTTAAAACTGTCAGAAAGCCAACAGTTTAAGATATTTTGGTGCAGAAAAAAATAAAATTGAAGTGAGGTTATAGGTGGCTGAGCTGATGTGCTGCTGAGCTGTAAGAAACACCTTTCACCTTACTTTCAGAGATTTAATAGTTGTCGAAATGGAGAGCAAATAAATGAAGAGAGATCTGTGAACAAAAATAGGAAGAAGAAATAAAGGTTGGTTGTGACAGTCTTCTCAGATTAAGGCCTTATTCAATGACAAAGTAATGTGGTATTAGACAATATACATTCTGGGCTGAAAGGCGGGCTAAATATCAGCTGTAGCCTCAATGGTTTCTGCACAAGCACCATGTATAAACCTACATCATCTTTTGGTCAATGAAGAGCTCATCTCAACTGAAATGAACTGAAGTGACTTTCAAAATAAAATCACAAAACTTAAAATTTTCTTCCATAATGACCCTTCTTGTGTATGTGACACTGGTAACTACAATCAAAAAAGGTATAATGGAAAATAAAAAATTCTTCACAGTTTTGAAACAACATTAAAATTTTGTCTGAGAAGAAATCAGTACAAGAAAAAATAAGAGTAACAGAGACTTTTAAAAAAGATAGATACAAACCCTTCTAATTTTCAAATACATTGAGCACAGTCTTAGCAGCAAGGTTGCTGAGGCACCTTCAATTGAATTGAAACTGGAGACTAATAAAAGCGTCTTCTCTAGAGGGATTAGTAATTTTAGAAAGCTTCCCATTTTTAGTTCAGATTGTATTTCGTAATACTTTAATGACTGTAAAGTGCTCTCAAAGTGAACGTGATGATCTAATAATTTTTACTCTGCATGACTAGAAGTTTCCCATTGCTTACAGATCTTCTGAGCAACAGAAAAACAAGATAAACACACAGCGATGCTGTGGTGCATACATTTTTCTTTCTCAGAAATAGGAAATTCAAAGAACATCTTTGTGAGCTTCTGGTCTTATTCTTTCAACACATTCTAGATCTAGGTACAAACTTATCCCCTTCGAAGTCATTAGGAGTTTCATTACTAAGTTCAGTCAATGCAAGAACATTTTCAGATTTTTGTATTTGATTTCTTGATTATTCAACTTGTCATCAGAACTAAGTTCTTCCTAGCATTTATCAAAAATTAAGGCTCCATGAGGCACATTTAATCATGATTCTAATGTCAATGGAAGAAGCAAAAAAGTAACCAGTTAACTCTCAGAGAATATATGGAGCTTCAGGCAGACAAGAGTAAGTTACACTAAGGTGGTTCAGTTTTAAATGTCCATTTTCTAGTAAACCATAAAAATGTATCTTTATTCCAGAACTTCCATAAAATATTGTTGTATTTGGAACACAAGGAAATACACAGGATCTGTAAAAAACAATTCTCATAGCTACATTTGGAAAGGATAATTCTGTCCACTTCTATAAGAGGATCCCTTGATATTAGCACTAGAGCTATTGGTGAATCAGTAATTATGGAAACAGTGTAGTCAAGTTGATAGGAGTGAACAGTTTTGGTGGCAAGCAGCAATAGGACAAGGAGAAATGGGCAGAAACTGGAATACGGGAAGTTCTGTAATTACACAGGGAAGAACTTCTTTACTCTGAAGTTGATAGAGCACTGCAACAGGCTGCCCAGGGAGGTGGTGGAGTCTCCTTCTTTGGAGGTATTCAAGATTCACTTGATGCCTATCTATGTGACATAATTTAGGGGACCTTCTTTATCGGGAGATGGGCTAGATGATCTCTAGGGATTCCTTCCAACCTCTGTGGTTCTGTGACTGTGATTCTCTCCCTTTTGTAAATATTTTAACTCAAAAGTAACAGTGTTCCATACTACTTCACTAAGAATGCCTTATTTTCTCTTTGCCCCAACCCATCATTTCCTTATCTGTGCAGCACACTAACATTGGTTCAGTGTATTTTTTTTTTAAGAATACAAACAACTCAGCTACCTTAAGGAAATAAAAAATGGTGTATTGACCCTACGCTAGGATTCCTTCACCCTTCCACTGGCAGCCTAGTTCTTGGCTCAAAAAAAAAAAAAAAAAAAAAAAAAAA